>NC_072484.1:27744523-28056904 GCF_027574615.1 Eptesicus fuscus | reverse complement strand
CTCAGGTTTGTCTTTAGGGATCCTGAAGAAGATGACAATAGCCAACTCAGGATTTCCAACATCCAACAAACTAGACTTTAGGTTCCTTGAGGACAAAAGATTGAATTTTACCAACAATGATTTGATCAACAGCACCTGGCACCAAATTAGTGCACGGATTGATGGAACTTACTCCTTACACAGGAGCTCACTCCTGGGCCATCTAATTCATTTCCGCAATGCTGAGACAGGCTAGTAAGCCAAGACAAGTGGGAACAGGGAAACTGAGACTGATCGTTAAATGGCCAAGCAGTTTACAGCCATCTAGTAAATCGCAAAATCCTTTCTTCTGTAACCAAGGACACTTAAGAGTAAAAGGTTTGCACCTCTCCACAAAACCAGAGAGTAGCTAGCTTAAATCACCCTACTCAGGAGATAGATAAGCAGAGATCAAAGGACGGGTGAAGTTAAGGGAATAAATCTCATTTTGCCACTTCAGCATAAAACTGACAAATATTCTATTTAGATCCTCCCCTAAATGCCCAGTCTTCAAAAACCCTCAAAATGGCCAGGCCAGTGTGGTGCACTGGTTGAGCATCTACCTATGAACCTGGAGGTCACAGTTTGATTCCCAGTCTGGGCACGTGCCTGAATTGCTGGCTTGATCTCCAGTGTGGGGCATGCTGGAGGTAGTCCATCAATGATTCTCTCATCATTGATGTTTCTATCTCTCTCCCTCTTCCTTCCCCTCTGTAATCAATAAAAAATATATTTAAAACAAAAACCTCAAACCGAAGATCCCAAGGGAAGGTCCTAAGGCTCGCTCTTCCTCCCAGGAGCATTCGGGAGCCTTTCTCCACCCCCCCCCCCCCCGCCGCCCCCCACAGGCATGCATCTCCTAACCTCTAAGGGACCCCATTGAGGCTTGCAACCAGGGAGCAAGAGGCAGCAGCAGCTAACCCCCTGTGCCCAAGGCCCCCTTTTTTCTGAGTTCTTAGCCAAAGCAGGCCAACTTGGGCTCATTTCCCCGTCCAGTCTCTCTCCTATTGCTTCTTCTGTCCTACGCCCTTCCTTGTGTCAGTCTCCAGCGTTAGCAAACATCCTCCAAAAATCACCTGGACTTGTGTTGTGAAATCTTTCCCGCACGAAGTCAAGAAACCACATGCTACCGGCCAGAGGCTGACCCGCTCAGGGCCAGGTCCCCCTTCTGGTAACCATGCTAAGTCCACTAGCCTTTGCTACACCAACAGCCTAGGGAGTGTAGCATAAATCCTGTCAAAAACCCTCTCCAGTATTCCAGCCAGGGACTTTCATGAGCATCTTTGAAACACCTTAACAGACATTAAACCTCAGCGCAATTACCTGGGTCACAGTCAGAAAACAAAACTGCCATTGAACCATCTGAAATGAAAAAGACTGTCGATATGAAAAGCTATTGAAATAGCTAGTTTAAAAAAAAAAAATCACTCCCCCTTCCAAGCAAAGAAGCCAAAAGAAAAATGCCCTGGTATTCAAAGAAAGAAGCCATTTTAGCAAAGGAAATAGTCTAAAACGCAGAGAGCTCATGCTCAGGCTGTCGGGTGAAACAGGTGATGGACACATCCTTTCACCTAGCAGGTGTGCCATGAGGGCTTACCTTGTGCATGCCCACTGCTGGCCTTTCAAAAGGTCGGTGCCCAAAAGCTATTAAATTTCGGATGAGTGGAAAGAGGCCAGTAGTGATAGGTTCACAAGTGATCCCGACAGAGGCTACAATAGCCCAGCACAGAATTTTTGAGGGGAAAGGCCCTTTATAAATCCCACCAGAATCAAACACCTTCAGGGGCTAGGAGGACAAAGTCAAGTGAGAAGGTGAAGGGCTGGTGTAGACAACGGGGAAATGGTGAGGCCACCTGCCTAACAGCATTCAAATGCAAAAAAAAAAATGTAATTTAAATGCTCCAGACGCCCCAGGTTCTAGCCTGTGGCTTTAAAGAGGAAGAAACTGGCGGAGGGAGGTCACATGGCCAACTAATGACAGCTCAAAACAGACCATCTCGGGACTCCCCGTCCCACATCCCCGGCCTTCTCCGCACATGGATGACTCCAATGTCAGCAGGGACAGCATCTTCCCCCTCCCGTCTCCCAGAGTAAAAGTAGCAGCTACTGCTAACGCCTCAGAAATCCCTTGAGTGCCTTTCTTCCACCTGCAGTTGCCCTCATTTACCCTTTGCCCTGATAATCAAGAATTTCCCATCAGTCATGCTTAAAACCCCCAGCCTGCAGGCCCCGTTCCTGACAGCTACCCATTCAAGGGGACACAGAAAGTCAAAGGGAGGAGAAAATTCTGCACCCTGAAAGTAGTCACACTCAAAAATGTCAGTTTCTCTTTGCAGCATGGTGGCAACGAGGGGAGCCCGCGACCCCAGGGTGGGACAGGCCAGAGGGAAGGGCCTGGGGTCGGAGCAGCTGCTTCTAAAATTACTTGGCGCAGCCTTTGTAGGAGACAAGAAAGCAAAAATGGAAAAGGCGGCACCCCCAGCCCCGCCGCCCGCCGCTCGCCGCCCGTCTTGATGACCCTGATTCCCGCAGGGGCGCCGGGTGCCCGCACGCACCTCCTGCGGCGGAGGGAGGGGAAGGCGACCCCGGGACGCGGGGGCCGAGGACCGGGGAGGAGGCGGCTGCGGCGCCAGCCCAGCCCCGGGGGGGACCCCCACTGGACTCCCCGCGGCGCGGCCTGAGGGCCCGTGCGCTGCGGCTCCCGCGGTCAGCGTCCGGGGGTCTGGCCGGGCCCGGCGGGGACCGGAGGTCGCCGGACATCCGCGGGCCCCACGGCGACGGGCCGGGGTGGGGGCGCGCAGGCCGCGCCGCGGGGCCGGTGACAGCGCGCGGGGGCCGTGCCAGGCCGGCCTCGTGGACGCTGCGGGCACCTCGCGGCCCCGCCGGGCCCGGCAGGCGCAGCCCGCGGGCCGGGAGGGGGGCGCGGCGGCCGGCGCTCACCTGGCTGCAGCTCGCGGGGCTCCCGTCGCCGCGTGCCTCCCGCCGCAGTGCCCGCCGCCGCTGCCTCTGGTCCCCGCAACAGCCGCTGCAAAATGGCGCCGCGGAGGGGCGGGCCGGGGGCGGGGAGCCGCGAAGCCGCCCGCCCCCGCGCCGGCCGGGGCCCACCTCCTCCCCGCCCCTGACCCCCGCCCTCCGGCGCCCCCCAGGGGAGAGGCTGCCCCCACACCCCGGAACCCGCCGCCGGGCATCCCCGGCCTCTCGCCCCTCCCGCCCCGCGCCGGGTCCTCTGCGCGCCCCCTGTGTTCCTTTCATCTCCCTCCGCTGCGTGGACGTTGCCCCCCTGCCCGTCCCTTCCCGGCACACCTGCTCCCGGGGACCCACCTGGAATGCAGAGCGCTCGCCCGGCGTCTCCCCCTCCCGGCGTCCCTTTTCCACCCAGCCCGACGCCGAGCGGGGCCGGCGCGCCGTGGAGCTAACCAAGCAGCTGTGGGGCATCGGGCTTAGCGGGCTGGGTGTGTTAAGTGCACCTTTTCTGCAGTGAGGCCGGCAGGTTTTCCCTTCCTGGCGGAGGGCTCCTCGCTACATCACAGGCTCCTGGAGACCGAGGGGTCTCAGGCTCCAAAGTCCTGGGGATCGTGCTTAAGTGCGGTCCTGATTCAGCGGGTCTAGGTGCAGCCCGAGCAGCTGCGTTTCTAAAATGCCCGGGGCGATGCCGCCGGGCGAGGGCCGCTGAGCGGAAAGGCTGCAGGGAGGCCGGCGGTCCAGGACCTTCCGCGCATCGCAGCCTCACCTGGAGCGTTTCCGTAAGGCGCAGACGGCCGGACCCCACCGCCCACCGCTGGGCTGCGGAGGCCGGAAGTCTGGAGTGAGGCTCCAAAATGAGCATTTCCGACAAGTTCGCAGGTGACGCAGAGGCTGCGGCTTTCTGGGGATGACACTTAGCGAGCCACTGTAGAGCACCACCATCTGAATACAGAGCGCCGCCCCCACACCCCGAAAAATAATTAGCACTCGCATAGCACTTCCATCTTGACACCACTGTGTGGTTGCTATTACAATCCAGTGATAACTGACTAGTTCCCAGGCAACTCTTGAGAGAGCTGAAGAAGTGTGGACCGTGGTTGATGTCACGTGGGGGGAGCAGATCTTATCATTGGAGTCTTCTACCAGTTTTACAGTCTGGGGGACTCTATGTTATAGGTATCACACATGTCAGTGAGAGAGAGAGAGAGAGAGAGAGAGAGAGAGAGAGAGAGAGAGAGAGAGAGAGGAAGGGGAGGGGGGGAGAGCCAGCAACTGTGGAAATTTTATAATATAGGTGTGGTCTCTAATAACATGTATTATTAAAATATGTCAGTTGGCTTGTAAAATTCAGTACACACCGGAAAGCCAGGTGTTTGGATCCCCATTGAAAATGGGAAGTAGAAGAGATGAAGATTCTATAACTGGCACCTAGAGAAAAATTCACACTGCCCTGTACAACATGTAACATCCCCGCTTCCTGCTAATAGCAGCAAGAGCGTTTTCCCACCAACCTTTTTTTATTTTATTTTATTTTTTATTTATTTCTGGAGTACTATGTGTTCTGCCCAGCCAGGAATGTTCCTCTGGAACAGAAGTTGGGAGCAAACTGTTGCATCTTCAGTGTCTCCCTCTCCCTCCGTAGGCTTTAGAGACTTTCCAGAACTGTCCTTAAAAAATTCCACTGCCCCAGCTCCCAGCTGTTGGCCTTCATGCCTCTTCCTTCCCCCTGATCTCCATTTCTCCCTGCTTTCTCAGACGTCAACAGTGACCTTCTCACTGCCAAATCCAATTGCCTGTTTAAGGTCCTTTTCTTCTTGGATGGCTCTGTAACATTCCACTGACTTCGCCCTCCTGCTTGAAACTCTTTCCTAGTGATATCACTTGGTCTTGCTTACTGTCCTTCCTACATTTCCCCCACTTTCCTGTCAGTGATGTATGAGCTGCCCATGCTTACCTCCAGAAGTGTTAGTTTTCCTTATCTCATTTCTTTCCATCTTTTCCCCTGCTCTCTCTTCAAACCCCCTCTGAAGGTCAGCCATCTCCACACGGTTCCCCAATCTCTCTCTGAACTTCCAGGTACACATTTCCATTGTTCCGTCGAGTCTAGACAAACTCCTCTGGATAGTATCCAAGAATTTTCAATACGACCTCCCCGCTACTCAACTCATTATTCTCCTCCCACAAACTTGTTTCTGATCTGGGTTTTTCTCATTTTTCCGCCAGAAACTTTGAAGCCGACTTTGACTGCCTTTCTCAGCCCCGATGACCCATCTGTCACCTGTGACCAATTGGAACAGGGAAGTGTGTCTGAAATTCTCTCAGCATTCATTATCCGAGACTCTTACTCGCTCTTCCTTGGATTGCTGAAAAAGCTTCTCTCTGGTCTCTTGGCCTCAAGAATTATCTCCCAAAGCTATTCTTGTTATCTTCCCAAAACACAGAACTGACCACCTCACATCCCTTCTCTAAAGCCTTCGGGGCCTCCCAGTCTATACAATAACCTGGGAGGGGAAAGAAACTGAGCATGGGCTATTTCGTAGAACATTTGCCTTCACCAACTAGTCTCCAGCTATTTCTTTTTTCTGGACAAAATATTACTTTTTACTGCTGGTGGACGGGAGTTGGTGTCAGGGGATGACCCTGGCTGCAACCTTGCCTGCAAGGTCGTAATGCTTCAATGAGATCATGTCTATAAAAAGTGCTTATTCAGTGCTTGAATATGTAAGTGTTCAATCAATGTCCTAATTTTATATAATTATTTTATCATCATCAATTCAAAAAAATACATGAAGATTTTCCTATTCTTTTCCTTTTATATTCTATTCATTTCCCTTTCCTATTACAGCTGACACAAATAAAGTTTTTCCCTCCCCCCTTAACTTCTCTAAACTAAATCAGCAGAATACATCAAGATTGTTTCATGACCTGGATAATTTGATTGAAAGTTCTGTCATTTCCAGGCTGTGTTATTACTGAAAGGTAATTGTAGTTTGGAACTATTCCATCTTTTTACAGTGCTTTTCTTTACAATATTTATATCCAGTATCTCTCTGGAGTCTAGAGCTGAGGTTAACAAACTATTTTTGTAAAAGGCCAGATAGTGAATAATTTAGGCTTTATGGGCCAGGAAGCAAAATCAAGGATGTTATATAAGTACTTACATAATTAGAGAAAACAAGTTTCCACAAAATTTTATTGATGAAATTCAAAATATCTTATATATATAAAAGGCTAAGTGTCTGGCCATAGGTCTGTCTGATAATCATACCGATCTACTAGCTGGTACATATGATGCGCACTGGCAATTTAAAAATAAACATTGACTTGTGCATGCACAATACATATAAAGCTCTCGCTGGCGCCAATCGCATGCAATGCTAGAATGTATCTGAAGACCAACTATTGTTTAATTAATTGATCAGTCATTGTTTTTATCAATGTTGTTTTTATATCATGTTTTTGTTGTTTTTATATCATGTCTTTGTTGTTGTTATATCATGTTGTTTATTTATTAATCAATTTATCAATCATTGTTTTTATCAATGTTGTTTTTATATCATGTTTTTGTTATTTTTATATCATGTCTTTTGCTTTTATGTCATTTGTTATTGTTATCTATTAATCAATTTATATATTTTCATATACATTTTACTAATTTTCTTTCATCTCTGACACTTCTATTATAGAGAAAGGGCGAGTAGCGATAATAAAATATTTTGTATTTTAATTTTATAATATATACTCGAGGCCTGGTGCACGAATTCATGCACAGGTGGGGTCCGTCAGCCTGGCTGGTGATCAAGGCCTATCAGGGGCCAGCCGGCAGGGGAGAGGGACCGCAGGAGGTTGGCTGTGGGAGCGCACTGACCACCAGGGGGCAGCTCCTGTGTTGAGCGTCTGCTCGCTGGTGGTCAGTGCGCATCAGAGTGACTGGTCGACCAGTCCCTCTGGATGTTCAGTGGTAACAGTCGCTTAGGCTTTTATATATATAGACTAGGTACTATTTTGACATGTAATTTTTTGCAGTAACATAATTACTGCACGAATCTTTCTTCTAATTAACTTCCTTTCAATGTGCATGAATCCATGCACTGGGGCACTAGTCATAATAATAATTGAGTATAATATTTTTGTAATACAGGCCACTAAAAAAAAAAAATAATGAAATTGGGAAGGGAATAAGATTTTGCTCAAAAATCAGTTAGTGTCTCCTACTATAAATTGATTGCAAATGTTCACCTGTGAAAACCATCCTCAGCCCTAACTGGTTTGGCTCAGTGGATAGAGCGTCGGCCTGTGGACTGGGGGGTCCCAGGTTCGATTCCGGTCAAGGGCATGTACCTTGGTTGCGGGAACATCCCCAGTGGGAGGTGTGCAGGAGGCAGCTAATCGATGTTTCTCTCTCATCGATGTTTCTAACTCTCTATCCCTCTCTCTTCCTCTCTGTAAAAAATCAATAAAATATATTAAAAAAAAAAAAACAAACATCCTCAGCTGGTACCAAAACAGGCCATCTGGTTTCTGTTCCTGTTTTCCTCTGAAACCGCCAGGTAAATTAGCCTTTTGCACAATCCAGGGGATCTTTTCTGCAGTATCTTACTGGAACTTTCTGGAGGCATTTGGCACAGTTGACACTGCATTTCCTGGAAAAGCTTCTCCCTTGGTTTTGTGGCTGCATTTCCTACTGGTTCTTCTACTTCTCTGACCCTGTTTTTCTGTCTCCTTCTCACACTCCCCTTTCCCCTGCCCTCTTCAACACAGGTCCTGGGGGCAGGGGAAGTGTGGCTGTGTCCATTCCTCTCAAAAGCCCTTCACCTTAACCTTTCCTCTGGCTCATTCTTACTCATCTTTTAAGTCTCTTGGCCTCTCCTGGAAACCTCCCCTGAGCCCTTAGGCTGGTATGAGTGTATATGGGTACTTCCTAGCATTTAGAATGAAGTTATCTGGAAAGTATTTGTTTCTCTGTCTCACTCTCCTGCCTCACTAATTGTCAGCTCCTCCAGGGCAGAGATCTTGATTGATGTGCTCTTCCCGTAGTGCCTGCCACATAGTAGATGCTCAGTAAGAAATCAATGATTTCAGCTGTTGGACTGAATCAACATGGACTGACCACAGGTGGAAGGTGAGATGAGAAAAAAATTAATCCTCAAATTCCTGAAAAATTGGAAGCTAAGGGGGAAATATAGGTTAGAGACAAAACAAAAAAAGGCCTCATATGTCACAATAAAAAAATGGGGCTTTAGCCCTAGCTGGTTTGGCTCAGTGGATAGACCATTGGCCTGCGGACTGAAGGGTCTCGGGTTCGATTCTGATCAAGGGCACACACCTGGGTTGCGGACTTGATCCCTGGTGGGGGTGTGCAGGAGGCAGCCGATCAATGATTCTCTCTTATCATTGATGTTTCTCTCTCTCTCTCTTTCTCCCTTCCTCTCTGAAAGCAATTTAAAAATTTTTAATGGGCTGAAACCGGTTTGGCTCAGTGGATAGAGCGTCGGCCTGTGGACTGGGGGGTCCCAGGTTCGGTTCCGGTCAAGGGCACATACCTTGGTTGCGGGCACATCCCCAGTGGGGGGTGTGCAGGAGGCAGCTGATGGATGTTTCTCTCTCATCGATGTTTCTGACTCTCTATTCCTCTCCCTTCCTCTCTGTAAAAAATCAATAAAATATATATTTTTTAAAATTTTTAATGGGGCTTTATTTAATAAAGAAGTCATTTGAACCTAGAACCTCATGGACACGCTTAGTCTTTGGAGAAAAACAACACAGAACTGCAGTAACTATAGAAAGTAGAAAAGAGGCAAAACTAATCCCGACTGTTAGAACTCAAGATGTTGTCACCCTGTCAAGGGATATGACAAAGGAGAGGCCCATGGGGTCTCCTGAGGAGCTGGTCATGGTCTATGCCTTGATCAGGCACGTGGGCATATTCATTTTGTGAGATTTCATTAATCTGCACACTTACGATATGTGCATGTTTCTGTATGTATACTACAAAAATTTATTAGGTAAAAGCAACAAATAGACTTAGAAAAAAATCCAGTGAACAAATTTATATTCAATAAATTGCACGCTCCCTGTTTTGGATGATATGGTCCATGTCCAGAAGTGGGGTAAAGCCCCGGTCTACAAGGGGCCCTGAGACAGAAGATTGGGCCCAGGGAGGTGAACTGGTCCGAGTTACTGTCTCCAGGAATGTGCTCTCCAGGAAATACAGATGCATGTATATACTGCAGGATGTGAAGGTTTAATTTTTGTTGTTAATCCTCACCGGAGGATATATTTTTTCCATTGATTTTTAGAGAGAGTGGAAGGGAGGGAGGGAAACATGGATTGGTTGTCTCCCACAGGCACCCCGACTGGGGCTGGGGATTGAACCTGCAACCCAGGTATGGCCTTTCTTCTTCTTCTTTTTTTTAAAATAATATATTCTTATTGATTTCAGAGAGGAAGGGAGAGCAGAAGGGAGCCCACAACCCGGGCATGTGCCCTGACCAGTAATCAAACCATGACCTCCTGGTTCATACTAGTAGGTTGATGCTCAACCACTGTAGCCACACCGGCTGGGCCAGATACCTATTCTTGACCGGGAATGGAACCTGCGACTCTTCAGTGAGTGGCTGACTCTCTAACCACTGAGCAAAGGTTTAATTTTGAATATTCCTCTGGTCCTAGAACAAATGTATCATACAACTCACGTAGCCATGGAGGAAAGGCAGAGGGTGCTCTGCCCCATCTCCGCCCTGCTGGGTGACCTTGGAGAAATTATGTTACAATCTCCAGGTAGGAGTCCTAATATGCCAACTCAAGATAATTCTGTCTGCCCCATCTACCACGTAGGTGAGTGTGAGGATTAAGTGATATGATTATTGTGAACGTGCTTTCTGTAAATGTTTTTATAGTGCTTTACAAATACAAGATATTAATTAGTATAAGAGGCCCAATCTAGTTGTAGGACTAAACCCCCAATTTTCTTTAAGCCATAATACCGCATACTCAATATTCCCCTAGACCCCTGGTCGGCAAACTGCGGCTCGCGAGCCACATGCGGCTCTTTGGCCCCTTGAGTGTGGCCCTTCCACAAAATACCACGCACGGCCTGGGTGAGTCTATTTTGAAGAAGTGGCATTAGAAGAAGTTTAAGTTTAAAAAAAGTTTGGCTCTCAAAAGAAATTTCAATCGTTGTACTGTTGATATTTGGCCCTGTTGGCTAATGAGTTTGCCGACCACTGACCTAGACTATGTTTGTACTCTGTCTGCATTAAATTTCATTCTCTTTGTTTTTGATAAGATCTCCGATTATGTAAGGTCACTTGAAATTCAGGTCTTTGAGCCCAGATTGTTGGCTGCACCATTCACTCTTCTGATATTAGCACAGCCACTCTTTACTGGTCACATGCTATCTGGCAGGCACAGGTCTAGATGCCAATGACAAAATGGTGGGTAAAAAATTCACCTCAGCTGCCCTCATTGAGCTAGCATACTAGTAAGTATGGGAGAACAAAAGAGAAATAATTGTATCCCCATTATTTGACTGGGCTTCAAGTGCTCAGTGGGCCTGTGTTGTAAGACATGAAATGGCATCTAGTAAATAAACAAGTAAAAAATAATTATAGCCTTGGCGATGTGGCTCAGTGATTGAGCGTCAACATTCTTGAGGAACCAAGAAGTCACAGTTCGATTCCCAGTCAGGGCACATGTGTGGGGTTGTGAGCTCGATCCCTGGTGGGGGGCATGTGGGAGGCAGCCAATCGATGATTCTCTCTCATCATTTTTTTAAAATATATTTTTATTGATTTTTTACAGAGAGGAAGGGAGAGGGATAGAGAGCTAGAAACATCGATCAGCTGCCTCCTGTACACCTCCCACAGGGGATGTGCCCGCAACCACGGTACATGCCCTTCACCAAAATTGAACCTGGGACCCTTCAGTCAACAGACCGATGCTCTATTCACTGAGCAAAACCGGTTAGGGCTCTCTCTTATCATTGATGTTTCTATCTCTCTATCCCTCTCCCTTCCTCTCTCTCTAAAAATCAATAAACATATTTTTAATATATTTTTATTGATATCAGAGAGGAAGGGAGAGAGAGAGATCGAAACATCAATGATGAGAGAGAATCATTGATAGGCTGCCTCCTGCATGCCCCCTATTGGGGATCGAGCCCACAACCCGGGCATGTGCCCCTGACCGGAACTGAAACTGGGACCCTTCAGTCCACAGGCCGACGTTCTATCCACTGAACCAAATCAGCTAGGGCAAACTTATTTTTTAAAATAATAATTATATTTGTGGTTTGGGGGAGAACAAAATTTTCTATACCGTCAAGGTTTATCTGGCTGGTCTAATAATCGAATAGACATGAGACAGATTAGCAAGAGAAAATAACCAATTTTAATACATACATATGTATGGGAACCCTGCTTACATGAGAAAGTCAGAGATCTCATGTGCAGGAGAGGTTCAGAAATAGAAAGGGAACATGGGTATTAAGACATCCTGAGCTAGGGGTGAGGTGAGGTAGCTTGGTACCTTGGGGGCTTCAAAGGGTCATTGCAGGGTGATAAGAAGAGCAGATGCTTAGTAAATAAAAGTTTGTTCTTTCCTACAGATAGGTCAAAAGATGTTATTTCTGGTAATCTCTTATTATGGACAAGGTCCCTAATTCAAGTTCTTCTAGGTAGTTAAGGGAGAGCCAGGGAATGGAGCCCTCAGCTAAAGTTGCCTTTAGCTCAAACAATCTGCGTACTATAGAAGCATATCTTGGGGTGACGTGTGTTGAATTCACACAGTTGTAAGTGCTAAAAAGGAAAAATAAAAGGGGCTGAATGATCTGGGGGGCAGGCATCTTAGGTAAGATGGTAAAGAAGTACTAAAGAGGGAACACCGTTGCTGAGACTTGAAGAAGCCAGTTATAAAAGGAGCTGGGAAAAGATCATTCGAAAAAGAAGAGACAGCAAGTACAAAAGTCCTGAGGCAAGAAAGAATATGTCACATTAGAGAAACTGAACAACAGTTGGTGTCATTGGAAAGTGGGAAAATAATATGAGATGAGATTGAAGAAAAGGTCAGGAGAGGACCAGATAGAGCAGTCCTCATTATGATAGGAAGTTGTTAGAGGATCACTCCACTCCCCTGTGGACTTCAACCTGTGATGTCCCCAATGGATTGGAGGGGCCAAGGATAAAGCAAATAGCACAGGAAGAGTTACATAATTCAGGTGGAAAACATAGGGTTGGCCTAGGGTAAAGCAGTGGGAATGGAGACAAGGGGCAGAGTCAAAGTACTCTGTGAAGATAAACATAAAGGGCTTGCTAGAGGACTACATATGGAGATAAAGGAAAGGAAGGAATCAAGGTTGGAGCTTGGGCAGCCAGGCAAATGAGGGACCTCTCCAGCCAGGGGATGGATGGAGGAGGGTTCAGGAGGGGGACAGTGTAGGAGACTTCAACCTGTGATGTCCCCCGGGGAAATAATTAGATTACTGAGACCAGATTCATGTATATGGGAGGAGGACTGGGCTGGAGTTATGTACATGGGAATCATCAGTACTCAGTACTGTGTGATATTTAAAGCCAATGGATTCAATAGGGTCATTTGGGAGGGAGTATAGACAGAGAAGAGCAAAGGCTCAGGAATGAGTCCCAGGGGGCTCCTCCAGCACAGGAAACATTTAGGCAGGAGAGGACAGCAGGTGAAGAGGACATAGGACATCATCTCCGTAGTTGATGGGGACACTCCAGCAATAACACACCCCTTAAAAATTTGTACTCAGCAGGCCCTGGCCGGGTAGCTCAGTTGGTTCGAGTGTCGTCCTGATATGCCAAGGCTGTGGGTTTGATCTCTGGTCAGGGCACATTCAAGACGCAACCAATGAATGCATGAATAGGAACAACAACAAATCCATGTTTCTCTCTCTGTTTCTTTCTCTCCCTTCCTCTCTCTCTAAAAAAAAAAAAAAAAGGATTTGTATTCAGCCAAGATGACGGCATTAGAGAAGAAAATCATGGTGTGAAAATGGGTTCGTGCACAAAACTGGCCTAGAGAAAACTGTTGGTCTGAGAGAGGTTAGACTCTTTTTTCAAACTAAGGCATAATATAGTTACAATAAAATGCACTGATTAAGGTGCTGGTTGATGAATTTTTACATATGGGTGCACCTGTGTAAGTACTACCCAGATCAAAATATCCATATCTCCAGACCCCCAGAAAGTTCCTGTGCCCTCTGCCCGTCATTACCCACCTCTCCATGGAAACCACTATTCTATCACCATCAGTGAGTTTCACCCATTTTAGTTTTTTTTTTTAATGTTTTTTATTTATTTGAGAGAGAGAGGAAGGAAAAGAAATACAGAGATAGAAACATTGATGAGAGAGAAACAACAATTGGCTGCCTCCTGCACTCCAATCCTGGGCATGTGCCCTCCCTAGGAATTGAACTGTGACCTCCTTCTTCATAGGTTGATACTCAACCTCTGAGCCACACTAGCCAAGCTTATTTATTTGTTTATTTTTTGCCCTTTTTTTTTTTTTTTAGAGAAACAAAGGGAGGAAGAAAGACAGAGAGAGAAACATCAATGTAAGAGAGACACATTGATTGGTTGTCTCTGGCAAGGCCCCCACCAGGGCCAGGATGCCTTCAATTGAGGTTCGTGCCCTTGACCGAAATCAAACCCAGGACCCTTCAATCCGCAGGCTGACGCTCTATTCACTGAGCCAAACCGGCAAGGGCTATTTTTTGCCTTTTTTTTTTTTTTTAACTCTGTATAAACAGAATCATACAGCATAGCTCTTCGAGTTGGCTGCGTTCACCCAACATTATGTCTGAGAGTCATCTGTGTCTTGGCAAATGGCAGTAGTTCATTCTTTGTTGTTATTTTTTATCTCCCCCCCCCCCCCCCCCGCCCACCCGCTTTGATTTTTAGACAGAGAGGAAAGCAGAGGGAGAGAGATAGAAACATCAATGATGAGAGAGAAACATACCCTCTAATTGGGGGATTAAGCCTGCAACCTGGGCATGTGCCCTGACTGGGAATCGAACCAGTGACCATGCATGGGATGATGTTCAATGCAGCCAGGCAGTATTTCATTCTTTTTCACTGCTGCACAGTGTTCCATTGCACAAATACCACCATTTATTACAATATGCAACAAACATCCTTGTGCAAGTCTTTTGTATAAAGATTGCATTTCATTTTCATGTGGTTCCCAGAACAGCCTCAGAAAAGTACCAGAAGATACTTATCTTCTCAAGGAAATGGAAAGAATGCACAAGTAGGAGTCATTCTAACTAGGATTGCCATATATATTGGGGACATACTATACTAAAAATCGGTTATTATTTGTCTGAAATTCACATTTAACTGGGCCTCCTGTATTTTTATTTGCTAAATCTGGCAACCCTATCAGACCTACATTCATTTTGCACATGGTGGGGTTTTTTGTTTTGTTTTTTAATCCTCTGCCAGGGACATCTTTTTCATTGATTTCAGAGAGAGAGAGAGAGAGAGAGAGAGAGAGAGAGAGAGGAAGGGGGAGAGAGAGAGTAACATCCATGTAAGAGAGAAACATCGATTGGTTTCCTCCCCTACACTCCAGGACCGGGGATCGAACCCAAAACCTAAGTATGTGCTTTGACTGGGAATCAAACCCACAACCTTTTGGTACACAGGATGATGCTCCAATCCACTGAGCCACACCAGCCAGGACACACATGGTGGATTTTTGATAAAATGTTTTTGTTTGATGAATGGAAAAGAGAAGATGAGGAGAACATGAATTAACTGAACCTCCATCAACTCAGGACAAGTAGTTCTTCCGTGGGAAAAAGCCTCCTGAGACATTTAAGCATGGTGTTCAGTCTCTGGATAGGTGAGATCTATATTTATTTGTTTGTTCTGATTTTCTTTTTTTAAAATATATTTTTATTGATTTCAGAAAGGAAGGGAGAGGGAGAGAGAGATAGAAACATCAATGATGAGAGAGAGAGAGAATCATTGATCGGCTGTCTCCTGCATGCCACACACTGGGAATCGAGCCCACAACCCGGGCATGTGCCCTGACCCAGAATCAAACTGTGACCCCCTGGTTCATAGGTTGATGCTCAACCACTGAGCCACACTGGCTGAGCCTGGTTTTCTTTTAATAAAAAGTTTATTCTAGAATCTAGATCCAAAATGCTGAGGTGTGGAATTCCATGTTAGAAAATGGTGATGGCTGCCTGAGAGTCTAATTTTGAAATGGACTGTTTATTCTCCCAGTGCTTACAGCCGCCTGCCTTTGGGAGTTGCCTCACCACAGTTCTGCAGACACTCCTTTGGACGATTGAACAGCCTCTTAGGACAGTCTCTGCTAGAGCAACCTTCTGTCACCACACGTCAAAATGCTGTCCCCAAGCTGCTAACTGTCCTGTTTGTTCCCCATAGTGTCTTTTCTACTTGGTTTCTATAAACAGAAAATATATGTGGAAAAGCTTATCTGCTTACTCAGGGCATAAAAATAGAGTCCACAATTAGGTTGTTTTAGATTTCTTCAGTGATAAAAGTAATTAAGATACAACATTTTTATAATCTCTAATTTTTATCATGACAAATACTGGTCATAAGGAAATGTAAATCAAAACACAATAGGCCCTGGCTGGATAGCTCAGTTGGTTAAGAGGGTTGTCCTGATTTGCCAAGGTTGTGGGTTCAATCCCCAGACAGGGCACATACAAGAAACAACCAATGAATGCATAAATAAGTAGAACAACAAATCCATGTTAGTCTCTCCCTTCCTCTTTCTCTCTAAAAATTAAAATAATAATAATAATAAAAATAAAAACACACACACACAGTCCTGGCCAGGCACACTGAAGGGTCCCAGGTTCAATTCCGGTCAAGGGCACATGCCCGGGTTGTGGGCTTGATTCCCAGTGTGGGACGTACAGAAGGCAGCCAATCAATGATTCTCTCTCATCATTGATGTTTCTCTCTCTCTTCCTCCCTCACTTCTCTGAAATCAATAACACACACACACACACACACACACACACACACACACACACACCACAATAGCATGTTGTCAGGGCCCAAGATATGTTCTAATGTCATATTGATTCTTTGAATTAAAATCGTTGGAGAAGCAGTGGGAGCAGGATGAACTCTCTGACTCTGGAAATGCAGAAAATAATTGTTAAATACATTTCAGCACAAGTGCATTGCTCCTGAGGGCTGAAAGATAACCTTATCCCAAGAGTTGTTTTTATTTAATCCAGTCTAAAAAAGCTTGTATAAACAAACCTTGTACCTCCTTTACTAATTTACTACCTAAACCTAAACCTTGCTTAGATTCCTTTCTAATGGGCACTAACTTGCTTTGTCCTGTCAATTTCTCACAAATTTATTGTTCTTTGTTTAAAAATTATAAAAGGATGCCTACGTCAATCATTTCTTTGAACCTCATTTTATAACCTAAACATCCTATTGCTATTCTCCTGTGTGCACACATTAAATTGTTTTTTTTTTCCTCCTGTTAATCTAGCCTTGTGTCAATTTTATTTTAATATTAGTCCAGCCAGAAGGACTAAAGAAGTATAGAAGGGGGGAATTCTCCTCATTCCTCATGGTGTTTTGCCTCTCAAATCGGCAAAAATTTCTGAGAGCATAATACCCAGTATTGATAAAGACGTGAGAAAATGGAAATTCTCCCACACATTGGTGGGAATTTTAAGTGGCACAACCTTTTTGGAAATCTTAGTAATATATATTGTAAAACTTTAAAGGTACTCACCTTTTAATGTTACACAATGAGACATCACCTCACACCTGTCAAAATGGCTATTAGTAAATCAACAAACAAGTCTTGGGGAGGATGTAGACAAATGGGAACCCTTGGGCACTGTTGATGGGAATGCAAACTGGTGTAGCCACTATGAAAAACAATATGGAGTTTTCTCAAAAAATTAAAAATGAGCCTGGCTCGTGTGGCTCAATGTTTGAGCATCAACCTATGAACCAGGAGGTTATGGTCCAATTCCCGGTCAGGGCACATGCTTGGGTTGCAGGCTCAATCCCCAGTGTGGGCGTGTAGAAACTAGCCAATAGATGACTCTCTCTCATCAATGATGTTTCTATCTCTCTCTCCCTCTCCCTTCCTCTCTGAAATCAATAAAAATATATTTAAAAAAATAATTATTGGTAACTTAGAATGTTTTATTCATAAAAAATATGTTACATATATTTTTGTAATAATAAAAATTGGAAATTTATATATCGAATAACAGGGAAATTGTAAAATACATTTCAGCACAAGTGCTATGCAATCATTTTATTTGATGATGTACAAAAATATCTAACAGAAAAAAGTGTTCACAAAATCTAAGTCAAAAGCAGATTAAAATGTATGTAAATTAGATTACTTTTGGCTGAAAATAACAAAGAACACGGGGTCCAATTTATGTATAAGGAATAAAGTACATAAAGAGGTAAGAAAAATGTATTCTCTCTGCTAACAAGAAGCCCAGAGGTAAGTATAGGGTTAGGTTTGATGACATCTTCAAGGTCTCAAGTGATTTTCATCTTTCCATCCCATCTCATCCCATTTCATCAACATATCAGCCTAAGTACCCTCATGGTTACAAGATGGCTCCATGGGTCCAGGTGTAACATGCATTTATGGTAATGCCCAAATGAAGAAGAGGGACTATTTTTCCTATGCATCTTTTTTGTTTCCTTTTGTTAATCCTTACCCGAGGATATTTTTTCCATTGATTTTTTTGGGGGGGGCGGGGGGGGAGAAAACATCAATGTGAGAGAGACACATCAATTGGTTGCCCACCCCCGTACTCGCACTAGTACCTGGGAGAAACTAGCAGCCATGTTTGGAGGATGCTCAAGCAGCCCTATGGAGAGGTTCCTGTGGCAAGAAACTGAGGCCTTCTGCCAACAGATGATGTAAGCATATCATCTTGGAAGAGGATCCTTCAGTCCCAGTCAGACCTTCAGCTGACTGTAGAATCCTGAGACCCTGAGCCTGAACCACCCAGCCAAGCTGCTCCAGAATTCCTGACCCACCAAAAGTGAGTTAATAAATAGTTATTGTTTTAGGCCTCTGCTTTTTGAGATCATTTGTTGTACAGCAATATGTAACTAATAGGAATATAATACAGTATCAATATTTATAGTAATTATCTATGGATGATAGGATTACAAGTGACTTTTAGTATCTTTGTTGGATTTTAAATTCTGATGTTTGTGCTAAATCTTCACGTTACCCTTCTCTCTTTGGTCAGTTCTTCCCACCTGCTCCCAGGTTAGCCCCTGCTCCATTCCCATGAGTTTCTTGGCTAATCTACACTGTGATGTCCCATTTGGCAGTCAAATTTTCTCTTCTCCAAGCAATCCACAAGACTAATACAGGCATGGTTCATTCACAGATGTCAAGCACCATGAAACTAAAGAAAGAGGTTAGACCAAACTCCTGAGAGCCTTGTATATCATTCTTAAGACCCAATGTCTTTGATCAAATTTCCCAGAAGCAGACCTCAGATAAGTTTGTTTGCAAGTGATTTATGAAGGAAAGGCTCCCAGGAGAAATTGTTAAGGGAGTGGGGGAAAACAGAATAAGAAAGGAACAGGACCTAAGACAAGGGTGATTTGAGGTCTTCGCCTGATCCCATAGGGGAGTGCTGGTGCATAAATTATAGCTCCAAGTTGGTTCCTACTCAAGACAAGGGAGCTGGGTGCTCATGCTCCAGCACTTGTCAGCCAAGAAATAAGCTCCTGTCCTTTCTTGTGGGCAGAGCAGTTCCAGTGGCCCATAGAGATATAGGACAGTCCTCTAAACAGAGTATAGCCCTAGCCGGTTTCTCAGTGGTTAGAGCATTAGCCAACAGACCGAAGGGTCACGGGTTCTATTCCTGGTCAAGGGCACATACTGGGTTGCAGGTTCAATCCCTCAGCTCAGGTCAGGGCCTGTGAAGGAGGCAACCAATCAATGTCTCTCACCTGATGCTTTTCTTTCTCTCTCCCTCCCTTCCACTCTGTAAAAATCAATGGGAAAAATATCCTCAGGGGAGAATTAAAAAAAGAGAGAGACGAAGAAGAAGAAAGTGATGAGAAAGTCTGGATGTGAGTGATAAATTTATGCTATGGCAATGAGGACAGGCATGAAAAAAACAGCATTCTACCATCCCTCCAGACTGGAAAAACCCAGCTATGTGAGCTTGGAAGAGATGGAATATCCATGCCAGTTTCTTTTAACTATTTAATTATTATTTTTTAAATTCTCACCAGAGAATATTTTTTCCATTGATCTTTAGAGAGAGAGTGGAAGGGATGGAGGAGGGGGAGAGAGAGAGAAACAGCAATGTGAGAGACACCTCAATTGGTTGCCTCCCACATGTGCCCATGCCCTGACATGGGGAATAAGCCTGCAACTGAGGTACGTGCCCTTGACCAGGAATTGAACCGGAAACATTTTGGTCTGGGGGCCAAAGCCCTAACCACTGAGCAACTGGCCAGGGCTTAACTATTTAATTTTTTCAACCACAAAATCTTCCTCCCTGGGCATCAGATATCTCACCTGTGAAATGGGCCAATTATAATCATAGTGAAAAATAATAGTAGTAGTAGTAACATTTATTGAGCACTTTACTGTGATTGAGGTATTCACTGTTCCAAAGACTTTACAATTGTTACTCTTGATTAACTCTCACAACAAACCTATATAGGCACAATTATTGTCCCTATATGACAGATAAGACACCTAAGCTCAGAAAGGGTAACTAACTGCCTGAGGTCCCATAAACAGTACCTTTCTCAAGACTGTGGAAAAGATTAAATGTCTGCATCCCTTGGATCTCATCTTTTCAGTGTGTGCCTACAGACTCACCAGTGTGGTTCTGTGCCTAAGGGCTTGACAGAAGGGGAAACTCCTGGAAGCACCAGCAACAGGCTCTGCAGGGGTAATTATTGCCACCCAGGAGGCGGTATCTTAGCATCCCAGCTCCCCTCCCATCCTTCTGGTGGGGATAACTCAGAATTGGAGTTCTATTCTGGTTCCCAGGGCTTCTCAGCAGGCTTTGGCTGCAGTAGCCTGCAGTAGTAATTGATGGGATGGCCCACCCATTCCTGGCTGTCTTTCTTTCCCTCTCTCACTCCCTCACTCCCTTCCTAGCATATCCCAAGCTCACTTCACAAACAAACCACTTGCACCCAAATCCTTCTCTCAGAATTTAGCACAATTTTTAAAACGGATTGTCACTTTCCGGACCTGTTGAAGCAGGAGGCGCCATCATGGGAATGAGTCCACATGCACCACAACAATGACCCAAAGTCCGGTGCGAGGAGCCCTAGAGCAAGGACATCCATCTAAGGCTGTTGGTCAAACTGTACAGGTTTCTAGCCAGACAAGCCAACCCCACCTTCAGCCAAGTAGTGTTGAAGAGGTTGTTCGTTCATGAGTTGCACCAACCAGCTGCCTCTGTCCCTTTCCCAGATGATCCAGGAAAGGAAGCTTCCTGGCTAGAGGCGAAACCTCTGTGGTAGTAGGGACTATCCTATATAATAAAAGCCTAATATGCTAAGTGTCCGGTCGTCTGTTCAACCAATAAAAGCGTAATATGCTAATGATATGCTAAGGCCTCTCAACCACTCGCTATGATGTGCACTGACCACCAGGGGCAGACACTCTGACTGGTAGGTTAGCTTGCTGCTGGGGTCCAGCCGATTGGGACTGAGTGAGATGGGCCGGACATTCCCTGGAGCCCTCCCGTGGTCCCTCCCGGGCTGGCCAACCTCCCGCGTCCCTCCCAGGCCCCAATCGTGCACCTATGAGGTCCCTCAGCCTGGCCTGTGCCCTCTTGCAATCCGGGACCCCTCGTGGGATGTTGGAGAGCGGTTTCAGCCCGATCCCACAGGCCAGGCCGAGAAACCCCACTGGTGCATGAATTTGTGCACTGGGCCTCTAGTAACCAATAACATGGGCACGCAGGATGCATCCAAACTGAAGGTGTGTGCACTTCCTTTGAGGAGCTGCACCTGGAGCTGCATTCTCAAGGCCAGGGCAAGATTCTCACCTTGGGCAGTCTGGCCCTGGACTCCCCCAAGGACAGCGGCACGATCCTGCTTTCTGGACCTCACAAAGGCTGAGAGATGCACAGGCATTTCCAAAAGGCCCCAGGAGCCCCTTACAACCACACCAAATCCTACCTGTGCTCCAAGGGCCAGAAGTTCAAGGCTGCTAGAGCCCTATAAGCCAGCCAAGGCTATAAAAACTAACCTTTTATTAATCTTTTATTTAAAAGACTAGAGGCCCAGTGCACAGATTCGTGCACATTGAAAGAAAATTAATTAGAAGGTGGCTGGTGGGGCGGGACTGGGCAAGACGGGCCGGACATGCCCTGGAGCCAACTTCCCGTGGTCCCTTCCCAGCTGGCCACATCTGGGGCGGTGCTGGGGCTCAAAGGGCATCTGCAGAGTGAGCAGGGGTCCCTCTGGCAGGTGGGGTCCCTTGGCCTGGCCTGCAGGGATTGGGCCGAGACCAGCTCTCCGATATCCCCCAAGGGTTCCCGGAGTGTGAGAGGAACTCCTGCATTGAGCGTCTGCCCCCTGGTAGTCAGTGTGCGTCATAACTACTGGCCAGTTGGCCGGTTGGCTGGTCGGCCAGTCACTTAGCCTTTTATACATATAGATTTTGGATGCTGGAATAAAAAATTCTGGTTGTCAAGATTAAAAAGTCAGGAGACTTGATTTGCCCTGGCTGGTGTGGCTCAGTTGGTTGGGCACTGTCCTGGTTGCCAGTTCCATTCCTGAACAGAGCACATGCCCAGGTTTCAGGCTCAATCCTGAGTAGGGGGCATGCATGCAGGAGGCAGCCCATCGATGTTATGCCCTCACATCGTTGTTTCTTGCTCTCTCTCCATCTCCCTTCTTCTCTCTCTAAAAATCAATAAAAATATTTTTTCTTAAATTGGCTAAAAAAAGCTAGATTTCATACTTCTTTTAAAAAATCAGCCTGGCCTGTGTAGCTCAGTGTTTGAGCATCGACCTATGAACCAGGAGGTCACGGTTGGATTCCTGGTTAGGGCACATGCCCGGGGTGCAGGCTCTATCCCCAGTAAGGGGTGTGTAGGAGGCAGCTGATCTATGATGTTCCTCTTTCAACAATGTTTCTTTTTTATTCCCATTAATGTTTCTATCTCTCTATCCCTCTCCCTTCCTCTTGGTCTAAAAAAATCAATAAAAACATATTTTTTTAAAAAAAAAAGAAAAGAAAATCAGAGGCCACAGTCTGGTATTCCAAGACTTTGGGAGTTAAGTAACTTGCCGGAGGTCACACAGCTGCAAAGGCCTGGATTTCCCAAACCCCCTGGGCATTCTTGTTCAAGGCCACATTCACAACCTTTCCTCCCAACAACCCAAGCCAAAGCCTTCACTTAACTGCAGGCTTTCTACATCCTGGTCATACCTGAGACTCAGCTCTTCTGGGTCTTCTACTGCCTCTTCCTGACCTTCTCTCTCCATTGCCCCTAAGCAATCTCTGAAACTGGGCTGAAAAGTAGCAAGAAGAGGGAGTGAACAGAAGGGGCTCTGCCTGTCAGGTTTGCCCCCACTGAGCTCTGCCTATAATAAAGGGCCTCCCTCTGGGGAGGAAAAAAAAAAGTAGCAAGAAAATGTCTGTCTTGTCTTCCTCTCCTGCCCTGTAATTCTCTCCAAAATGATGCACTTGACCAAAGGTGGAAGACCAGGTAATTCCAGGATAAAATTCTACCTCCTTGACCTGGCTCCAGGTCTCCATCTTATGGCCACAGCCTCTGTGCCAGATAGTGCCAGGTGAGCGTCCTGCCTTATCTCTGAGCCCAGCCAGGAAAACCTCCTCTCCGCCCAGGCGGTGTTACCTTTGTCTGAAATCACCCTTGGGTTCCTACCTGGCCTGAGGACCTTTGTTCACCTGTCCCTACACACTCAGAACATCCAGGTGATTTAGTGAGCTTTTAAAAAGTTACAATGAGTATAACTAGGAGTATTTGAGAAATGAATGGCTCTTCTCCCGTGTCTTCTTTTTTTTTTTTTTAAACTGAAGTTGAGATCCGTAGGAGAAGTATTTATTTATGTATTTATTATCATCTGAGGATATTTTTCCATTGATTTTTAGGGAGAGTTGGAAGAGAGAGGGAAAGACAGAGAGAAATATCGATGTGAGAGAAACACATCGGATTGGTTGCCTCCTGCACGAACCCAGACCAGGGCCCGGGCTGGGGAGGAGCCTGCAACCAAGGTATGTGCCCTTGACTGGAATCCAATCTGAGACCCTTTGATCCGCAGGCGGACGCTCCATCCACTGAGCCAAACCAGCTACACTCCCCTGTGTCTTCTTGAAGTTGGGGCTCATCAGAGACAAATAAAAGCATCTTTTTTCTTTGCACCTATCCATGTCTGCCCAACCCTGACAAGGGAGGAGAGAGAAGCAGTTCTCCCTCTAAAGCTTTGAACTCTGTATGCTAAACTGTATGTTTGAAAAATTAGATAAAGTAGATAGCTACCTGGAAAAACATCAATTACCAAATATTTTGCATGAAATAGAAAACCTGACTAGACTTATTATACATTAAAGAAATTAAGTTTGAATAAGAAATTTTAGCCACAGATTACTTCACCAAATCCAGATGTCCTCATATGCACTTTCATCACCTTTAAGGAACAGAAAACCTCTCTTACTCAAACCAAGAAACACGAGTCAACAATGTGTAAGAGGCTGGACACGAGCTACTGCTAGTGTAACCCTGACTCCACGCCAGAAAGGACAGTCTTTGAAAGGAGAAAAGCGATAGCTCAGTTTCACTTATATAGGTGTAACTTATATAGACGGGGGCTTATGAATAAACCCTTAGCTAACCAATTGCAGCAATGTTATTGAAGTAACATTGAAAACAAATATTACCAAGGAGTGTTTATCCCAGGAAGACAAGGATGTCATTAACTGGACCATTAGAAAATAGCAATATAATTTACTTAGCTGCAGATTAAAGAAGCAAACACCATATGGTCACCTCAGTAGATTCAGAAAAAAAGGAAGTGATAAGTTCAAATTCATCAACCATTTTATAAAACACTTAGACTTCTTTTTTGGGTTCCCTCCGAAGCAGACCCTTCTGGTGGGATAATTGCTTTCCTGGTCTTCATGTAATCTTTGCTGTGTTCCCTCCTAAATTCCAAATGCATTAAAAAAAAAAATCTGCAGCCCTAACTGGTTTGGCTCAGTGGAAAGAGCATCGGCCTATGGACTGAAAGGTCCCAGGTTCGATTCTGGTCAAGGGCATGTACCTTGGTTGCAGGCACATCCCCAGTAGGAGGTGTGCAGGAGGCAGCTGATCGATGTTTCTCTCTCATCGATGTTTCTAACTCTCTATCCCTCTCCCTTCCTCTCTGTAAAAAAATCAATAAAATATATATTTTTTAAAAACCTGCATATTGTCAGGTCTTGAAAGTATTTGAGATCCTGCTTCCTGGCAATTATAGTCAGTTTGGCTCAAATAAACTAAAAAATTCTCTACCAGTTTGGATATTCCAAATCTATATTAGAAATAAGCCAGACAGAAAGGGTTAGAACAGGTATTAGGTTAGCCAGCCCACCTATACAATCCTGGCCGGTGTGGCTCAGTGGACAGAGCATCGTCCTGTGCACTGAAAGGTCGCTGGTTCAATTCCTGGTCACAGGAACACAGTCAAGTGTGGATGAGGATGTGAACTAGAAGAAAGCTCACACATGGTTGGCAGGAATAAACTGGCTCAACCATTTTGGAAAGCAATTGACAATATCCAATAAAGATCTAAATATGGGGTGACCCAGAAAACCCCCTTCTAGGTATCTGCAGTTGTGAAACACATATGTGTATAGAGACTGAAATGTCCATTTCAGCTTTATTTTTTTGTTGTAATAGCAAAAAATTGAGAATAGCCTAACTGTCATTCAATTGGAGAACTGAAACATTTCACAAAATGCAACCAAAGGAATTCTACACAGCTATGAAAATGAGGGAACTCAGCCTATGTACATCAACAGGAATAAACCTTTAAGACTCATTGCTGAGTTAAATAGTCAAGTTGCAGAAAGAGCCATAGGGTATGATACTATTTACGTAAAATGAAATGACACAAAACAATTCTGTGTTTATGGATTCTACCATCTATAATAATAAAAGCGTAATATGCTAATTAGACCAGACGACCTTCCGGATGAAGCCGGGGCTGTGAGGGAAGCCCAGGTTCCGGGTGCCGGAGGGAAGCTGGTGCCGGCAGCCAGGGGAAGGAAGGCCTACTCTTGCATGAATTTGAATTTCGTGCATCAGGCCTCTACTTTGTAATAAAGTTGCAAATAAAGTACAGGGGGTGAAACATACCAACTTCATAGCAGCAGCTGTCTCCAGGGAAGGGAAGAGAACTAAGGGGGCAGGAGGGTGGGTGTGGGAAGAAACTACACATCTAATGTTTTATTAAGGGGGAAAAAGTAGATCTGAAGCAAATTTGTCAAAATGCTAATACTTGTAATATGTGAGTTGTAGATTTCTAAGCATTTGCTGCATTATTCTTATACTTCTTTGGATATTTAAGATATGTCATAAATTAAAAGTCAAAGAAAGAAATGTGCTATTTCTTATAAAGCAATGCTAATGTACACCCAGATCCCCTAGGATCTTGTTAAAATGAAGACGCTGGGCCCAGCTGGCATGGCTTAGTGCCTGAGCGTCGACCTATAAACCAGAAGGTCATGGTTTGATTCCCAGTCAGGGCACATGCCTGGGTTGCAGGCTTGATCCCCAGGGTGGTGCATGCAGGAGGCAGCTGATCAATGATTCTCTCTCATTATTGATGTTTCTATCTCTCTCTCCCTCTCCCTTCCTCTTTGAAATTACACACACACACACACACACACACACACACACACACACACACACACACAATTTTAAATGCAGATGCTGAATCAGCCCAGTGGGCCCGAGGTGAGACCTGAGACTGCATTCTAACAAGCTTCATAGCTTCATAGACAGACATTGCTGGTTCAAGGACCCCACTGAGAAGCAGTATTCTAGAAAACTCTGTCCCAGGCTTCCTGAGGTGGAAGCAAGGGGCCCAGCCGAGGTGACCAGGCCACAGAGAATGGAGGCAGAAGATGAAGTGGGTTTCAGAAGCTTTCCTGCCTATTTTAGAACAGGCTAGGAGATTCAAGTGTCCTAAAAACCTTCTTTCAGTCCCTCCTCAGCTGCTCTAGCAAGACTTTCCTACCCTGTATCAGTCCCTCCTCAGCTGCCTCTAGCAAGACTTTCCTACCCTGTATCTATCCTTTTGACCTCCTCACTGAGTATCCTTTATGCATAGGTTTGGTTTCTGGATTTTTGTGTGTTTTTTTAAATATATTTATTGATGTCAGAGAGGAAGGGAGAGGGAAAGAGAGACTCATTGATCGGCTACCTCCTGCACACCCCCTATTGGGGATCGAGCTGGCAACCCAGGCATGTGCCCTTGACCGGAATTGAACCTGGGACCCTTCAGCCTGCAGGCCAATACTCTATCCACTGAGCCAAACCAGCTAGGGCTGGTTTCTGTTCTTTTCTATCTTTGTAAACCCTTCTTTCATTTTGTGCTTCTCCCTTGATTGTTCTTTTTTAAACTCTTAATCTTACTTTGCAGAATTTTTAAAAAAATATATTTTATTGATTTTTTACAGAGAGGAAGGGAGAGGGATAGAGAGTTAAAAACATCGTTCAGAGAGAAACATCTATCAGATGCCTCCTGCACACCCCCTATTGGTGATGTGCCTGCAACCAAGGTACATGCCCTTGACCGGAATCAAACCTGGGACCCTTCAGTCCGCAGGCCGATGCTCTATCCACTGAGCCAAACTGGTTAGGGCATTTTGCAGAATTTGAAGTTATAATTTTATCCTGCTTTTTTCTTCTTGCCTTATAGGGCTTCCATTTTATTCAGTTATTTATTTACTTATTTTTTTATTATGGCTTCCATTTTAAACTATCACCATTTTATTGGTCTACTTTATTCTTTTATTTTCACTCTCTTCTATGCTCTGCTTTATATTTTTACTTTCTGCTCTAAAAGCTTTTATCTTCTAACTCTTGATTTAATCCTCCTTGGAGTTTTGGTTTAGTTTTTTAAATCTTTATTGTTGAAAGTATTACATATATACCTTTCCCCCTCCCCCCCACTTGACCTCTTCTAGCCCTCCCCCACCCCCCACCCCAGACCTTCACCACACTATTGTCTGTGTCCATGGGTTATGCATATATGCATACAAGTTCTTTGGTTGATCTCTTCCCACCCACCCACCCTCCTCCCCCACCTCATTTTAATATCCCATGGAGGCGAGTGGTACATTCTGGTTGACAGCTGGACTTTGGCTCCAAGTCACATGAGTTCAATTTCTGCCTCCATCTCTAATAGCTGTGGAGCTTTAGGCCAGTAACTGAACTTCTCTGTGCCTCAGTTTCCTCATGTGTAAAATAAGAACAATATTTACCTTATAGGGCTATAGGGAGATTACATGTATTAATATGTTAGGACAGTGCCTTGCTCAAAAAAAAGCACTATGGACATGTGAGCTCAAATTTTTATTTATGTAGCATTGTTATTGGTGGAAGTGGGATATCCCTTCCCCCACTGAGTGCTGGGGGTGGTGTCCTTAGATATCACTAGAAAAAGAGTTTTCTTTAACAGTGATCCTTTGAAAAAAATTTTAATGTATTTTTATTGATTTCAGAGAGGAATGGAGAGGGAGAGAGAGATAGAAACATCAATGATGAGAGAGAATTATTGATCGGCTGACTCCTGCATGTCCCCTACTGGGGATCGAGCCTGAAACCCGGGTACATGCCCCTGACTGGAATTGAATCTGGGGCCCTTCAGTCCACAGGCTGACGCTCTATCCACTGAGCCAAACTGGCTAGGGCGAAAAAGAGTTTTCTGAGACTGGCACGGGAGGATGAGTGATTTTTACTTGTGGGAAATTACATCCCTGGGTTTCCAAAGCTCCACTTCCCTTAATCCAGTCCTGGAAGAAATGCAGGTGGGGATTCAGTAGAGCTAAAATCAAAGCCAGGATTCAAAGTTTCTGTTCCATGTCAGGACTGGGCTCAGTACAGCATCAGGCTAGTTGTAGTCCTTCAGTCCATTGTGTGTGGGGTCCACATGGTATGGACGAATGCAGAATGCAGGGCAGCCAAGAGAGTGCCCAGAGAAACCAGAGCAAACCAAGAGTGCCAGGAGCCAAGAAAGCGAATTCCTTGGTTAAGGAAATTAAATATCTCAAATCTTCCTCTGCTTCCAGTGGCCAGGCCTGCTCTGGCCAATGACCTGTTCCCAGGTGTGACTGACAGACAAGTACCTTTCCTATGTCACCCTGACTTGACTGGGCATGTGTCTATTCTCCACCCTGTTCAGTCCCTTCCCCCAAGGATCTACGGGGAATAAATCGGTAGCTCCTGACAAAGCTGCACAAATAACATGCCTAAAAAATTTGGCCTTCCCTTTGCTCCTTTCCTGTTATTTTTTTTAATATATTTTATTGATTTTTCACAGAGAGGAAGAGAGAGGGATAAAGAGTTAGAAACATCAATGATAGAGAAACATCGATCAGCTGCCTCTTGCACAACCCCCACTGGGGATGTGCCCGCAACCAAGGCACATGCCCTTGACCGGAATCGAACCTGGGACCTTTCAGTCCGCAGGCCGACGCTCTATCCACTGAGCCAAACCGGTTTCGGCTCCTTTCCTGTTATTAATAACTAGGTTAATCACAACAGTATCAGTATGATATTCAGTCTCCAAGATGGTCCCCAGAGATCCCTGCCTCCTGATATTCCAGCTCCAGTGCTCTCCCACATCGAATGGGGTTAGGGGGTAACCTCTGTAATAAATAATAGAAATGATGATGGTCCTTGCTGGGTGGTTCAGTTGGTTAGAGTATCATCCCATACACCAAAAGCTTGTGGGTTTGATTCCTGGTCACGGCACATACCTAGGTTGGGGTTGGGGTGAGTATGGGAGGCAACTGATCCATGTTTCTCTCTCACATCGATGTTTCCCCCCCTCTCTCTCTCTCAAAACATATCCTTGGGTGAGAATTAAGAAACAGAAAAAGAAATGGCTGTTTCTGGCCATATGTTCAGAAAGAAGTGATGATGGAAGGCCTCTGAGGCTTGGCTCGTGTCATCTGCTATTACTCAATTGGAGGAAGCCAGCTGTCAGGGTCTGAGGAACTGAGGCCTTCCTTGTGCTCATCGCCATGTGATTCTAGAAAGTGGAACCAGCCCTGTCAAGACTTCAGATGACAGCAGCCCCACCCCAACCTTCATCTTGATGGGTGCCATCCTAAGACTGAGATGGATTCACCCAGCTAAGCTGCCCCCAGATTCCTGACCCACCCACAGAAACCATGTGGGATAATGAGTACTTACTGTAGTGTTAAATTGCTAAAATTTGAGGTAATATACCAGACATTAATAGATAACTAATAGATGTAGCTTTTAAAATGTCTCATTGGACTTATTTTTTCAAATAAAGGTTATTTTCTAAACCCACTTTTTACTTATTTAGGCCTTTTTAAAAATTTAAACTTCTTTCACTTTCATCACGATTTTCACTCCCTTTTCTTTTGGGAAATATACTGAGTTTTGTTTTTATTTCTGTAGTTTAATAAAGAGTGCATATTTCTAGTGTCCCTTGGATGCTGAATATAATTGCAGTGTATGTTTCCACATATGATTATAAATAAAAATAATAATTATTGTAATTATAAATTATTATAATTATTATTAATTATAAATAAAAATAATTATTTTTATTAACTGTTATTTAGAACCTTTATAGTGTTATTCCTTGTCCTGCTTGGTAGGGTAATACTGAGCATGAATTAAATAGGGGATTTGTATTTCCAATCATTATCTGGGTAATTCTTGCCATTTGATAAGTTTGAGAAATACTGAGGTGGCAGATTTTTACGTCTGTGAGCCACACAGAGACCTCACTCTCCAGCAGCCTTCTGGGTTATGGAAAAGGAGATGCAGAGGAACTGGCAAGAAAAAAATCCCTTCAGGACTAAGTAGGTCTATTAGCATCCTTTGTCCCTCTCGTAATCTCTATTCTCTTCCTCCCCACAAGAAGACATACTACTTACCTAAGAGTCCACCTATAGGAAAATGTGTAAGTCAGTCCTTTCTGCAAATGACCATCAATTTGGATTGTCTTTAAACTTCAGAGGAATCTGACTTTCATCTTTTAGATACCTAAAAACCCACCGTAGTTACTTATGGTCATTTATCATTCCCTAGAGGAAATAGGTTAAAAGGTCAGTAAAGGTAAAATGAACTTGCTCAAGCCCTCACAAAACTGTGTGCTTAGAAAAACGAGGGCTCTATTTTAGTCAGTATAGATTAGGTAATGTTGCAATAACAAATAATGCCAAAATGGAAGTGGCTCAAAACAACATGTTTATTTTTCACTCATATTACCTGTACATTGAAATTCAGGACCCCAAGTTAACAGAAGCTTCCCTATCTGTCACACCATTGGTCACCACCACAGAAGGAAAGGAAGACAGAGAATACATACTCACTGTTACAGCTTCTCCCCAGATATGACACATATCAACTCTACTCATATTTCATTAGCAAGATCAAGTCACATGGTTAAGCTCAACTTCAATGGAAAATGAAATCTCCCCTACACCAAGATATGAGGGGAACTGGATAAAAGTTTATGTTTGTGATATTCAACCACTGTAGTTTTGTCATTCTATTATTGTGTAGTATTTCACTAGGAATTTACTACAATTTTATCCATTTTCCTCTTGAGGGACATTGGAGTCATTTTTAATTTGGGGCTGTTACATTAAAATGCTTCTGTGAATATTCTTGTCCATGGGTCTTGATGAAGAGATGCATGAGTTTCTCACATGTGTATATCCAGAGAGAATCATTGGGTTATAAAGTATAATGTATTCAATTTTAATAATAATGCCAGCTTTCCAAAGTGATTATACCTGTTTACATTGTCACCAGCATTGTAAGAATGTTCCCATTTTCCACATCTTTATCAACTCTTGGTATTGTGTCAGAGAGTATATGACTATTGATTATTTCACACAAATGGCTGAGTGTGTACAGGTTATTCTCCAGCCTTGCCTTTTAAATAATATAACATTACTAGAGGCCCAGTGCATGAATTCGTGCATGGGTGGGTTCCGGCCAGCCTGTCCCCAATCAGGGCGGATCAGGGCTGGGCCTGTTGGGAGTAGGAAATGGCGGGAGGTTAGCCAGCTGGCCTGCCCAGATCGAGGCCCCCCATCAGGGCTGGGCCGGCTGGGGGAAGGGGCCATGGGCGATTGGCTGGCGGGCCCTGCCCCCGATTGGGGTTGGGGGGCTGATTGGGGGTGGGGCCAGCCCATGGGGAGGGCCTGTGGCTGGCCAGCCCCGCCCCGTATTGAGGTGGGGTGGCTATCAGGGGTGGGGCTGGCCAAGGGGGGGGGCTGTGGGCTGATCAGGGTGGTGGTGGGGACCATTGGGGGCATGGCCGGCTGGGGGGAGGGGCTTCAGGAGTTTGGCTGGCCAGCCTGACCCCCTATTGGGGTGGGGGGGAGTGATCAGGGGCAGGCCAGCAGTGGGGAGGGGTTGCGAGGTAGGCTGCTGGCCCCACCCCCTAATCCAGCCAGTTCGCTGGCCACAGTGGGTGTTATAGCGACCAGTTGTTATGGCCATTACAGTAGCTGCCTTTTTATATATATAGATATCTTGGAATTTAGGCCATCTAGAATATATAGAGCCATCTTCATGTTTGTATAACATTCTATGATGTGAATAACATATTCTCTCTACTGTCTTGAATCATTTTCAACAAAGATTTGTAGGGCAGAGATGGCATATATTCACAGCTGCTCCTCTGCTCATGGCAGACATTACTAATGAATCATGGCACACTTTCCCACTGAGCAGAAATGTTGCCTCAGATTCCTTCTCAACTCAGTGCTCTAATACTTTGTACTCAAAACATAGTCCTAGGACTGGCAGATCAACACCACCTGGGGGCTTGTTGCAAATGCAGAATCTCAGACCCCACTTCAAACTCATTGAATCAGATTTTGCATTTTAGCAATATTCCCAGATGATTTTCCTGCACAAGAAAGTCTGACAAGTGCTGGTTTATGCAGTTTCTACTAATCAAAGTCAATCCATGGATGAAAAGTGCGTGTCTTCCCTATTCAGAGGCACACTGCAAGGCTCTGTCCTTGGTCCTGTCCTTTCCAAGTGCTTATCCGTGCATCGCATGAGAACACAGGTAGCAGGCTGATCTGATCTGTGACAGTAACATTCCCAGAGCCGTAGCAGAAACATTGGATTGTGTATAAGCATGTTGAGAGGATGGAGTGAAGGACTGACTCTAACCACTGGGCTACATAAAATTTGACTAGACAAACAAAAGACTTCACAGAAGTGTATTTAAAAATAGGGCTTTGCCCTGACTGGTTTGGCTCAGTGGATAGAGCGTCGGCCTGTGGACTCAAGGGTCCCAGGTTTGATTCCAGTCAAGGGCATGTACCTTGGTTGCGGGCACATCCCCACTAGGGGGTGTGCAGGAGGCAGCTGATCGATGTTTCTCTCTCATCAATGTTTCTAACTCTCTATTCCTCTCCCTTCCTCTCTGTAAAAAATCAATAAAAGTATATTTAAAAAAAAATAAAATAAAAATAAAAATAGGTCTTTGGGCAGCATGGCATACAGTGTCTGTATTTGGAGCATTAACCTTGTGTCCCACAGAAGGGTTGCATTCCATATTAGTTTGAGAAATACAACTGTGCTTTTTCTTCCTCTTACAAAGTCAGTCAACACACTAAGTAATACAGAAGCTCTGAGGTGCCCACACTTGTCAATTCTGATTAATTCAGTAGTCCCCAATGAAACTTTTCCTGTTAATATCTACAGGATTGGTGTTCCATAGAACACAGTATGGGAAACACTAGCCTGGCGCTTTAATTTATGCTCTGGGCTATGAAAAACAAAGCTACCTTTGAAACATGTAAAGAGAAGCACAATCTCCGGGGCAAAAAGAGGAGGTGCCCAGCTCCCTGCAGTCTGATGAGCACTGTGTTGACTTCATAGGTTTGCTAAGCAGGACACTGACGTTCAAACGTCTCCAGAAATGAACCCCAGGACGGTGAGGCCACACCTGGTTCAGAGGTCGATGCTCAACCACTGAGCCACGCCAGCCAGGCAAGTTTGTTTGTGTGTTTTTTTAGATTTTTAAAAATTGAGTTTTAGTGACAGAGGAAGGGAGAGGGAGAGAGATAGAAACCAATCAGCTGCTTCCTGCACGCCCCCTACCAGGGATTGAACCTGCAACCCAAGCATGTGCCCTGACCCAGAATGGAACCGGCAACCTCTCAGCGAGCAGGGCAGCACCCAACCAGCTGAGCCACCACCAGCCAGGGCTGAATTAAGTGTTCAACCTAAGAAACTATCAAGTGAATAGCAAAATAAATCGACAGGAGTTCTAAGCAGAAATTATTAAAGATAAAAGCAGAAATAAATAAACTGAAAACAAAACCCAACTTGACCAATCAAACCAAATGCTAATTCATTGAAGGAAAAACAACAAAATGAACATTTAAAAAAAGTGTTATCAAATAATAAAAAAGAGACAATAAAAATAACAATGTATAGATATCTAAGAGAAAAAATACTAGGCACAACTTTATAGCAATAAATTTGAAAATTTAGAAAAAAAGAGATATGATATTTGTGAATGAAATACAAATGCCCAATAAATATATGAAAAGATAGAAAACATTATAGTTTCGAAAGCAAGTTTGGTTTCGTTATAAGGACTAGTTAGTTCCTAACAGACTGGGAGACCCAGGAATAGGATGACCTGTGTTAGAAAGGGAACAGCACGGGCTCAGATACTGGCTGAGACACCAGCTGTCAGCAGCAATGAGGCTGGTGCTTTGGGGGAACTAGACCAAAGAATTCTCTGTTTCTTTGACTTCCATGATCCACCTCCTTGGCTGTTTGTTTTTCCCAATGGCCCTGGTTGTTATGGGCAGCAGGGTTGCTCTGATGGCCTCTTAAAGAGGAGGGGGCAGAGGAGGGTCAGTGGGTGTGGCGTGTTTGCCTGGCTCTAGAAGGAGCCAGACAGGGGTCTCTCTCTTTTGATTTCTTTTTAAAAAATATATATTTTTATTGATTTTGAAAGCAAGGGACAGGAAGAGAGAGATAGAAACACCAGTGATGATAATCATTGACCAGCTGCCTCCTGCATGCCCCCCACTGGGGATGGAGCCTACAACCCGGGCACATGCCCTGACCTGGAATCTAGTGGTGACCTCCTGGTTCACAGGTCGACACTCAAGAACTGAGCCACACCACCAGGCAAAGCAGAGGTCTCTTAACACCAGCAGCGTCCCAGTTTCCCTGGACACAAGTTGGTGGGAATGCTTCTGGAATAACTGGGCTCAGGTCAATGCCTGTCTAACGACTGGACTCTGGGGCAGGACTCCAGCATGAATGAGAGAAAGTGACCAGCCCACAGACTGGACACATATGCTGTGACTCACCAGTTGTGTGGGGCACAGGCTACATCCCTTCCATGCCAGATACCACAACTGTAGGCAAGCTTGAAGCTGCAGTGGAAATGGGCAGTGCCATGCTGGCGGTGGGCTGCATTAGAAACCCCTGTCCCTGTGAGGACCGGAGAAGCAGGGGCTGACCTGAGCAAGGGTGGAGAGGGGCCACCATATAATGGAAAGAGCCCACAAAGTTTCCCAGCTTTGGCATTCTGCTCAGGCTCTGCCCTCATCCCCAGTTCCATTCTGCCCACACACCCACACCAGCCCAGACTGCGAAACCTCACAGCCTTGCCCGGAAATAGGCCAGTCATAGGCAGTAAACCAAGTAGGTGACACATCATTGCCACACTGCCAGGCCTCCTTCTAATGGGGCTGGGACTGGCCTTGGGCCATTCCACCAGCCAGTCAGGGTGGAGTCCCTCTTCTTGGAAGTCACTGACTTCCCTGATGAAGGATGTGAAATGCTCCTTTGTCCTCATAGAGTTTTGGAGCATCCCAGAAATGGCAAGATCGGGAAGCACTTAAAACTGCACTTCGTTAAAAACAAAAACATCAGCCCTGTTAGAGCATCATCCTGATACTCTAAGGTTGCTGGTTAGATTCCCAAATCAGGGCACACACAAGAATCAACCAACGAATGCATAAGTGGAACAACAAATCAATGTTTCTCTTTCTCTCTCTCTCTCTCTCTCTCTCTCTCTCTCTCTCTCTCTCTCTCTCTCTCTCTCTCAAAACCAATAAATAAAAATTTTAAAACACACATAAAAACCCCCAAAGAACATACCCAAATAACTTCCTTCCTGTGTTACTCAGACCTATGATTCACTTGGTTTACACCTTGAATGTTTCTGGGATCAGACAGAACAACACTGACCTGGGTCAGCTCTCACTACCCCTTGCGGACATGAACTTGTTCATCTCCCCTCTGACCTCTTTGTTTCCAATCTCCTGCCTTGACTTCTAGGGTTCCCAGCTGCAAACAGTACAATCTGACCCCCTGTTGAAAGCTTCTAGGTGCTCCCATTAACCTGTAGCTGGTCTCAGTCTGAGTTCCTGCAAAAGTTGATTCTGGGTGCGGGTAGTTTGTTTGGAAGTGATTCCAGGAGAAAGTGGGCATGTGACAGAGGGAAGGAAGAGAACCTAAGGAAGTTATCTCGATCACCTGAAATCTCACTGTGAGAGCACAGCCCAGCTCACCTACTCTGCCATATTCATTCCAGGTGAGCTAAGGGCTGGCAGGTGACAGGTGGCATTCTTCCACCACAATGGCTCCACTCATCCAGGTGGAAAGCAGTATTTGATTAGTGAGTGGGACAAGACTCAACAAATATCTGCAGAAAACCTGGCAGGTTTTGTTGGTTGTTATTGTTGTTGGTTGCTCTGGAGCAAGTGCAGCAGAGGAAGAGAAAAAGCCTTCTCAGAAGATGTGTGGGATTTCCTGTTGTCTGTTTTTCCTTTTTGGCTAGGAGCTGACAATGCCCCATTTTCAGGAGAATGGAACAAAGTGGTTGTCAGGAGGTAGTCAAAAGATAGATGATCATATCCTTAGATGCCTCAGAAGTGACGGTGAAACTTGGAACTGGGAATATATTTGACTCCAGCCATTAGTGACAGTCTCGGCTCAGGAAGAATGCATCACTGGGCTGTATGTGTTCACTGTCGAGCAGGGGCAAGAGAAGAACACAAATACACAGACAGATGCAGATAAAGGAGCAGATATGTGGAGACAGGGAGATGGAGAAAGACAGGCATGAATATACACATAAGGATATATAGACTTATATAGTGATATATATTGCAAGATGGATATAGACACCGATATGTTCATTTAGAGAAAGATATACAGAAAAATAAAAGAGGTGTTTTATATGTATATGAGAGTTTATTTACCTATTCATGGTGAGGTTGCAGGTAGATATTTTTCCTTTTTGCTTATCTAATATATTCTTTCTAAAAAATATATATGTTGCCCTAGCTGGTTTGGCTCAATGGATAGAGCATCGGCCTGTGGACTGAAGGGTCCCAGGTTGGATTCCAGTCAAGGGAACACACCCGGGTTGCGGGCTCGATCTCCAATAGGGGGTGTGCAGGAGGCAGTCCATCAATGCTTCCCTTTCATCATTGATGATTCTATATCTCTCTTCTTCCTTCCTCTCTCTGAAATCAATAAAAATATATCTATATGTGTGTACACACACACATATATCTATATCTATCTATATACATACATACACACACATACACACACACACACATACTAGAGGCCCGGTGCATGAAATTCGTGCACGGAAGGGGGGGTGTCCCTCAGCCCAGCCTGCACCCTCTCCAATCTCGAGGGATGTCCGACTGCCCTCTCCCAGCTGGCAGTGGGACATCTCTCTCACAATCCAGGGCTGCTGGCTCCCAACTGCTCCCCTGCCCGCCTTCCTTATTGCCCCTAACTGCTTCTGCCTGCCAGCCTGATCATCCCCTAACCACTCCCATGCCAGCCTGATTGATGCCTAACTGCTCCCCTGCCAGCCTGTTTGCCCCCAACTTCCCTCCTCTGCCGCCTGGTCACCCCTAACTGCCCTCCCCTGCAGGGTTGATTGCCTCCAACTGCCCTCCCTTGCAGGCCTGGTCCCTCTCAACTGCCCTCCCCTGCTGGCCATCTTGTGGTGGCCATCTTGTGTCCATATGGGGGCAGGATCTTTGACCACATGGGGGCAGCCATATTGTGTATTGGAGTGATGGTCAATCTGCATATTACTCTTTTATTAGATAGGATAGAGGCCTGGTGCACGGGTGGGGGCCAGCTGGTTTGCCCTGAAGGATGTCCCAGATCAGGGTGGGGGTTCCCTTGGGGCGTGGGGAGGCCTGAGCAAGGGGCCTGTGGTGGTTTGCAGGCCAGCCATGCCCCCTGGCTACCCAAGCGGAGGCCCTGGTATCTGGAATTTATTTACCTTCTGCAATTGAAACTTTGTAGCCTGGAGCGGAGCCAAGCCTCCTGCTCACTCCGTGGCTGGCAGCCATTTCTGTTGGAGTTTATTATCCTTCTATAATTGAAACTTTGGCCCTGACTGGTTTGGCTCAGTGGATAGAGCGTTGGCCTGTGGACTGAAGGGTCCCAGGTTCGATTCCTGTCAAGGGCATGTACCTTGGTTGTGGGCACATCCCCAATAGGGGGTGTGCGGGAGGCAGCTGATCAATGTTTCTAACTCTCTATCCCTCTCCCTTCCTCTTTGTAAAAAATCAATAAAATATATTTAAAAAAAAAAAAAGAAACTTTGTAGCCTTAAGCGGAGGCCTGGGCCAGCCAGGGTGTGTGGAAAGCTTTGCTTCTTCCATTGCCGGGGGCAACCCTAGCCTCCTGCTCTTTCCAGCTCCGTGGCTGCCGCCATTTCTGTTTGGATTTGTTTACCTTCTATAATTGAAACTTTGTAGCCTTGAGTGGAGGCTTAGGCTGGCAAGGGCAGGCGGAAAGCTTGGCTTCCTCCGTTGCCTGGGAAACCCAAGCCTCCCTCCTGCTCTCTGTGGCTATAGTCATCTTGGTTGGGTTTATTTGCATACTCGCTCTGATTGGCTGGTGGGCATGGCTGGTGGGAGTAGTGGAGTGATGGTTAATTTGCATATTACTCTTTTATTAGGTAGGATATGTTTATTGATTTCAGAGAGAAAGGGAGAGAGAGAAAGAGATAAAAACATCAATGAAGAGCCCTAGCTGGTTTGGCTCAGTGGATAGAGCGTCAGCCTGTGAACTGAAAGGTCCCAGGTTCGATTACAGTCAAGGGCACATGCCCGGGTTGTGGGCTCGATCCCTAGTGGGGGACTTGCAGGAGGCAGCAGATCCATGATTCTCTCTTATCATGGATGTTTCTATCTCTCTCTCCCTCTTCCTTCCTCTCTGAATCAATAAAAATATATATTTTTAAAAATCAATGAAGAGAGAGAATTATTGATCAGCTGCCTCCTGCATGCCCCCTACTGGGGATCAAGCCTGAAACCCGGGCATGTGCCCTTGACCAGAATCAAACCCAGGACCCTTTAGTCCACTGGCTGACGCTCTATCCACTGAGCCAAACCAGCTGAGATGCAAAATTGTTAAAATCATGTTAAGTAATATTAGGTATGCAGGGAATGTGGGGTGGGGATTTGAAAAGGGCAGAGCGGGTACCGCCACTGTTTCTGCCATGATAATAGGCAGTTCTTGGACGAGAATGGACCTCATTTCAAGGTTTACTCAGGTCTCTCATACAATTCCCAGCCAGGTTAGAAGGTGCTTTCTTTAATCAGAGCAAAGCAATCATGGTTAACAGAGCATAATTAATATTTCTTTTTTTTTAACAGCTAAATAGTATTTTTAAAAATATATATATTTTATTGATTTTTTACAGAGAGGAAGGGAGAGGGATAGAGAGTCAGAAAAAAAAAAAAAAAACATCGATGGGAGAGAAACATCGATCAGCCGCCTCCTGCACACCTCCCACTGGGGATGTGCCCGCAACCAAGGTACATGCCCTCGACTGGAATCGAACCTGGGACCTTTCAGTCTGCAGGCTGACACTCTATCCACTGAGCCAAACCAGTTAGGGCTAAATAGTATTTCTTTTTAAATTTCTTTATTAATTAAGGTATTACATGTGTCCTTATTTGCTGGGAACCAATTCCAGCATGTCATAATTACAAGAGTTTCACCAAAAGGTTGGTGAAGCTTGGGGAGTTCAACAAGGGTTGAGTCAAATGTAATTACCTGTTGGAATGGCTAAATGGCACTTCCCCCAAACCTGAATAGGATTGTCTGCTGCCAGACAGCTCAGGGCATTTTATTGCCTCCTGTTGGCCAAACACCTGAACAGCTGTAGGCTATTCCCCAATCTGTAAACCTTACCCTTTGAAGTGTATTATCTCCACCTTGCCTTAGGACAAATTGTGTTAATAAAAGCAGGGTCCTGAGTCAAGGAGGGTAGTCTTCTAGCTCCTTTAGCTGAAGATCCTCTGACCCCCAATGCCTTTCAAAATTATTTTTCGTCTTTGGACTTCTTATTGAGTCTACGCATCAGCCCCTTTCTCCAGATTGCTGAACGCTTTGTAAGGCTGGGAGAAGAACCCAGGCACTTATTCCCCCATTACTCCCCCCCCACCCTCAACCCCTACATTCATGCCCTTACCCCCCTGTTGTCTGTGTCCATTGGTTAGGCTTATATGCATGCATACAAGTCCTTTGGTTGATCCATAATTAATATTTCTTATAATTATAGCTAGTCCCCAATATTCTATTTCTGCCCCTAACATAAGTACTCCTCAAGTTTCTTCTCTTTTTTTTTAAAATATATATTTTTTATTGATTTCAGAGAGGAAGGGAGAGATAGAAACATCCATGAGAGAGATTCATTGATTGGCTGCCTCCTGCACGTACCCTACTGGGGATCAAGCCCGAAACTGAGCATGTGCCATTGACCAGAATTGAACCTGGGACCCTTCAGTCTGCAGGCTGATGCTCTACCCACTGAGCCAAACCAGCTAGGGCTCAAGATTCTTCTTTGAAATGTTTTCTGGCTATTATCATGCCTTTACTTTCTAGATAGATTTGAGAATCACTTTGTCAAGTCCTCTTTACCCCTCCTATGTGATATTTATTAGAACGGAATACATCTCTTTACAATATGGTATTTACTACTTTAATAAAATCTTTTTTAAGTCAAGTGTCTCAGTAAGGTTTTGTGATTTTCTTCAACTTTATTCAGTAACTTTCTATTAATTTGATCTCCAAATCTTTTGTTTCATAGTGTTAACGAAAAAACCATTGAAACCTGTAAAGAATTTTAGTGAGTTTATTTGAGCCAAAATGTCGACATATGCCGGGAAGCAGAATCTCAATGAATTGAGATAATGCTCCGAAGAAATGGTGTGTTACATCTGTATTTATACATTGCCATCAGAGGAGGGACATAGGTCGGCTACATGAAACTCATTGGTGATGGATTAAGGAGGTGGGATAAAGTCAACCGGTGGGAAACCCCTGGGATTGGATAAAAAGCAAAATGATGGACACATACTTAGGTGGGTACAGGAACAATTAACATGATAATGAAGGAATTTGAAGTATCTATCCCGGCGCCCACCACATTTGGTTGTGCCCCAGGGGCTCCAGCAAAAGAAGGAAGTTACAAGTTACCCAGACATCTCACAGACATCTCACAGATATGTTATCTTAGAGGCAAAAAGGCAAATGGGCTCAGGAAAGATCTAAGTTGTCTTTTTTGCATCTATGATAACATACCTTTGGAATGTCAGGATAACTTGTAACTTCCCTTTTTCCAGACCCCTCAGGGCACAACCGATGCACCTGGGCTGTGACCACAAATTTCCTCATTGTTATTATTATCATGTTAATTATTGACTGTTAACACCTAAGTAGCCAGCACTCATCTATGTAAAAGAGGCATCTATCAATCATTTTACTTTTTATCCAACCCCAGAGGTCCTTTCTCCCACCTCCCTAATCTATTACCAATGGATTTCACATAACCCACTAAAGTTTCCTCCTTTGATTGTAATTTATAAAACAATGCAAAAAAAACTGCTATTCTCCAGAGCATTATCTCAATACCTTGAGACTCTGCTTTCTGGAAATTGTCCACAGTTTGGCTCAAATAAACTCACAAAAATTCTTTATAGGTTTGAATGTTTCTTACTTTAACAGTTTGTTACTATTCATCCAACTGAACTCTCTTATTGGCAATCTCTTAGTTTTTATAGATTGCATTCTATTTATTTACAAATCATAATTAGTCTCTTGCTATCTTCATTAAAAAATTTTTTTATACTTCTCATTTCTGCAGCAAGAGTGAAACTACAGTTGTTAACTGTACAATTTTCATTTCCACTATTTTCTCTGACCTCCAGACCACTTCTCTCCAGTCTGGCAGCAGCTACAGTATTCTCCGCCTACTGGCTTAGGAAAGGGATGACACAGAAGAATGCACAGGAAAAGAAAGTCAAATTCTGGGAATTTTCAGTTTCCAATGTCTTTATCAGACTTAGAAGAGCAGATGAGGTGACTGAGCCTTTATATCAGGTTACTCAGTGTGACCTCTGGACCACTGCTGGTCCATGAGCTCTTAAGGACAGATATTGAGAGCAAGAATTTAGAAACTTTTATAGCAATTTGATGTTGCCACAATATCCAAATGCAGGAGTGGCAGACTCATCTTATTGAACAGTGTATAGGTCGCCCTGACCTGTTTGGCTCAGTGGATAGAGCGTCGGCCTGTGGACTGAAGGGTCCCAGGTTCGATTCCAGTCAAGGGCATGTACCTTGGTTGTGGGCACATACCCAGCAGGAGGTGTGCAGGAGGCAGCTGATTCGATGTTTCTCTCTCATCGATGTTTCTAACTCTCTCTCTCCCTTCCTCTCTGTAAGAAATCAATACAATATATTAAAAAAAAAAAAAAAGAACAGTGTATAGATCAAAAACATTAATCCGTGACAATTGGAAGTAAAACGAAAGGATCTTCACCACAGATTGTTTGATCTTTAGTTAATGTGCTTCGCTTTGGTGCTTCTTTAGATTAACTGAAAGGCTCTGGACTCAGAGAAGAGGAGTTAGAAGGAACCAAGTCGGTTGAAAATTTCAGTGTCCCCCACATCCTGTGCCCCTCCCCCAGAAGCCCAAGCATTGCCATAAATGGAGGGCGGGGGGCGGGGAGTGGAAAGGGAAAGCTGCCAAGAGGAGAACAAGTGATATCCTTGACAGACTGGGAAATTGGAATCGGAAGGAACTCATGCCCTTTTTCTAAGCAGAGCCTGGGAAGCAGCAAGTTCCTATCATTTCTTTGAGAAATGAAAAGGCTATGATAGGCAGAGCTGGACAGCTGGATTGGAGACAGCCCACACAGTTCCCACGCACCCCATCATGGGGCTGGGAGCGGCAGTATAATTTCTTGTGTTCAGAAGGAGCCTAAAGGCAGTAAAGAACCTTGGACACTCACTAGGTAGGCATATGAGCCAACTCATGCTCTTATGTGCCCAAGTGGGGTGCAGGAGCCGAGAGATAGAGACCTCAAGAAAATGAGGCGAGAATAAGGACAACACCACAGCTACTGTTAGGTCTGATCAAATAATTGAATCAACACCCATCCCCCTGGGAACTGACCTTTAGGCTTCACAACCGACATTCCTTTTTGCTAAGACCACATTCCACTTGCTGAGACCAGAATCTGTCCCCTCAGGACTGGCCCAGAGAATTCTCTGCCCAGAAAAAGCCCGCTTAGAGACCTTTAAAATCTTTGACTCCCTGTCACTGGGTGCTGGCACCATTTTTGGGCTCAGCCCATCTGGTTTTCCAGATGACCTAATAAATTCATAATTCTTTACCCCTTTCGGCCTCGTGCGTTCCTCCTTTGGCGACCCTAACAGCTACCTGTATGGACCGACACCTGAGGTCTAAACAAAATAAAGTACATCTCAGAAAATGCTAGTGTGGACACACAATAGCCAGATGCTTTTCTTCCCTGGAGGCCCTGAGACTGCTGGACCCCCGTTCTCCAACAGAGATGGCAAACCTGGCAGGAAAGAGTATACTCATAATGATGGAGTAAATTTTAATCACCTAAGAGATTTGATGACTCATGATTGAAATTCATGGGAATAATTTAATTTAAAAATTTTTTTATTGATTTTAGAGAGGAAATGAGAGAGAAAAACAAACACATAGATTTTTTTGTTCCACTTATTTATGCATTCCTGTATAATTTATGCATTCCTTGGTTGCTTCTTGTATGTCAGGGATGAAACCTGCAATCTTTGCCTATTGGGACAATGCTCTAACCAACTGAGGACTCCAGCCAGGGCTATTTTATTTTTAAATTTTTATTTTTATTGATTTTTAGAGAGAGAGAAAGGGGGAGGAGAAAGAGAAACATCAATGTGAGAAACATTTATTGGTTGCCTTCCACATGCACTCTGACTGGGGATTGAACCGGAAACCCAGGCGTGTGCCCTGACCAGAAATCGAACTGGCAACCTTTTGGTGCAGGGGACAACACTCAACCAACCAACTAAGTCACACTAGCCAGGGCTTCAATGGAATTATTATTTTTAAATATATTTTATTGATATTTTACAGAGAGGAAGGGAGAGGGAGAGTTAGAAACATTGATGAGAGAGAAACATAGATCAGCTGCCTCCTGCACACCCCCTACTGGAGATGAGCCCACAACCAAGGTACATGCCCTTGACCGGAATCGAACCCAGGACCCTTGAGTCCGCAGGCCGAGGCTCTATCCACTGAGCCAAACCAGTCAGGGCTTCAATGAAATTATTTTAAAAAGCAGAAAAAATTGGAACACTTTCTTCCAAACTTGAGTATATGAACTGAGATTGATGTCTGCTTTTGCTTTGTTTAACCAGAATGACGAATATTAGTACCTTTACCTGTTTGCTGATTTTAATAGAAAAGCATCTGGTATTTTACTGTATGGCATTTGCTACTGATTTTTTTAATAATGTTAAGAAATATCTGCCTATATGAAGTTGGCTAGAGAGATTTAATTTGTTTTATTAAATCAGGAATAGATGCACAATCTTATCTAACTAGAGGCCCAGCGCACTAAATTCGTGCATGGGCATAGTCCCTAGGCCTGGCCTGCGATCAGGGCCATCTTCCCTCTCCCCACCACCACCCACCCCCAGGTTCCCCATTCACCATTGGGTGATCGGAGCCTGCCAGCCGGGGGAAGAGACCTAGAGGTTGGCCAGCAGGCCCCAATCAGGTGATCGGGGCCTGCGGGCTGGGGGCAGCTCCTGCATTGAGCGTCTACTCCCCTGGTGGTCAGTGTGCGTCATAGTGACCAGTCACTCCATCATTCAGTCGATTTGCCTAATACCCTTTTATTATATAGGATGCCTTTTTGGCATCTGTCAAGAGGGTCATATAATTTTTCTCCTATAACTTATTAAGGTAATGAAGTACAGAATAGATTTTCTTAATATACCTTTGACTTTGCCTGTGTTTAACCTACAGTTGTATTTGATCTTAAAATTTACTTACAATTTTAAGATCAACATTCATTAGTGAATTTGGTGTGTGCTTTTTAAAACATTTATTTGGCCCTAGCTGGTTTGGCTCAGTGGATAGAGCATCAGCCTGCAGACTGAAGGGTCCCAGGTTCAATTCTGGTCAAAGGCATATGCCTGGATTGTAGGTTCGATCCCTAGTAGGTGGCATGCTGGAGGCAGCCGATCAATGATTCTCTCATCATTGATGTTTCTATCTCTCTCTCCCTCTTCCTTCCTCCCTGAAATAAAATACATTTCATTTCCATTTTTAAACTCTTAAAGTTGTACCCAATAATCTCTTCCAAGGGTCTACCCCTGAATCCTGTTTCATCGAAAAACACTATTCTTAGAGTCCAGGTGGCCACCTCTAATGTCCTCTCTAATCTCATCACATAAGTGACTCATCTTTTCGTACTCTTCCCGTTACTGAAGCAACTCTCCAATTCTCCTGCTCCATTTTATTTTTGTATTCCTAAATCTTTTCATGAGCCAAATGCTTCTTCTCATCTTTACCCAGAGGAGTCTGTTTTGGTACAGTTTCAGGAGTTTCATGGGTTTGATCAAAGATGGGTTTCCTGTTTTAATCTTCTAGTCTCAGAGAAGAAAAGTTATACTTTCTCTGGACTTACTTGTGAAGAGAAGGGCTGGACCCTCAATAGGCTAGACTCTTTCCCATGGCATAGAGCGGTCTTCAACATCTCACCGGCCTGCATTCCCTCCTTAAGCCCACCTGTTACAACCTACCAGCCATAAAGAAGTCAGACAGTTCTCAGACCACATCTGCTCTGTTACCTCTTACCATGCTGCCCCACCCATCCAGGATGCCCGTGTCATGCTTCTTGACTTGGGAGGTGCTTCCTTGAGTTTTCATTTTTATGATAATTATTTAAGCCATACATTTATGTTTCATGTACTTTTCTGTACAGGTATTATATTTCACAATGAAAAGGGTTTAAAAAGCATCTATACATATGCATTGTTTTCTGGAGGAATACAATGGCAAACTGTTAATGGGGGGGGGAGGGGTGTCTTTAATCTTAATACAATTTTCAAAGCCCAGAGAATGACCACATGGCAGGAAAACCCTGGGCTGACAGCAAATGACCAGAGGCACTCTCACAGTCTTGGCTATGTCCAGAGAGATTTCAACATGCAGCTTTCTCCTTCCTGGACCACAGACAACCATGCCTTGACCTGATGCCTTCTACCCTCATTGCAGACTGTCAGTCACTCACAGGGTTTTGAACCCCAGGACCTAATCTTTGCCAAGTCTGGCTCTGCACATTCCAGGGGCTTTTAAGGTCTCAAGAGCAACTGGACTTAAAATTCTTTTAAAAAGTTTCTTCAAACACAATTAGTTCTAATTAAATTTTCCTTAAAAAAAAAAAAAGACAGTGTTTTCAATGGGAATTTGAGGTTTGAAAAGGTGGGAAGCTATTCCTGTTTGAGTGTCTAAAATATATGTATTGAGCACTTTTGGTATATAAGTCAATGAGTAAAGTACCTGTGTCTCCTAAGTTGGCTAGGTCAGCAGACGTGTGAGCAAGGGCCAAAGAACCAAGTCTAATAACTGAGACAGTGTACTGATGATTGAAGGCTAAGCATGTGGAATGACACTGTTGATATAAACTCATCTGAATATGGGTGGTGGGAACTCAGCAGACTTTAGGCCCTGTAAGGGTCTTGAGGAGAAGGGAACATGAGTACCAGCAAAAGGCCTGTAGTAGGGAAAACATGCAAGAAAGCAGGAAGAAGGTATATGAAAACAGGGCCAAACACAAGGACTATGTGAGGCAAGAGGAACAAGATCAGGGCTCAGGTACTAGAATCATAACTCATTTTCCATTCCATTTGTGGCACAGACATGAGAGAAAAATGTTTGTGCAGCCCTTGCCGGTTTGGCTCAGTGGATACAGCGTCGACCTGCAGACTGAAGGATTCTGAGTTCAATTCTGGTCAAGGGCACATGCCCAGGTTGCGGGCTTGATCCCCAGTAGGGGGCGTGCAGGAGGCAGCCAAGCAATGATTCTCTTTCATCACTGATGTTTCAATCTCTCTCTTCTTCTCCTTCTCTGAAATCAATAAAAATATATTTAAACAAAAGAGTTTATGCATTGCTTTGCTGTGACATTGACAGCCTGGATCCTCTCACCCAGGACGAATCACAGACCCTAGAATCCTGGTAGTCCTAGGAAGAGCAGTTCATCTGCTCAGTGACAAGCAGACTGGGCAGACCCTCTCACTCTGACCTTACTCCCAATTATTACAGAATAATGAATCCTGATCAAAGGGGGAAAACTACAGATGCAACATGATTTTATAATACAGACTCCCCCACTCCCAAACTCAGGGAACTGATGATGCCAAGTAACCTCTAAAAGTGGGGGTAGAGATGAAATATACATGAGTGGATTGGCTAAAGGTCAATTTAAGAATTAGATTTTATGTATTTACTTTATGAAGACATCAAGCTTTTAAAAAAATATATTTTCATTTATTTGAGAGAGAGAGAGAGAGAGAGAGAGAGAGAGAGAGAGAGAGAGAGAGAGAGAGAGAGAAGCATCAGTATGAGAGAGAAACATTGATCAACTACCTCCTTCACTCAACTGACTGGCGATGGAACCCAAAACCTGGGTGTGACCCATAGCCCTTAGGCAGGCAATTCCAATAATAGCCAATCAGCAAGGATGTACATAAAACTAAAAGGTGAAAGTTGCTTCAGCTACCATTGTCTCAACTAGACAGTGGGTGCAGAGCTCTGACCTTTCAGAGCTCAAGGTCTTGTGGACGAAAGGAGTCACATGTTAACCTGACAAGCTCAGGGGAGGCCTGCATGGCAATCTTGCAAACTCAGAGACCTAAGAAAACCACAAAAGATGGTCTGAAAATTAAATATTTAACTACAAACAGGTTATAGTGGGTAGTCATGTCCTAGGCTGATATTTTCCCTGACAAGATCAACTTAGATCTTTACTGAGCCCATTTGCCTTTTTGCCTCTAAGATAACCTATCTGTGAGATTTCTGGGTAACTTGTAACTTCCCTTTTTCTGGAGCCCCTGGGGCACAACCAAATGTGGTGGGTGCCAGGACAGATACCACAAATTCCTTCATTATCATGTTAATTGTCCCTGCACTCACCTAAGTATGTGTCCATCATTTTACTTTTTATCCAATCCCAAGTGTTTCCCATCGCTTTGCTTTATCCCACCTCCTTAATCTATCACCAATGAATTTCATGTAACCCACCTATGTCCCTCCTCTGATTGCAATGTATAAATACAGATGTAACCCGCCATTCTCCGGAGCATTACCTCAATTTGTTGAGGTTCTGCTTCCCAGCATATGTCGACAGTTTGGCTCAAATAAACTCACAAAAATTCTTAAAACAAAAACAAAAACAAAAACAAAACAAAACCTGGGTGTGTGCCCTGACTGGAAATGGAACTGGTGACCTTCAGTATATGGGATGATGCTCAACCAACTGAGCCACACTGGCCAGGGCAACATCAAGCTTTTTAAAAATATGTATGTATACTAGTATATTTTTATTTATTTCAGAAAGGAAGGAAGAGGGAGAGACAGAAACATCAATTAATCATTAATTGGCTGCCTTCTGCATGCCCCCTACTGGGGATGAAGCCCAAATCCTGGGCATGTACCCCAACCGAGCATGAATCAAACCGTGACCTTCTGGTTCATAGGCTGATGCTGAACCACTGAGCCACACCTGCCGAGCAGAACTATTTGACTGTTTAAAAGTATATGCATTGATAATTTTGAGAAAAATAACATTTAAAAAGAAAATTATTGTATTCCTTAGCTGGTCACAACCTAGTCCTATGTCACCGAGGCAACCTTAATATCCAACTCTCTCCATGTCCAGCCTGGGGACCTCAGACCACAGCACTCATTACCAGTTTGGGGCCAGCCCAAGTTTCCCTCCCACCTGCCCTTCCCAGAGCCTGCTGAGTCTCCTTTCCTCTCCAATCCACATAGCAGAGCAACAATTCTCTAAGTTACTCATTTATTAATATTACTTATTACATTTGTTAGCTAGTTCCAGTATGGATCTTTTTCCTTAAGTAAATTGCAAACTTCTGAAGCAAGTGGATGAATCCTTTTTGATACCTAGCAAAGTCTATAGTAGGTGCCCCAAAAATGTTTCATGGATGAACTTAAAAATAGAACTCAAGGTGAATTAAAAGGCAAGTTAAAATAAAACTCCAGAGATAAGACCAAGATTAGATTACAGCTGTGACTGATAATAGTTAAGACAAGTGGAGGAGAGGACCTAATTGTATTTAGAGCTGCTTTTAAAACTCTGTGGTCTATTTTTTGGTTAATATTTAAGTTGACTTGTTTTAATAGAGATATTCTGCCCCCAAAGTACTTTCAAGTATCAAGTTCGGTGACCCAGGCTTTGGTGAGTAAATGTGGGTCCACCCTGCCAACACCCTATATGACTTAATAGACTTTATGCCTGCTTTGTTTTTCAAGATTGCAAAGTCCTAATCTCTTTGCTTTGACAAATTAACTCTTTTTATTGCCAATCCACGAGATAAGACCAAAAGAGAGAGAAGACTCCAGCCCCTTGAAGGAGGCAGGGTACACATATCTAGGAGAGAAACAGTGGAAGATCACCTCTAGGCAATGTTCAGAATGAGCAGGATTCCTTGATCTTGCACCAGAATCATTCCATGGCTCTCCTGGTCTCACGGTGAGTGGTTTCATTCACCATTAAATGGGGAAAACTTGGCATTTTTCTGACATCCCCAAGAAAGGGAAACTTGAGCTCTCAGCAACTCCTTTGTCAGTAAGTCTTAACCCTTTGCACTCGCTTGCTTTTTTCTCGATTCCTTTATTCTACTCGGGATTTAATTTTTTAAATACCCCAGATTTTACAAAGCGCGGCAGTAGAATAAAAAACTGGAGTTTCTTTTCATACAAACTTATTTATTTGGATTTTTTTATATTTCAAATTATTGATACATTCAAGAGTATAAAAAGAGCTGCTACCGATGCTAACGGTGTCAAGTCACACTCGACATTCGAGTGCAAAAGGTTAAAACGTTCAGATCACAACTACAGGGATAGGAGCCTGTGGCTATGTCCAGAGAGGGATCTGACTTACCCCAGTTCATCATGGTCACTCTTCTCACCCGGTGCAAGTTGTTCTCTCAATTCTGCTAGGCCAGTGGTCGGCAAACTGCAGCTCGCGAACCACATGTGGCTCTTTGGCCCCTGAGTGTGGCTCTTCCACAAAATACCACGTGCGGGTGCGCACGTACAATGTGATTGAAACTTCGTGGCCCATGCGCAGAAGTCGGTTTTCGGCTCTCAAAAGAAATTTCAATCGTTGTACTGTTGATATTTGGCTCTACTGACTAATGAGTTTGCCGACCACTGTGCTAGGCCAAACACCCTCCTAAGCTATGTTGGTGATTCTGCTGCTTCTATCTTTTCAGTTGTATGAGGATATTAATCATGTGGGTGGTGGTCTCAGAGCAAAATCTGCAGATACTAATCCTATCAAAAACCCTCTTAAAGGATTAGCATCTTGGCCAAGAAAGTTGATCCTTCAGACGAGCATTTTCTAGCTTTCTCTTCTCAAGTTAGTGAAAGGAATGAACAAAGTGAGGCATCAGTCACAGACAGGGAGGGAATCCAGCACCTCCAGGGTCAGGCTAAACTCCTGAGCCACCAGGCCTACCTTCCACAGAAACCAAGAGAAATAGATCTTGCCTTCCTTCCCTTGGCCTTCAGAGCATCCAAGTGTGCTTCCAGTCCTGCCATGGACCCTCCCCACCCATGGGGATTGTTCTGATTTATCATTGCTCACAAAAAAAGACCTTCACAAAGCTCCTTGCATTATTTCCATGCCATTTCTGTCAAAGGGCCTCAGGACTCTGGGAGTTATTTTAGCTGGAGAATAATGGTGGATGGAGGAGGGGCTATACCGTTGGGTGCATCCCACTCCCAGCCATTGGCTGCCAGGAGATAGTCTCAGAGTGAGAAAATGGACTAGAAGGTGCAGGGTATCCCAGATCAGTGCTTCTTAGACACTAACATGCAAAGGACCCTCTGGAGATCATGTTAAATGCAGGTTATGATTTAGCAGAGCTGGGGCAAATTCTGCATTTCTAAGGAGGTCCCAGGTGATGTTGATGCTGCTGGTCCACGGACCACTCTGAAAAGCAAAGGGGCAAGACTGAGGAGAGGAAGTGCAGAAAGAGGTAAAAATGGAAACCATGGAGAGATCAGAGAGGGAAGGACAAGGTCCAGGAGAGCTAGTCTGATGAAGCTCCAGTGCATTACCTCGTCTTCACAGCCTTCCCTGCAGGGCCTCCCGGGGAGGGGCCTCTGTGGCCCACCTGTCGGCTACAGTGGGGTGCTTTTGTCCTCCCCGATTCCCTCTTGTTCCAGAGAAGGACTGGAGCACACAGCCTCCCAGGCCCAATTGCACACTGGAGGAGGAGGGTCAGGGGATGGGGACCTCCCACCTTCCAGTAGGCAGTTCTGTCAAAGAAGAGAGCTCTGCCTTGGCTGGGGCTGACTGCCATGCTGGCTCAGGCCCTTAGCTCTGGGGTAGTTTCGCCATGGAGCAGCCGGGTCTTCAGGTTGGCCTAGGGAAAAACTGATGGGCTCTCCTCTTCCTCAGCTTCAACCCTGGCACTACTGCTTGAAGCCAAAGTCTGACCTTCACTTTCTCAAGGGGCAGCTTCCATTTACTGGGTGGTTACTATGTGCCAGGCTCTGTGTAAAGCACTCTCCCACAGTTTCTTTTTTTCAACTTTTATTTATTGATTTTAGAGAGGGAGAGAGAAACAATGATTTGTTGTTCCACGTATTTATGCATTCACTATGGCCCAGACTGGAGATTGAACCTGCAATCTTACCTATTGGACAACACTCTAAACCAACTGAGCTACCCGGCCAAGGCCCACATCGTTTTATTTAATCCTCACAATTACTCTATGAGGTAGGAACTGGTTTATGCCACTTTACAAGAGGAAACTGAGGCCCAAGAGGTAATTTGCCCAATACCTTGTAGCTAATATATAGTCTATGCCTTCCCACATTGGCACTAAACCATGACTGAATCACACACCTGTGAGACCAGGAGTCTAGGAGAGAAGCCTCAGGAAAGAAATATATATATATACTAGAGGCCCGATGCAGGAAATTCATGCAAGAGTAGGTCTTCCCCCAGCTGCCCGCACTGGCTTCCCTCTGGCACCTGGGGTTCCCTAGCAGCCCCAGCTTAGTCAGGAAGGTCGTCCTGTCTAATTAGCATACTATGCTATTATTATTATTATAGATTTTTATTTCAGAGAGGAAGGGGAAGGGAGAGATAGAAACATCAATGCTGAAAGTCATTGATCCGATGCTTCCTGTATGCCCCCCTACTGTGGATCGAGCCCACAACCTGGGCATGTGTCTTGACCGGGAATCAAGCCGTGACCTTCTGGTTCACAGGTCAACTCTCAACCTCTGAGCCACTCCAGCCAGGCTCAGGAAAGGAATTTAGATGACAGAGCTAGGTAACTAAAGTGACCTGATTTGGTTTATGACCCTTTGAAGGTCAGCAAAGTCAAGGCTATGATTATCCCTCTACCAGCTTCTCTCACCACACCAGTAACAGGAGGTTCTTCTGTGCCAGCTAGCAGAACATTGCATAACCTCGGAGGAGGGGACTCACAAGTGGTTGTGAACTGAGCTCACTGTATTTGACTCACTGGGCTGCACCAACTCTGAAGAGTAGATGGCCTGCCAGGCAAGTGATAAAGGCTCATTTAGGAAAGTGTGAATTAAATAGTGCCAGCCATCTGTCCATACATCACAGCAAGTGTCCTGGATGGAAATGCACTCTTGGCTTTGGTTCTTCATCCAATAAACCTAAATGACCACAAGCACTAGCCCATCAGACACTCTGCCCTTAATGAAGAAAATTAACATAAGGTTGGGAATGAAATTAACTAAGCAGTGGTGAGAAGTGCAGTGAACTGCAGAATTCTGCTCAGCCAAAGCTGCTTGGCTACCTTGCTCCAGTTGGTTGTAGTCTCTCAGTAACAAAGAAAAGCCAAAAATAAAGATAATGTGAACCTTGCCATTTTTAAAAACAAAATGAAGGCCAACATATGTGGTTACTAGTTTGTAAACTCTGCTCTTCACTAACCAAACCCTATCTTTTCCTATTGTACCTTCAGCACTTGTCAATTCTTGGCAGAAAGGAAGCAGCCAAAATGTGTCTGGCACACTGACCAGGTGAAGCTCATCCAGAGGCAATGGGTCTGGAATAGCCATCATATGTAGAACAGCTGATGCAATAGGGGAGGACTTTTAAAATATATTTTATTGATGTTTTTACAGAGGAAGGGAGAGGGATAGAGAGTTAGGAACATCCATCAGCTGCCTCCTGCACACCCCCCCACTGGAGATATGCCCGCAACCAAGGTACATGTCCTTGACCGGAATCAAACCTGGGACCCTTCAGTCCGCAGGCCAATGCTCTATCCACTGAGCCAAACCAGTTAGGACAGGGGGAGGACTTTTAGACTTGAGAGGCATAATTGTTGCAAATAAGAAAATCCTTATAAGGCACATGGTTTGGCCAACACTATAAAGGCCAGAGTAGAGGGGAGGGAAAGCCATTTTTAGGTAAAATAAACATTTGGTGATTGACACTCATCCCTACTACCACAGTGCATCCTCCCCTCCCACTTCTTTACTTGTCCAGCAAGTCATTTGGCTTTCATACTTGGTAAGTCAATTCAGGCTTTTCCTAAATTTGACTTGCAAATAGCCAACCTATTACCTAAGAATCTTACCCAACTCAGGGTTTTCCCCAAGGACTAAAATGAAATAGAATACATAATGTAAGTGCTTGACACAACACTGGGCAAAGGGTTCAAGAAACATTCACTATTATTATGGAGGTCTAGATGTTTTTTCTTTAAAAATAAACTTTTATTGATATCAGAGAGGAGGGAGAGAGATATAGAAACATCAGTGCTGAGACTCATTGATCGGCTACTTCCTGCATACCCCAACCCATGCCATGTGCCCTGACCAGGAAATTGAACTGTGACCTTTTGATTCATAGTTGACGCTCAACCACTGAGCCACGCCATCCGGGCTAGATGTTTTCTATAAAGCACCAGAATATACAAATGCTGTCAATGCATATTTACAGGGATTCTGATTTTGGCTTAGTAAACAGTATATCTGTAACAATCCCAAATGGAATGAAATTATGAGCCCGAATGTTCAAATAGAATGAGGACCATCCCTCAGAGGACATCCAAGAAGGAATTCATGCTCTAGGAATCTGACTTTTATGGTCTCTGTTCTTAGGACCCTATGACTACATGTATAGCATGATAAACTGTACTTTTAATTTACATTTTAAAAATGTGGCTGAAGCCCTAGTCGGTTTGGTTCAGTGAACAGAGCATTGGCCTGTGGACTAAAGGGTCCCAGGTTTGATTCTGGTCAAGGGCACATACCTCAGTTGTAGGCTCGATCCCCAGCCCTGGTCAGGGTGACTGAGGGAGGCAACCAATCCATGTGTCTCTCTCGCATTGATGTCCCCCCCCCCCCCCCCGCCACTTCCACTCTCTCTAAAAATCTATGGAAAAATATCCTCAGGTGAAATAAGTAAAATAAATAAAAATATAGCTAATCTCTGTGGATATGGAAAGATATACAAAATAGAATAGGTAGAGCCTGGTTGGCGTGGCTCAGTGGTTGAGCGTCAACCTATGAACCAGAAGGTCACAGTTCAATTCCAAGTCAGGGCACATACCCTGGTTGTGGGTCAATCCCTGGGTGTGGGATGTGCAGGAGGCAGCCGATCAATGATTCTCTCTCATCATTGTTGTTTTTCTCTCTCTCTCCGTCTTCCTTCCTCTCTGAAATCAATAAAAAAATAGGTAGAAAAAAAGCAATTATAAAACTATACAATGGGAGACCATTTTTTTTGGTTTGTTTTTTAAAGGATATACACATACATACTTAGAATGTTTCTGAAAGGGTATACAAGAAACTTAATTAGATAACCTTGGGGAATGGGGTGGGGCGCAAATGTTTACTCACACCAACCAAATGCATACTTTCCACTTTATATCCTCCTGTTCCATTCCCCCCTATCCTTACGAATAGCATCATTACCCTTATAAAAAAGACCTTCTGGTCTGAGCTTTGCTTTGCAAATACTGCCCAGGACAGCTTTATATATTTCCTCACATCTTCATTGCCAAGGCCCAAGAACTTGAATGAGACTACTGGACTCCCCAACCTACCCTCCCAATAACAAATGTATCTAATCTTGGAGGCTGCTTCAGGTCACCCTCTTTGTCCCTCATTTCCTGAGTTCTAGTGTTTTTTTCCCATGTGCATTCTGTGGGTGATCTCATCCAGCCCCATGGTTCCTGGATATATTGTCCCAACACTGACTCCCAAATTTCTACCTCCAGCCTAGACTCCCTTCCTGTACTGCAAACCTGTGCATGGCAAATGCCTTGTCAACAGCTCCTTTTGAATGTCAAGCAGACACCTAAACTTAACACACCCAAAGTTGAACTCATCCTCCCGTTAAACTTGCTCTACCCAGTCCTCCAAATCCCAGCTAATAGCACTTCCAGGCCTCTAGTTGCCAATCCACAACCTCAGAGTAAAAGCATTACTGGAAAGCAGGCTGACCTACAATGCCAGTTATCTAAAAATAAAAGAAGTCCTGGGTATTGGGATCTAAGATATCATTTAATCATTAAAATGTTTTCTGAAATATGTTTAAAATTAACTCATTTAAGTGTAGGACTTAGATTTTGACATTTTGTTTTGAACATAAGTCACCTTTTGCAAGCTAGGAAACAAAATCAAACTAAGGCAATCTAGTCCCCTAGGAATCCAGGCCAAATCTTGCAATCTTCAGAAGAAGGACATCATAATACAAGGTGCTAACAATGGGGTTATAAACTAACTAACAACCACTTATCTACATTTTTTCTTCGAAAACTGCCAAAAGTCTAGTCCTTAAAGGCATGACATACAGAACACCTTAATGTATAAAGAATAGAATTACCCAAATTATATGGTGCCCAACCTAATTGTGAGCCAGATCAGTGCTGGCCAAGGAATGGTGAGCAGAGAAAGTGTCTACATCTTGAAAACTTGCTCTGAGGTTTAAAATTCCTGATTGCTCTGAATAAGAAAGCAAGTAAAAAATATTTCAGATGCACCCACACTAATATTTGATTTTGCCAAGGTCTTCCACTTGAACAGGGGGTAAGATACTTACGTATTTTCAAAATAAATTACTTAGTAATAAGAAATTTGACATACTGCAGTCTTCCATTTACCACAAGAACAAACTGATAATAAAGACTATTTAAAAGAAATGCTCAACTCTAAAAAGGGTGGTGGCAGCAACACTTCCCACTACAGAATAGCCTCCCACTTTCTCCAATTTACATTGCTATTCCATGATACAGGTTCATGTGGAAAAACTTGTCAGCTTTTTGTCAGGGCCAGGAGATGAAATATAAAGCATGCCCTAATTAGCTAATTGTAAGCTCTTAGGATGGACCCATAAAACATGGCCATTGTTTTGTTAAGCATCTGCAACCTGTAGAATTCCTTAGCCCTAAGCTATAGTTTCTGCTCAGTATCTTAAAGCTGAGCTCAGTCCCATCTGACTCTGCCCCTCAGGGCTAAGGTAGGTGCTAGTCATCAAAGTCTGGAATGTCATCGTAGGAGTAACCCCGGTAGCCTTTGGATGCATAGTAAGCGATGCGCAGGTGGTAAAACCCTGGCAGGAACACCAGGATGCCAATGATCAGAACAGGAACGGCCCGATCTGCCCCCTGGTGGCAAAAGGAGGCAAACGCATTAGTACCACACAAGTTATAAAATTTCAAATAACACATGATGAGTCCAATCCATAGATCAGCATCTTATACTTTCCAGTGCATTTTCTTTGAATAGTATACTACCTAGCAAAGGTTTTACATCTTTTTTTCTCCTGATTACTAATTGCAGAAAAACTGTAAAATACAAAAAATTATAAAGAAAATAAATTATCCATGTTCATAAAATATTTTGGCTTATTTTCTTCTGCTCCTTCTTTAAAGTTTTTAGTTGTGAACACACCCTGTGCCTTGTTTTTGTCTCTGATAACAAGGTATTGCCAAAATATTACTAAAAGTTCTTCGTTGTGCAGTAGGGAGGTGAAGTAGTCAAAGGTACAAAATTCCAGTTATAAAATAAGTCCTGAGCATGGTGATTCCAGTTAAGAATGCTGTACTCTACTAGTGTATCTGAAAGTTGATGAGAGAGTAGATGTTAAAAGTTCTCATCACACACAAAAAATGTATAATTATGTGTGGTGATACATGTTAACTAGACTTATTGTGGTGATCTTTCACAATATATACAAATACTGAATAATTATATTATACACCTGGAACTAATATAATGGTTTTTAAAAAATATATTGGATTTAATAGAAAATATCACATTGTAAACAAGTCCACTGATTTATTAGGTAAAACAGAATGACAGCATGATCACATGTAAAAGGTAAAAACAAAATGCTGATACCCAATACAGCACTTAGAGGCCTGAGCCCGGCTCTGAAAGATCTTCACCAGAAATAGAGGCAGCAGCAGCTTGAAACAGGCACAAAGACAGCAGTAGGAAGCTTAAGAGAATATAAGGAAGGCAGAGCAATAGATGTATCTTGTGAACAGGGGTGAAGGACAAAGGGACAAAAGGGATCTATTTCCTGATGTTATGGAAACATCAGAGCAGGCCACATGAACCTGAGAGGGATAGAAGGGCCGGGTATTTTAGGTGGAAAAGGCAACTTTAGAGGCATTTGTATGTTGTCTTGGCACTCAGCTCCTAGGGAAGCAGAACATGTCCCTCGTGCTGTGACTTAAATAACTGAGCTGCTTGCCCCAGCCCCGATCACCTTGGCTGAATAGCTCATTGAAATCATGCCAGTGTCTGTTGCCCCAGTGGACCTTCCTCTTATTAATGAGTATGTAAAATGGGGGAGCCACAGTGAGGCCTTGGAACAAAACCACAGGGCTCTCTGGTGGGAAAAGGATTTCCGCCTTCCTCCCTGTGCTGCAGGTCCCTAAGGGAGAGGAGTTTAATGTTGCTGGATCCCTTGAGGCTCTGCTCTGAGCTTATCAGCAAAGCCTTCTCTTTAGCCCTCCCCTCCCAAATCCTCCCCAATAAGTCCTCAGAATTCATGGAAAGGCCAATTGAGAGAGAGAAAAAGAAAAAAAACCCCAAAAATGGAGGAAAGAAAGGGGCAGTTGTTGCCCCCAGGGCACTTGTTACCAGAGAGACTGCCTCCTTATGCTGATTTTAGATAGAGGGTTTGTTCCTTCTCAAATAAGCGGCAGGCCTGCTCAAGAGGGGCTCTTGAGCCTTTCCAGGGGTTTTGTCCAATATAAGCAGCCCCTATTCCCCCCAAATGAGAATCTACATGTAATGATAGAAATTCATGACAGGAGTGTTTTGTACATGTGAACAATGTCAAAGGCAGAACACAAAGCTAAAAATCCCTAGTCCAGGGGTTCTCAAAGTTTTTAAACAGGGGGCCAGTTCACTGTCCCTCAGACCGTTGGAGGGCCGGACTATAGTTTTAAAAAAAACTATGAACAAATTCCTATGCACACTGCACATATCTTATTTTGAAGTAAAAAAACAAAACGGCAAAAACACCCGCATGTGGCCCGCGGGCCGTAGTTTGAGGACGCCTGCCCTAGTCTGTGTGGAGCAGAAATCAAAATTATGGAAGATTTTTTTTTTCAGATTAAGAGTAAGGTTTCTCCCTCTCTCTCTTTTGTTGTTGTTGTTAATCCTCTCCAGAGGATATTTTTTTCCATTGATTTTTAGACAGAAGGAATGGAAGGAGGGAGGGAGGGAAGGAGGGAAACATCAGTTTGTTGTTCCACTTATTTATGCATTCAGTGGTTGATTTATTTTTTATTTTTTAAAATCTTTATTATTAAAAGGGTTATATAGATCCTCCTTTCTCCCCATAAACCTCTTCCAGCCCATTCCTGTCCCCCAACCAGGCCGTCACTACCACACTGTCTGTGTCCACAGGTTAAACATATATGCATACGTATTCATTGGTTGATTTCTTCCCACCCACCCTCCCCTGCCTTCCCTCTGAGGTTCAACAATCATTGGTTGATTTTTGTATGTACCCTGACTAGGGATGAAACCCACAACCTTGGTGTATTGGGACGATGCTCTAACCAACCCAGATACTCAGCCAGGGCTCTGAGTAAGAGTAAGTTACAAACAAGTCATTTCTCCTGCAGCTAAATTCCGTAAGTAGGCTCCATGCTGCAGAGCCAAAAACAGTAAGTTCACCCATTTATCTGGAGTAACCATACAATTCTGTCCTTCTAAAGACAATTTCCAGAAAGACCTGCCTGTCCCAATAGGTTTTTGACACTAGGATTAACACAGGCTGATAATCACTGTATGGTTTCTTTAAAAACTGGCTTTTCTGTTTCTTTCTCTTTGATACTGTACAAGGGGTCCACCAACATGTGGGATGGGAATCAAACCAGAACCTCCTGGTTCATAGGTCGACGCTCAACCACTGAGCCACCGGCTGGGCCAGGGATCAATCTTAATATCGACTAAAAATGAGGACAATCATTATGTGCCTCCTAAAGTAATGCTATATCAATGTTCTCAAAATGTAGTCCTTGGACCACCAGCATTTCCTGGGAACCTTTTGGAAATGCAAATTCTCACGCCCCACTCTAGACTTATGGAATTGAAATCTCTGGGAGTGGGAACAAGAAATCTGTGTTCTGGCACAAGAACAGACATAGATCAATGGAATAGAAGAGAGAACCCAGAAATCGACACAAACCACTATGCTCAATTAATATTTGACAAAGGAGGTATGCACATACAATGGAGTCAAGACAGTCTCTTCAATAAATGGTGCTGGGAAAATTGGACAGATACAGGGGAAAAAATGAAACTAGACCACCAACTTACACCATACACAAAAATAACCTCAAAATGGATCAAGGACTTAAACATAAGACGGGAAACCATAAAAATACTAGAGGAATCCACAGGCAGCGAAATCTCAGACGTATGCTGAAGCAAAAAAAATTAAAAAAGAAAAAATCTGTATTAACATATCCGCAAGGTAATTCAGATTGACACTGAAGTTTGAGAATCATATTCTTTCTAAAACTAAACTAAACTAAATCCAAATTGAAATTAAGTCCCTAGCCCTGGTAGAATAGCTCAGTTAGTTAGAGAGTCCAAGGTTATGGGTTCAATTCCCAGTCAGAGCACATACAAGAAGCAACCAATGAGCCTTAGCTGATTTGGTTCAGTGGATAGAGTGTTGGCCTGTGGACTGAAAGGTCCCAGGTTCGATTCCGGTCAAGGATATATGCCCAGGATGCGGACTCGATCCCCAGTAGGGGATGTGCAGGAGGCAGCCAATCAATGATTTTCTCTCATCATTGATGTTTCTATCTCTCTATCCCTCTCCCTTCCTCTCTGAAATTAAAAAAAAACACCACAACAACCAATGAATGCATAAATAAGTGGAACAACAAATTGATGTTTTTCTCTTCCTTCCTCTTTCCCTCTAAAGTTAATGAAAATTTAAAAATAATAAATATAAACCCCTAAATCTAACCATTTGCAAGAAATATGAGGAATAGAACAAGGTAAATGATAGTAAGACAACACTCCTAGATTTATGTAAAAACTGTTAGATACATACTGAAGATGCACACTTAAGAATTTATCAGCAAAATGTAAATCTGGTATTTGGTTTAATATACAGGAAAAAAAGTTAAGGGGGATAGATGAAACAAAATGTTTATTACTGTTGATGCTGAGTGGTGGACATATGGGGGTTCGGTATATTATTACATCTATTTCTGTTTTGTTTGAAATGTCTGTAATAAAAAGTGAAAAAAAAAATCCCAAACAAAACAAAAGCTATTACTGATTTTCTTAATATTATTATCGTTTTTTATAAAGTAGTCTTTATAAACCACACAAGGTAAATGGTATTTGTTGCATGTGGATCTCACTTCCACTTTCAATTTTTATAACGTGATTAAGAGACACTTTACTATACTCCTGGGATTTATACTGCATGCTGCAATAAAAGTGAACTGAAGGTGCAGTCCTGAGGTCAGGTGTTCAAACTTAGACTGCATACCAAGTAAACATCTGGTGGCCATATAATAGTTTTAAACAGCGAAGGACCTAGTTAGATATACTTTCTAATGAGATATACTCCTTAAAACCCATATACAGCCATTTTATTGTGACAGTGCTACTATTGCCAAGTCCAATGATAATGCCCAGTTTTAGTTTTTAGCTGTGTTCCTTCTGCAGAGCAATGTGACCATAATCCCTTCGCCTGGTTTGAAGAACAAACATGAATTATGGTCAATGCAAGTTCAGAACAACTTAGATGCTGTGTTTAAGTATCTGTGTACAGCCCAAGAACCAGCAAGCATCACTTCGGGTTTCTAAGGTATCGTACTGAAGCTCAACAGGGACTGCAACCAAATCCCAATATGAGAAGGCGCCGATTCATGAGCTAAGAGTCCTCACTTGGTTAGTGGCCCCAGACTTTCACAAGCCTTACTCTCTCCCCAAACAGACTAGAATGTCTATAGCACTGCAAAGCTGCAATAACAGCGTTCTCCTCCAGTTATAGCCTTTACCATTCAGGAGTCCTCGATGCCAGGCTTAGTTTTGCTGTCCCAAACTATGAGAGTGGGAAAAGTGCCCAACATCGCAGAAGAAAAATTTGCTGACCTGCCACCACCCACCTCAGAGGAACTGTGGGAGAAGTTTGTTGTTGCTCAAAGGAAGAAACACATTTTTTGTTATCAGAGAACAAAATCTTCATAAAACAAAATCCTTTTCTGCTTTATGCTGTGCTACTAGATTCAAATATAAAACAATAGAGCCCTGGCTCACATTTTAGAGGCCTCATGGCAAATTCCCACAAACCCTTCAGCTTACCCCTTTGCTGATATAGCCCGCCAGCAGGAGGGAGCCTATGATGATGAGAAAGGTGCCAATCAAAAACAGTACTGTAGCAAGCGCAATGGCCTTATATGGAATCTTAGGAGGGCTTTTCTTAAACTGGAAGAGAAACAAAACAAGACAAGAGCATTATGAAAATACCAGGGCTGATACTTTAAAGCAAGGAGGATAGTAAGAACCAATATGAATGCTTCATGTGTCTTGAAGTAAGCCCTACCACCCAGTGCAGCTCTGGGAGAGAAAGGAAAGGGATAGGCAGGAGATGAAGCTCTAATTACTGCTCTACCGGCAGTCCCAGCAGAATGTTATTCTTTCTAGTTCTAGTCTCATTCCACAGACCATAAAAAAACTACTTTCTTACAAAACAAAAGGTACTTTTTGGTTATTCATTGATTAGATATGTATTTATTAAGTGCTTGGTACATGGAAGGCTGATCTGATCTACAGGGATTCAAGAGTGAACATCTGGAGAAGTTGTGTTAAATAGTAAGTAAAACAGAGTATTTATTAAGCTTGTACCCGGGAGAAGTAAAGAAAGTAAGTGATTTCTGGCTTTTAGAGTTAAGTCAGCATACAGTCAAAGCTTTTTAGAAACAGCTTTTTCTAAAGCTTTAGTTGCCTGCCACCACCCACCTCAGAGGAACTGTGGGAGAAGTTGCCTGCCCCACGGAACAAGTAACCTGCCTTAACAAGTTCAATTCAAGGTTAAGATTCACAAACAAACTTCCTAAGGTTTGGTTCATGGCTATATCTGACCTAACTGGCTGGAAATTTCCCAGATATACTAAAAAAACCCCCCACAAAACAAAAAACCTTTCTCCTTTAAGTGCAGGTCCAAAGAGTACAAAGAATAATTGATTTGTTTATATTTAAAAGGATGGCTGCCTGCTACTTCTTCCTTGGCCCTCATTCCACCTAAAATACTCTCCTCTAAGGAGAAATGGGCAAAAGGAGATGCTACGCCATTAAGTATTTTATAAAAAATCATCAGGGTAGGGTACAAGCTTAATAAATACTGTTTTACTTACTGTTTGCCACCAAAAATACCTTTAATAAACGATCTCATGGCATCAGGAAAGAGGAAGGAATTCCACAATCTGCTGGCTTTAGCAGTTAGTTTCTCCCTTAAAAGATGAACTGGCTTTGACTAAAGTGTAAACAAACTGAAGACATAGCCCTTAAAATTTTTTTCTACTTAACAAAACACAGTCTGATTATTTTTCAGATAAACTAAATAAAATTTGCAATTGCTGGGCTTTGTCATTACAACTAAAAATTCTTAGGAAGGAACTGCATTTATATTGGTTTGAAACAGCTCTGCCAAGATCCCTCCTCTGCAGGCTATGGCTGAAAGGTGCTGGGTTTCTTTCTTGCTGCTCCCTCTAATCCCCAGGGACAGTTAGCAAAAACCTCTACCCGTCAGGTCTTCCTGCTAGCTCATCAGAAACAGAGCCAGCCAGTCTCATCAGCTCTCTTGTGCACTTACCTGAAGGTCAATGTAGCCATCATCTGTGCTGGAGAGTCTTGAGTATTTCACTTTACTACTGGGGATTCCAGTAGCCAGGTTGGTACGAGATGGCATCATAACACACTGACACAGCAACAGTCTGAAAACAAGGAAAACTGTTAATGTCTGCAAGCAACAATGGTGTTTAAAGCCCATAAATTCAGGCATCTCAGATGCAGTGATTTGGAGTTCTGGGCTGTGATGACATACTAGCAACTGGCAATTTAGGCTCCACTGCTCTTAGAACCTGACCTTCTTTTGACAAAATGAAAAAGAGCCTCGTTATATACCCACTCTGGTTTGTCCTCGTAGAATGAAAGTCAAGACAATGACCAAAAACCAGAACTCATATGTACCTTGCCACCAATGTTCCCCTGCCTCCTAATTTTTCCAAAGTCATACAGGGTGGAAGAGTAATGATTCAAGTCCAAGTCTACCTGAAGGTCAATGTAGCCATCATCTATCCTGGAGAATCTTGAGTACTTCACTTTACTACTGGGGATTCCAGTAGCCAGGATGGTATAAGGTAGCATCATTTGGACTTATGCAAAGTCCAAATTTTCAACCATTCTGCTATAGTATTGTTTGCCTCTTGTCTCTGCTTCAGAAAAAAGCAAGAGGCGCATATACTCAAGTGATTCTCCTATTTGCTAGGGAGGAAGAAGAGAGAGGGTGGGGAATAGAATACACTCATACCTACATTTTGCCTATTTCCCCCTGATGAATATCATGCTGTTAATGCAAAGAATTTGTAAAGCTTCTTGTAAATTTGGATAAGCTCCTGGCTATCAGTACTGTACCAGTGACTTCTGATTTGCCTGCCTCTCTGCCCCACTCAAGCAGTGAAAGTAGTGATTTCATTTTCCAGATTACTTCTATAATTACATTTTTAAAAAATCATGGCCATTTTGTCAGTTAAGAGATAGTAGATGAGAATTAAAAACAATGACATTGCCGAAACCGGTTTGGCTCAGTGGATAGAGCATCAGCCTGCAGACTGAAGGGTCCCAGGTTCGATTCCAGTCAAGGGCATGTACCTTGGTTGCGGGCACATCCCCAGTGGGGGGTGTGCAGGAGGCAGCTGATCGATGTTTCTCTCTCATCGATGTTTCTAACACTCTATCCCTCTCTCTTCCTCTCTGTAAAAAAATCAATAAAATATATTTAAAAACAAAACAAAACAATGACATTTAGGAACATTTGAGATATTGCTCCCCATCCTATGTAGTCAGTTTTAGTTCAAATAAACTGTTACAAAATTAAAAAAAAAAAAATAAAAAAAAAAAGACATTTGAGCCCTGGCCAGCATGGCTCAGTGGTTGGAGTGTCGGCCCAAGAACTGAAGGATCTCAGGTTCGATTCCCAGTCAAGGGCACATGCCTAGGTTGAAGGTTCCACCCCGCCCTGTTCCTGCCCCCCCCCCTCCCCCAGTGTGGGAGGCAATCAATCAATGTGTCTTTGTCCCATCTGTTTCTCTCTCTTCCCCTCTCCCTTCCACTCTCTATAGAGAATCAATGGAAAAAATATCCTCGGGTGAGGATTAGGAGAAAAAAAAAAGACATTTGAATTGAAAAACATTTGTATACTTTTCCTCCATAAAACCACTGTGATATATAAAAAAAGAAGTAAATCTATTTTGATCGTAAAGCTATTTCTTTTAAAAGAGAAAATTAAGGTAGTTCAATAAGGGTAACATAAACAAACAAACAAACAAGCAAAGCCTGGCCTTCCTCTGGTATGACACTTTACAAATAATCATTATAGTAACGGCAGTAAATAATTACTGGTTAGGTGGCAGGTGCTTTATATGTACTTAGTCCCAGGTATTAGTGAGGTATGTTAAATGGCCTCCATTCAACCTAAACTAAATAGCTTTATAAAGGAATTGGTGCTAAATGCTCATATCCCTTTTTATTAATTACATACTGCTGCAGATATCAAGTATTGAAAAAAAGAGTATGCTAACTTATATGCCACCCTAAAAGGTGTTAAATAACAAAATTCAACTAGTTTGAAGATCTAATTGGCTTTATTACGCAAGTGATGAAACAGGCGCATCCCATATAGCAGCTGGCAGGGAAGATTTTTACCTCAGAAAGAGGGGACTCAAAGTGCAGTGAGGTTAGCCAAAGCTGGTTTGGCTCAGTGGATAGAGCGTCGGCCTGCGGACTGAAAGGTCCCAGGTCCGATTCCGGTCAAGGGCATGTACCTTGGTTGCGGGCACATCCCCGGTGGGGGGTGTGCAGGAGGAAGCTGATCGATGTTTCTCTCTCATGGATGTTTCTAACTCTCTATCCCTCCCCTTCCTCTCTGTAAAAAAATCAATAAAATATATTAAAAAAAAAGTGCAGTGAGGTTAAGTTTTGGTTTGTTACTCCATTTGGCCTATTGTTGTTGATTTTATAAACAAATGGTTAAACTGAATCAAATACTAGGTTTATAACTGTTGCGATCCGATTACATGGACTATGTGGGGGTTTAGGAGGGCAGTTAATCATCTCTGATTTGTATTGGTCAAAGTTTATGTCCTCTGCCATTAACTACAGTGTTCATACAGCCGCAACGAAACAAAAAAGCGCAGGTCGGGAGGGAGAGGGGAGAGGAATAAGAATTCTAAGAGGGAAAAGGGAATACGGGAATGGATGTTTTCAAAGTTCCCAACAGGGTTTTTACCAGCTCCAACGCAACCCCTCAATCCCTCAGCCCCGCAATGTTGCAGCAATCGGCACAGTGCCTGGCACGCCGCGCCGGCACACACGGCTTTCCGGCCTGTCTCCGGACCTCGCCGGGAAGAGGAATAAGAACCCACACGAGTTTAGACCGAAAACAAACAAAGCCGGTTTCTGGACAGAGGCCAGCGGTGCGGGGGGCTCGGGGCTGGACTGCAGCGGGGAGCCGTCCCCGCGCCGCCGGGAGCCTGAAGGACCTCTCCCGCGCCCGCCCCGCCGGACGCACCCCTCACCGGAGCGCCGTGCCCAGTCGTCCGCGCGTCGACTGCCCGCTCGCCGTTGGAAACGGAGATGCTCATGACACGCCTCACCTAACCGCCGCCTGCCCCACCCCGCCCCGGATCAACGCCGGAAACCGCGCACAGGAAGGCGGCGCAACGGAAGTGGCATCACCGGGAGCGACGCCCTCAACCCGCTTTCCGGAAACACCTTTTCAGCCCTGCGCGAGGGCCAGCGGTCGGCAGGAGACGGGGCTTTCTCGGAGGCGCCTCGGCCTGGGCTTGCAGCCGGCCCCCTCCACGCCTGCCCGCCCGCCCGGCTCAGTCAGGCCCTGGACAAGCCAACTGTCTTTTCTGGCCCCTCAGGTAGAGGCGCCCCCTCCCCCCCAAGGGGCCGAAGCCGATCCTGTCCGACCTGAGCTGCTGGGCCAAGTGCCCAGGGCAGCCCCCCTTCCAAGGGGGCCAGTTGTAGTCTTTGCCAGTTATTACCTCACAGCTTCGCTCTTGAGTGGCCCCACTCTTGTACGTTTCCCTCTCCTAGGCCAGTGGTCGGCAAACTCATTAGTCAACAGAGCCAAATATCAACAGTACGATTGAAATTTGAGAGCCGAAAACCAACTTCTGCGCATGGGCCACGAAGTTTCAATCGCACTGTACGTGCCCACACCTGGTATTTTATGGAAGAGCCACACTCAAGGGTCCAAAGAGCCGCATGTGGCTCGCGAGCTGCAGTTTGCCGACCACTGTCCTAGGCCATCAGGCCTTGCCCAGGTGAGAGAGGTCTGCCCACAAGAAACATTTTGCCACACGTGAAGCTTTTAAGTGTCAGCTTTATTAAGGTATAATTTACATAAAAGTACAATGGGATGAGGGTTAACAAATTCAGTCTTGGGAACCATCCACCAGCTGTCTAGATAAAACATTTTCATCACTCCAAAAAACTCCATCAGGCCCCTTTGCTGCCAATCTCCTTCCGCCCAGGCACACATAAGATAATGGTTACCCACCGGATACAGTGAGTTCTAAAGTCCAATCACTAGAACGCAAGTCCAGGTACAACAAAGAAACCAGTTATTTAATCCAAACATAAAATATAATGGGGAAAAGGAATGTAATAAAACAGCCTTCAGTATGTAGGATGCCAATTTATGTATGACCTTGTAAGCACAATTACTGGGAATGTTTAAATAGCCTGTTTCACAACTGCTGGGCCTTTTCACTTTCTCGGTTGAACCCAACACCCATAAGAGATAAGCCATTTTCATCCTTTACGGGATAAGTCTCAAATAAAGCTATTTATACTCCTCGGGCCCTACCACAGATCTAGTAACTCTTATAAGTCTTGTAAAGTTCCCTAGGCTAAAGAAACACTGCCCTGTAACAATACTAGTCTTACAAACCGCCCTAACTTTGAGTACATTAAGTTTCTGAAAGTGTTAGTCTTTGCTTACAAAAAAGACAAACTAATGAAACATAGAATTTGTTCTATTCTCCCATTCATTTCTTGAGCTCAAGTGAGAATACAAAAATAAATTTGACAACTGAATCTTCACAAATATCTTGTTACCTACAGCATTTGGAGTACTTTTTACGGCTATATTCTAATGTATTTATATCTGGCTGCTCTAGATTGAAAAAATATATAACATTTACACAAAAAAGGCAGCACTAATTATAAATTCCCTAGGATACTTGCAACAGTCAAGGTTCAAATGAAGGCACTGTCCTGTGATATCTGAAATTCAAACTTTTATTTAAGTTGAAAACAATTATTAAAACTGCATTAATAGTCAAAACCCTTTGTTATAAAAATCCTAAAAACTATTTCTATATAAGGCAGAAGTAGTTCTAGGTTAATAAGACCAGATTTGACTCAAGACTATGCTTTAAATCGTAAAGAATGGAAAATAGGTTATTTACAGAAAACATTATCTACATATGTACTCAGGTACAAATTTGATGACAAAAGAGACTTTTAAAAGCATGTTGAAATCTCAGAAGCAGTTCTCAAAGAGCTTAGTTTTGTTTCTTTGGATTTTAAAACCGCCTAAGATCCTTCTTCATCCTCGATCTTGGGAGCCAGATAGTACTTTAAATGTCCCATATCAGCAATTTTATACTCTACAACTGAAAGAAGACAGGAACATAGGTTAATTACTGAGATGTACCACATACATACCTACAAAACAAGATTTAGCCCTTGCTGGTTTGGCTCAGTGGATAGCGTGTTGGCCTTCGGACCAAACAGTCCCTGGTTCAATTCCCAGTCAGGGCAGCACATGCCCTGGTTGTGGGCTTGATCCCCAGTGGGGGGGCGGGCAGGAGGCAGCCAATCAATGATTCTCTCTCATTGATGTTTCTATCTCTCTCCCTCTCTGAAGTCAATAAAAATATATTAAAAACAAGATTTAACAAATTATCTTACCAAGGGGTACATCTGCAGACATACTGAGTGTTACTGTAGGAGAGAGTGGGGTAGCTTTTGTAAAGAAGTTCAGATATCTCAGTGCAAAAGTTAGCTGGACTGGCTCATTCATCTCTATGGCAACCTAAGGGGAAAAAGCAAATGATTCATCATACTGAAAAAAATGTCAAGAAAGTTACAACATATTCATTAATAATATATATTTTAAAAAACTTATTACATAGGAGGGTGATATAAAACTAATTTAGAAAATAGGTTAATAAAGCAAAACAACCAACTATTTAGCTGTATATGAACCAAATCTCAGGTAACCAAATTAGGTAATAAGAGCATTTATTTATGGAAGTATCTCTAGAAAATAAACCAGCTAATAAATAAAGGAATGAAATATATTAATATATTACAACTCTGCTAAACATAATGACTTAATGAATCTAGACAATGACTATTTATAGGTGCTAAAAATCACAAAAAGGTATTCAGATACCCCATGACTCCCACCAGAAGTACACACCACCATCTATTAAGTATTCTTGATATCCTACCCCTAAAACAAAGAAACCCTGAATATCAAGCCTCAAGAGCTATAGCTACTAATTTATAGGAAATAGAAGGCAGAGGAACATATTAATTGACATAAGGAATGAAATTGGCAAAATCCAGACCCTGGGAAGCTCAATGACAAATGACCTAGTTTTTTCAACAAGTGAAATTGTAATGGAGAGGCAAAAACAAATTGGAAAACCAATGGATTGAAAACAACTGCAATGCAATGTTATGTACCTTCTTAAAATTTTGATTCAAGCAATTCTGACATGACCAAGGAAATAGGAACACCAAAAATTGCCTTAATATTGAATAATTTTCTTATAGTATGTGGTAAAGTTTAATGTAATATTAAACTTTAATATTACTTCAAGTAGTATTAAAATGTTTACAGATGAACTGTTAGAAAATTTTTAAAATCAAAGTTGGAAGGGGAGTGAAATGTAATTTAGGAGACAGATAAAGGTTGGAATTAGTCCTTACGGTTTTGCTATTTAATACTTTCAAAAAGTATTTAGACTGGCACCAGAGGAATGGTGACCTGAGACATTCCCCTTGAAGTTTAAACAATTTGAACAGCTGTAACTCAAAGGATTCCCTGCTCAATGAACAAACATACCCGAGATCCACATATTGAAACATCTAAAGAATCTTCCTGCTCATTATTAAAGAAACCATAACAGATATTACTACTACTAAATTCATGTTGCAGAGAGAATGTGAAGGTGCATTACCATGATGTGCATTGAAATTATGGTTATAAGCCTATCCAGGTTGTATATATAATATGTTCATTTAGTGTGGGAGTGTTTTTATATAGATTTAAGAATAAATGTGAGCCCTGGCTAGGCAGCTCATTTGGTTCCGATGTCCCCCTCCTTTAAAAAATCAATTAAAAAATAAATCTGAAAATAAATTAAAACCACCCTTTTATTTTCTTATGTATTGTCAGCTTTATTGTTGGACATTCAATATTAAAAATAGAGAAGTCTTTATTTAAACGGAGTTTACCTTCATTTAATCTGTGGGCTGACTGCTCAAGCAAGGTATAAGAAAATACCTAATCTTTACTATAAACTTACAATATGCCAGATACTGTGTTAAGCACTTTGAATGTTACACTTAATCCTAATAATCTCGAGATAAGGCCCTTTAATTGTTCTTAATTAACACAGTTAACTGATGTTCACAGGCTAGCAAGTTTTATTTTAGTACAATTACCAAATTTTAGTTTATAATACTCTAATAAAAAACAAACACCTGATTACAGGAAAACCTTATTTTAAGGATATTTAGGAAATAGTATGTTATTTTTTTGTTAAATGTGGATTACACAGGAGCTCCTAACAGCTAGATTTTTACCCCTAATTAGATCCTTCTGTTGAGGTATCCTGTGCTGAATTACTTGATAAAAGCAGAGTAAATACCTCCAGAAACCTAAAGGTTAGACACCTAGCGTCTCAATCCTATTCTTAACACATTAAGCGCCCAGTCAGTCACCGGTGACTGACACTATACTTTCCGTCCAGAAGACAAAACAGACTGGGCGCTTAACGTGTTAAGACTATGTGTGCGTTTGATACACCAACACATCGTTCAGTGATTTTATAAAGGAAACATTGAATTTGCATTCCCTGCTTACAAATTATATATTTGATGGCACTTATAAATCACTTGCAGATTTCAACAATATCTTCCACTTTTTACAAATTGTAAAAATGCAATTTTGTCTATTTTTCTCTCGAGTTTTCTCTAATTTTTAGTGCTTATCTTGCTATAGAGAATGTTTATCATGTCTCTCCTCCCCCTTTAATGTTAAAACTGAACCCCCAATGTTATGGTATTCAGAGGTGGGGCCTTCATGAATAGAATTATGTCCTTATAAGAGACCCCAGCCCAGCTGGTGTGGTTCAGTGGTTGAGCATGGACCTATGAAACAGGTGGTCATGGTTCAATTCCCAGTCAGGGCACACTTGCCTGGGGTTACAGGCTAGATCCCCAGTAGGAGGTGTGCAGGAGGAAGCCAATCAATGATTCTCATCATTGATGTTTCTACCTCTCTGAAATAGAGTAAAAAGAAAAGACCCTAGGAAGCTCCCTTGCCCCTTCCACCAGGTGAGAAGGCTGCGGTCTATGAATCAAGAAGCAGGTCCTCACCAAACACCAAATATGCCAGCTTCCCAGCCTCCAAAACTGTGGGAAATAAAATTTCATTGCTTATAAGCAATCAGGTTTATGGTATTTTGTTATAGCAGCCCAAACAGACTAACCCAATATTAAGCAGTGTTATAATTCTCTTCAAAGTATTTTTTCTGTTTATTTTAAAATTACTTACAGCTTCCTCTTCTTTATCGACATTACTTGTTTGTGACAACTTAATATTTCCATTTCCAAGTTCCCCACTGGCAGAGAATTTCACTCCATCTTTTGCACAGGAAATTACAACAGCATCTCCAATATGACTGAGATCTCGGCATATACGCGCAAATTCACCAGAAGGCATCTTTACTACACAGCTATACTCCTGTTCCTATAAAACAAAATGAAACAACAAAAAACCCTAAAGATCAATTACTGGGAATTAAAAGATTTGGTAGGTACCATCTCGTCCTGAAGAATCAGCATCTAAAGGAGAACTCATAATTACATTGAAACTTACTGACTTAAATCACTGCAACCACTCAAAAAAGAAATACAAATCTGAAACAAGTACGTTATAAGAATAATAATACTGAGAAAACAAAGTAGAGCTTAAACCTTTTAAGAGTAAAATCCAGGGAAGTAGAGCTTCCCCAAATCATCCATCCTTCAGGGCTAAATCAAGAAGACATTAGAGCCCGGCCTGCACGGCTTAGTGGCTGAACGTGGACCTATGAACCAGGAGGTCATAGTTCCATTCCAGGTCAAGGGCACATGCCTAGGTTGTGGGCTCAATCCCCAGGGTGGAGTATGCAGGAGGCAGCCGATCAAGGATTCTTTCTCATCATTGATATTTTTCTATTTCTCTTTCCTCCCCCGTCCTCTCTGAAATAAATAAAAATATATATTTTTAAAAAGAGGACATTAGACTATGGCATAAGAACAACGATGGTGCAAGTGTGACTACTGCTTTCTAGAGAAGAGAATTTTAGGACTTTCCAACACTACCTCTCTCCTTTAATGTTGATAAACTTAATCTAATAAACTTTTGCCCCTTGGTTCTAAAATCTAATCTTAATACTCACTCAGCAACAATGAAGTCAACCAATGATCCATTTTTTTAAGTGTACTGTAACTCCACTTTGGAACATGCACCAGCAGATATATAGTTGTTAGGAAGTAGGCTTTAAGTTATATTAACATATCTTAGGTAGCTATCATGTACAGTACACTCAATCAAACTGATACTCACTGGAATTCCAAGTTGTTCAACATCCAAATCCATTAACTTCATTTCATAGTCTGAAACCTTTTCTTGGTCTACCAAAAGAAAGCAAACATTATTGAAGAAAAGCATGTAAGCTTATAACTATAAAGTAAATCTTATTATAAGCCTCAAAAAACATTATTTTCAATTTCTCACAACTTTGAAAATACTGATGCTGCGTTTTAGTTTTCTTCAGGATAAATCAGTAGAAGAGTATAACCTACTTGGAGCTTCAAATACCAGTGCCAAGGTGTCCGCATTATCTTCAGCCCTTAGGGTAATGATGTCTTCATTGCCAGCACATTTTAGTATCTTGGACATGCTAGAACAGAGAAGACAGGATTTAAAATTGATGTATAAGAATAAGAAAAGGCCTCTTTTTCTTTGCTGCAGCCTTCCACAATTTATTAGAAACACCTGGTAATTAAAATCCAAGAATGTTAGCTCCTCTGATTCAAAGAGTCCCTCTGTTCAAACTGCAAGTTACTTGCATGGCTACATTTTTGTATAACCCTCCTCCTTGTTTTTACAACTCAGAGATAATTAATAGAAAGTCCTACCCCCACTCTTCAAACAAGCCACTGTTGAACTCTTCATAACTTTTGCTCTAAGAATGGTTTGCAGGCTTTGAAAAAATACTGATAAGACACCTCCCTAGGACATCTCCTGATTGTCTCCTAAATAACTAACTACAACCCCCTAAGTCTGCTCAATTTCAACCTCCAAACTCCCCTCCCTTTCTTGTCACCTAGCAACAGCAGCCATTACCCTTCAAAAGAACAGCTGCAGTTTATTTCTTGCCCTTGTATTGATTAGCAGTACACCCACCCTTTCCCTTCTGCAAAGTAAAATAAACTCTCTATACATATCTCTTCTTTTAGTTTCGAACTCTCACATCCCGCATCACCTGGCCAAAAGCCTAACAATCCACACCATGTTAAGATTGTTAAGAGTTTAAGCCATTAAACAAGGAGTTACCATTTTTAGCCATCAGGCTGAAGAATGGGCAAGTTAGGTAAATGTACTCCAGGATGACCTGTAAACCGGTCCAGCCACTTCGGAATGCAATCTGGCGGCCTGCCACCAGTAATTTCCCCTTTTGAATATAAATGAAAAAGTAGTATATTCTGAACTGCAAATCCTCTTAGTGGCTGAGTAAGTTATTGGACCACGACGACCATTAAAAACAATATGCTACTATTAAAAGACATGGCAGGCGTTAGAGACAAACCCCTCAGTCAGTGGAAGGGGGCCGTTCCCAACCTCGATTCTTGTCTTTTCATATAAATGAATTTATATGAGACCTTGACTGTGTTGTGAAAAGCCAATTTATTAATGCATGCAACCTTTATTGAAGAAGCAAAGCAGGCAAATACTTCTGGCTTATGAAGCGCAGATGGGCTCTCAGCTAATCTGAAGAGCGAGCCAGGTAGGGTATTTACCTTCCTGTCTATAGGTTTCAAAATTCCTTTGCTGGAATATTCTGGCATAGATGAATTCTCGAGGATCCTTTTTACTTTCTTGAGACCTTCTCAGAATTCATGAGAAGCACCTGGCAACTTTATCTTGCCAAACCTTGAGACTGCTGGCTTCTCTGCTTAGGGAATAAAACTGCCTTTTTTTCTCTTTCCCCCTTCCTTTCTGCATTCTCTCATTAGGGAGCTTTTTAACCATTTGCTCTCAAGTATCCTTGGCTGGTGAAGATAATGGCTTATTTACAAGCTGGCTGTAAAGTGCCCACACTGTTTGGCCTTGTTTTAACTTTCCCCCATTTTCCCTGCCCTAGAATCCTGCAACAGCATGTAGAATGGGTAGATATTTGTCATAAGGTTTTAAAACTTTAAACACGTATATATACTAGGTAGTGATCAACAAGTTGCAAGCCACTGCCCTGGAGAAATCTTTCAAGTTCAAGAGGGTGATCACTACAACTTTGTAATAAAAGACCAGAAATAAGCTATTGTCCCTAAGTAAGGAGACAAGTAGGGAACACTATAAAGCGGTTCAAGTCATCCACGACTGGGGCCGGGCTAGTCGTGGGGGATAAAAAGGAAACATATGTAATACTTTCAACACTAAAGCTCTTTAAAAAAATAAGTAAAATAAAGCCATCCATGACCATGGTTTCTCGGTCAAGGCCACCGGCACCTAATGACCAAAAGAGCTCTAGAAGAGTGTCTTCCTAGCAGCCCGGGGAAGCCCGTCATTTTCCCGCCACCGCCCGCTTTGTGACTATGGCGCGGAGAGAGCGAGTTCCCGCCTCGGCCAGCGCGGGCTTTCGGAACCGCGCGCTCCACTGGGTCCCGCCCCCAGGCACAGCAGGCCAATGCGAAGGCGGGATGGCCCACACCAGCCAATGAGGGCCCGCTCAGAGAAGCTCCCGCCAAGAGGGGGAGGGAAGGGGAGTGAGGGGACGAGGGCCCGGCTCCCCCGCCGCTCCCGGGCTCACCTGGTGAGGTTCACGCCCATGGCCAGGTTGCGGTCGCAGCGGTACGTGTCGAAGCCCTCGGAGCGCAGGGTGAGCTGCACCAAAGAGACGTGGGACGAGTCCATGCTCTGCAGGTTCACGCCGCTCGAGCTGATGTCCCAGCAGGCCTCATTGATGAGGTCCTTAAGCGCCTCCAGCACCTTCTTCAGGATGGAGCCCTGGACCAGGCGCGCTTCGAACATGGTGGCGGAGTCGCAACGACGCGGCTAGAGGCGAAGTGAAGGAGGAGGAGGAGGAGCCGGCCTAGGCTTGACAGAGCGAGCGGGCTACCGCAGCGGTGAGAGCCTGAGACCTAGGACGATCACCAGAACGCTCCGCTCGCAACCGTTTAATACCGCCGGGTCTGCGAGCGTGCAGTCCCCGCCCCTGCGTCCCGTGACCGTACGTCACCACGCTGCCCCGCCCACCCCTGGGCGGGAGGTCCCAGGACTAATCGTGTGCCTAGTTCGCGCTAAGCCCGCCCTCCTTGGACACCCATTGGAGGGTGAGCGTGGGTGAGGGAGGGATAGGGACGCTGCGCCGTCGGGGGCGGGCGGAACGTCGCCTGGTAGGAGCGCCTTGTCACTGCGGAGTCTGAAGGCTGGACAAGTCCGGGCAGCACTGAGGCTCAGGCCCGGGGTCCACGAGCTCCAGTTTTGTGTTGCCTCCTCAGCCCCTGCTTCGGGGACAGAGAGTTGCCAGCCCCTGTCGGGAGGGAAAGACGCCTTGTAGCCTGAGGAAAACATTTGCTTTCAGTGTGCACTTTATTTTTGCTATCGTAGACGTGATGTGGTCCTAAAAGTCAAACGTTGTACGGTGTACAGTTATGATAACAAAATTCTCAGCTCCCACCACCATCTCTTTAAAATCCTTACACACACACCAGGCTCGTATCACAATCGTTTCTGTATACAGCTTTCTTAGCTGCTTTTTCTATAAATACACGTTTAAAAAAAAAAACCCACAAAACTGGGTTCATACCGTTAACACTTCTGCAATGTACTTAATAAAGTATATTTAATTTTATGCTACGAACATCTTTTTTATGAACACCTTTTAAAAAGGTGGAGAAACACAGGCATACCTCCGAGATAAGTGCGGTTCCTTCCATACCACGGCAAGAAAGCCAGAAAGGCAGTCAAGAGGGATACTTTTGCGGGTAGAGGGAGGGTTTTGCCACACCTGTGGAAGGCAATAAAGCGAATCGCAATATCTGTATCTTAGGTTTGCAACCTAATTGACCAATTTCTTGTAATTACAAACACCTTTGGGCACGTAGGTGGTTTTTCAAGATCAACTCCTTGAACTAGCGTTGCTGGGTGGAAGAGTATACACATTAAATATTTTATTATTGTTTTTTTTTAATCCTTATTGTTGGAAGTATTACATATGCCCCCCCCCCCCCCTTTTCCTCCCATTGACTCCCTACAGCCCTCTGCCCCAGGCCTTCACCACCCTATTGTCTGTTCATGGGTTATGCATATATGCATACAAGGTCCTTGGTTGATTACTCTCCCCCTCTCTTCCCCGCCTTCCCTCCCAGATTCCGCACTCTGTTCCATGCTTCAATGTCTCTGGATCTGGATTCACTCCGTTCATCAGTTTATTTTTATTTTGTTAGATTCCACATAAGAATGAGATCATATGACACTTGTCTTTCTCTGACTGACGTATTTCACTTAGCATGATACTCTCCAGGTCCCTCCATGCTGTCTGAAAGGTAAGAGATTCTTCTTTTTTTACTGCTGCATAGTATTCCATGGTATAAATGTACCACAGCTTTTTTATCCACACGGCTACTGATGGGCACTTGGGATGTTTCCAGATCTTAGCTATTGTAAATTGTGCTGCTATGAACATAGGGGTGCATACATTCTTTCTGACTGGTGTTTCAGGTTTTGTTTTGTTTTTAATTTAAATTCTTTATTGTTTAAATGTTTCAGGTTTCTTAGGATATATTCCTAGGAGTGGGATCACTGGGTCAAATGGCAGTTCCATATTTAATTTTTTGAGGAAACTCCATACTGTTTTCCATAATGGCTGCACAGTCAGCAGTGTACTCTCCACCAGCACTTGTCATTTGTTGACTTGTTGATGGTAGCCATTCAGACAGGTGTGAGGTGATACCTTATTGTCGTTTTAATTTGCATCTCTCTATGATCAGTGACTTTGAGCATTTTTTCAAATGTCTCTTGGCCATCTGCATGTTCACTTTGGAGAAGGGTCTATTTAGGTCCTTTGCCCATTTTTAAGTGGATTGTTTGTCTTCCTTTTTTTAAAAAAATATATTTTATTGATTTTTTTACAGAGAGGAAGAGAGAGGGATAGAGTTAGAAACATCGATGAAAGAGAAACATCAATCAGCTGCCTCTTGCACACCCCCTACTGGGGATGTGCCCGCAACCAAGGTACATGCCCTTGACCGGACTCAAACCTGGGACCCTTGAGTTCGCAGGCCGATGCTCTATCCACTAAGCCAAACCGGTTTCGGCGTTTGTCTTCCTTTTGTTAAACTGTATGAGTTCCTTATATTTTTGGATATTAAACCTTTATCAGATGTATCATTGCCAAATATGTTCTCCCATACAGTGGGCTCCCTTTTTGTTTTGTTGATGGTTTCTTTTGCTGTGCAGAAGCTTTCTATGTTGATGTAGTCCCATTTGTTTATCTTCTCCTTTGTTTCCTTTGCCCTAGGATATGTATCTGTAAACAAAATATTTGATTATTGTTGCTAAATTGACCTCTAAAGATTGCAATTTATATTCTAGCCAAGACTATGAGCATGCTCATTTCCCCTGATTTTTCCAACTATAGAAATTTTTATTTGTGTGAAAATTTCAATTTGCATATTTAAGAAGTGTTACACAAAAAATAAATAAATAAAAAGTGTTACAGGTTGGACATTTTTCATATGTATCTTGACCATTGCAAGTTTATATTTTTTCCATTAAAATGTCTTTTTCACATTGATTAAAAGGAGCACTTTTGTCCCCGCTGGTTTGGCTTAGTGGATAGTGTCGGCCTGCAGACTGGAGGGTCCCAGGTTCGATTCCAGTCAAGGGTACATGCCTGGGTTGTGGGCTCAGTCCAACGTGCAGAAGGCAGCCAATCAATGATTCCCTCTCATCATTGATGTTTCTATCTCTCCCTTCCTCTCTGAAATCAATAAAAATATATTTTAAAAAATAATAAAATGGTTGATTCAGTTAAGGAAAAAAAAATCATTGCCTCATTGTCATGAGCAAGGTGTAGTTTTTTGTTTTTTTTTAAAGGAGTAATTTATATGTTAACTAGAGGCCTGTTGCACGAAGATTCCTGCAATAGGCCTTCCTTCCCCTGGCTGCCGGCACTGGTTTTCCTCTGGCACCCGGGACCCAGGCCTTTGTTCTGGCTGCCGCCTTTCGCTCAGACCAGAGCCTTCAGTGTTTGCTCCGGCCAGAGGCTTCAGTCTTCTCTGCTCTGGCCGGAGCGCCACTCCTGTAGCTCCCTCTGTCCCCTGCCCTCCTCCTCATAGCAGGCGTCCTGCCCCGCCTGGCCACTCTGTGCCTGTGTATGCAAATTAACCTGCCATCTTTGTTGGGTTAATTTGCATACTCACTCCTGATTGGCTGGTGGGTGTTGTGGCGGTATGGTCAATTTGCATATTTCTCTTTTATTAGTGTAGATCATTTCCCCATTATATATATTCTTCCCCCAGCATCATTATTTCTTTTTCACTTTCATTATAGCATTTTTCTTTAGTTGCACTTGTGATTTTATCTTGGTCTGTAAAATTCCTTAGTTTTTTTTACTATGTGTCAAGGATGGGTTTAGCTTTACTTATCATGTTCAGAGAACTTTGAGTCCTGAATCAGAAGATTCATGTATTTCATTAAGTCCAGAATAATCTCAACCATATGGCTTCAAATATTACCTTTTCTACTCTATTCTCTTCCTTTGTTATTTCTATTAGATGCATCTATTTCACGGAATTTTAAAAATATATATCTTTATTGATTTCAGAGAGGAAGGGAGAGGGAGAGTTAGAAACATCAGTGATGAGAGAGAATCATTGATTGGCTGCCTCCTGCACGCCCCCTACTGGGATTGAGCCTGCAATGGAGGCATGTGCCCTTGACCAGAATCAAAGTCCACAGTCCAGTGCTCTATCCACTGAGCAATACCGGCTAGGGCAAGGGGGGGTGTTCCCGTTTTATTGAGGTATAATTGACATAATAGAACACAAAAGTCTTTGATATATCTGGAACATATTGAACAATGGTGAGAGTGGTGCAAAGTGATTTTGCAAACAAAGGCGGGGTGAAATCTTATAGGACTTTGCAAGCCCTCTGTAAATTCACGGGGAAGTTATCAAAAGAAGGTCTTTGACATGATCCAATATATGTTTTAAGATGATCACTTTAACATCTGGTAGTGGTGCTATTCCAATCAGTGAGAGAAAGAATGAATTAAGTAAATTATGACCAAACAATTGGTTAAACTTCTAGACTCTTCCTAGTAACTGTTCACTGACATAAATTCCAGGTAAAAATTTAAAATTTAAATAAATGTAAACCAAATAAGAAATGGAAAATTAGGCTCTGGAGGGGTGGCTCAGTTGGTTAGAGCAGTGGTTGGCAAACTCATTAGTCAACAGAGCCAAATATCAACAGTACAACGATTGAAATTCCTTTTGAGAGCCAAATTTTTTAAACTTAAACTTCTTCTAACGCCCCTTCTTCAAAATAGACTTGCCCAGGCTGTGGTATTTTGTGGAAGAGCCACACTCAAGGGGCCAAAGAGCCGCATGTGGCTCGCGAGCCACAGTTTGCCGACCACGGGATTAGAGCATCGTCCCAATACACCAGTGTTTCAGGTTTGATTAGGGAACATATAGGAATCAATCAATGAATGCATAAATAACTGGAACAAGAAATCAATGTTTCTCTCTCAAATCAATAAATTTAAAAAAGATTTGGGAAAGTATTTTAGTAAGTAATTATGAGATTTTGCTGTGGCTTCTAAACATATAAGGGGAAAAAAACCCCTATTAAAGCGTAAGTTTTAAAACTTCAGTATGCCTAAGAGCACTGTGTTGGTTCATATACTTGGTTTCCATGACACAGAACCCAATTCAAACTGACTCAGAGAAAAGGGGAATTAAAGCATGTAAACAAAAGCCAGAGGTGTTTGGCTTCCCATGTTCTCGTAAATGCATGAATAAAAATGGTTGGCCATATTAATAAAGAAATAGAAATTAAAGGGAGATAGCATTTTAACCTACCAAATTAATAAAAGTTGTGCTAACACCCACTTGTTAGGAAGGATTCAAGAAAGTGGGCACTTTCATGCATTAAAGATCTATATATAAAAGGCTAAATGACTGTCCGATTGTCCGGTACCTATGACGCCCACTGATCACCAGGGGGCAGACGCTCAATGCAGGAGCTGTTGACTTGCACCGAGGAACCAGAGAGGAGGGAGCCTGATTCCTCCTGGGGCTGCGTGATTCCACCTTCGGCCGTGGGTTATGTTGTTCCTGGGGCACTGCGGCCTGAATCTGGTTTACTGCACATTTGCATTTGCATTCCACACCCTGTACGACAGCAACTTTGCAGAGTGCCCTCTTGCACTCTGGGACCCCTCAGGGGATGTTGGAGAGGCAGTTTTGGCCTGATCCCCGCAGGCCAGGCCAAGGAACCCATTCTGCCGGAGGGACCCCTGCTCACTCCACAGACACCCTTTGAGCCATGGCGCCGCCCCAGGAATTCTAATTAATTTCCTTTCAATGTGCACAAATCCTTGCACCGGGCCACTAGTAGGAGCATAAATAGGCATAATTTTTCTGGTGGTAATTTGGAAATGTGTATGGAAAGCCTTAGAATGTTATTTATTCTTTGGCACAGAAAGTTAATCTCTAGGATTGTTTTCCTAAAGAAGTAATTAGAGGTACTTACCAAGATGAGGCATGTTTAAGAATGATTCTTACAGAGTTATGAATAATTCCCCTGAAATTGGAAATAACCTTGAGTTCTAATATGGTCTTTCTTAGGTAAATTATGATAAATCTGCAAGATGAATGGAATATAACCTTTCTTTTTTACTTATTGATTGATTTTTTAGAGAGAGGAATGGAGAGGGAGAAGAATATGGAGAGGGAGAGACATCGATTTGTTGTGCCACTTATTTATGCATTCACTGGTTGATTCTTGTATATGCCCTTTTGGGAACCTGCAACCTTGTCATATAGGGACAATGCTCTAACCAACTGAGCTACCTGGCCAGGGCCCCATATAGCCTTTCAAATACCATTTTTAAAGGGCATTTAATGATAAAAAGAAAAGTTAGATTATGAAACAGTACAAACAATAGTATTCTAATTTTCTAAAATTCTTTTATCTGGGTACACAGAAAATAGGATGAAAAGACAAGAATATAAATATTAGGGAATGGGGGATATAGAACAGGGTATGGGGGGATAAATGGTGATGGAAGGAGACTTCACTTGGGGTGGTGAACACACAATACAATATGTATTATAGAATTGTACATCTGAAACCTATATAATTTTATTAACAGACTAGAGGCCCAGTGCATGAAATTCATGCACTTGGGAGGGGGTGTCTCTCAGCCCAGCCTGTGCCCTCTCACAGTCTGGGACCCCTCAGGGGATGTCCCCAAGGGGATCTGGCCTAAGCCGGCAGTCAGACATCCCTCTCGCAGTCCGGGACCCCTTGCTCCTTACTGCCCCCTGCAGCAGAGGCGGAAGAGGCTCCTGCCACCACCGCTGTGCTCACCAGCAGTGAGCCCGGCTTCTGACTGAGCGGCGCTTCCCCTGTGGGAGCACACTGACCACCAGGGAGCAGGTCCTGCGTTGACTGTCTGCCCCCTGGTGGTCAGTGCCAATCATAGTGACCAGTTGTTCCGCTGTTCAGTCGATTTGCATATATTAGAGTTTTATTATATAGGACTAGAGGCCCAATGCAGGAAATTCGTGCAAGAGTAGGCCTTTGCAGCCATGGCTGCCTGGGTCCCTCCCTTGGGCGGGTGCAGCCCTGGCTTTGTCCGGGAAGTGTGGCGGGTGCAGCCCCAGCTTCGTCGCAGAAGGATGTCCAGTCTAATTAGCATATTACACTTTTATTATTATAGATGTTGCCTCAATAAACTTAATAAAAAAGTTAAAAAAAAGAATATAAATATTAACAGTAATTATCTGTGGCTGTACCACAAATGATTTTAATACTTTCCATTGTACTTTTTTGCATTTTCTACAGTGTCTTCATCAACCATACATTGTTGCTCAGAATGTGTTAATGAATATTGGGAAAAAAGAAACTATTTTATATAAATTCTGACAAATTTCTTTACAAGGTAATACCATGTATTAGAGTGATTTTCAATTCAATCCTGGCTGCAATTAGACTCACCTTGGGATTTTAACAATAACAAAAATCTATTTCTATTTCCTCTTAGGTGCTTTCCAGAGATTGTTATGTAGCTCAGTTGGTGGGCCCTCTGTTAGTATTTTTGAGAAGATCGCCAGTTAATTCTAATGAATAATCAAGACTAAAAATTACTGTTTCAGCATGTGTGGTCAGTAAGATGAATGATTGTGCTGAAAGCCACCTGCCCCCACCATGCAGACCAGTTGTTTGAAAAAGTAAGACCAAAGGTTTGTCAGAGGAAACTGACATTATAGTTTACGTGGACTGTCTAATAATCTAATAGGTCTGTAAGTTTGTGGGTGTGCAGGATTTGCATTATTTTAAAAATATATATTTTGATTGATTTTAGAAAGGAAGGGAAAGGGAGAGAGAGATAGAAACGTCAATGATGAGAGAGAATCACTGATTGGCTGCCTCCTGCATGCCCCCCGCTGGGGATTGAGCCCACAACCTGGATATGTGCCCTTAACCAGAATCGAACCTGGGACCCTTCAGTCCACAGGCAACACTCTATTCACTGAGCCAAACTGGGTAGGTCAGGATTTGCATTCTTTTTTTTTTTTAAAAATATATTTTATTGATTTTTTTACAGAGAGGAAGGGAGAGAGAGAGAGTTAGAAACATCGATGAGAGAGATCAGCTGCCTCCAGCACACCCCCTACTGGGGATGTGCCCTCAACCAAGGTACATACCCTTGACCGGAATCGAACCTGGGACCCTTGAGTCCGCAGGCCGACACTCTATCCACTGAGCCAAACCGGTTAGGGCAGGATTTGCATTCTTGAAACTTTAAGAAGTTTGTCAATTCTGAATAGCCCATTCTCAATTCCATTTTTGCATGTCATCTCATTAAACAATTAATGAGGTTTTAGCTGAGATCACTTATCAAACTAAGAACTAGAAAGGTAATATGAAAAGCAGGATAAAGAGCAAATAAAGCCTGTTTTTGTTTATTGATGATTCTTTAAACAATAAATTGTTTATTGACAATTCTTCCCCTCTAAGAGAGGAAAAATACTACTCAGGGAACTGAATAATTTTCTTGCCACTTGTACCAATGCAGTTTTTAAAAAAATATATTTTATTGATTTTTTACAGAGAGGAGGGGAGAGGGATAGAGAATAAGAAACATCAATGAGAGAGAAACATCGATCAGCTGCCTCCTGCACACTCCCCACTGGGGATATGCCCGCAACCAAGGTACATGCTCTTGACCGGAATCGAACCTGGGACCCTTCAGTCCATAGGCTGACGCTCTATCCACTGAGCCAAACCGGTTCGGGCCCAATGCAGCTTTTAAATATCAAGAAAGGGGGAGGTATTTTTATTATAGAATAATAATTATAGCAACAGCTGCCACTCATGCTGAGCTCACAGTCAGCTTGCACATTCTGGGAGATGAAGAATCTCATGCTAGTTAGCTCTATTAATCAAAATAACATCTCAAAATAATGGAACTAACCAAGGAGTGCAATGAAATTTCTATATATAAGATATGCCACAAACCTGGAAGAAATGACCCTAAAAGAAAGTGCTAATATGAGGAAAAGAAAAGAAAAATCAGGGATAGAGGAGTAGATGGAAGGTAATGTAAAGGAACAAAATTCTTCTTTGGTCTGCACGTGGGGGTGATTTTTATTTCTTTCTACAGTTGATGGGTAAGCCCTAAAGCTGACCTAAAGGTCTACTGGCATGACTTCCAGAAGTCTGAGTACCTGACCCCTCTTCTCCACAGCACTGACTTCAAGAATCTACGTGGTCTGAGTTCAGTTAGCCTGATGGGCTGAGTGTTATGGATGAGAAATTTCTTCAGGCCAAACTGTAGGGGGTTATCTACTTTAGTAATCATACTGAAACTCTGATCTAAGTAAACTGGTTCTCCAACCTCCTTTGTATTAGGTTGGGTTTGAAAAGGAACAGCTGAGCTTCTGGAAGAACTGATGTGATGTTTATTCACTCAGATGTGACCTCTCACGATTATGTACCCTAAAGGTGAGGATCTGGACACCAGCACCTTCACCTGTCTCAAGAGGATGACCTTTGTGGCACTCTCTGCATTCATGTCCTTCTAGGTTTTTTAGGTAATAAACCTTACTTAATTTACTCAAGAAGTGACCACTGAAGAGTCAAAACGGTGATCACATAGTTCTCAACCGATTAGGAATTTTAAAATTAGCATCAGCATGTTATTTACTTTTACAAATAACATGAAAACAAAAGACAAAAGAAAACACAAAAGCAAAGCTTTATGTAAATAATTTACAGAGATAATAAACTGAAGGGAGTGGTCTGTTTCTCCAAATAAACCCAAACAAGTATTTGTGCAATGTTGTTAATACGAAAGAAAACAAAATCTGTGTTCAGTGTTCTTCCACATTCATTTTACTGTCACCGTGAAGTACTATTACAGGAACTTGGAAATATACTCTTACAGAAATCTAGAATTCTATTTTCCCCAAACCCCACAGTTCAGATCAAAATTGCTTATATGAAACGGTAATTCTTTTGTGTGCAAGCTTCTTTCCTTGTTAAATTACAATATGCTTAAGGACATAGACCTCATTTTATGCTTGTTTTACGTCACTTACAAGACAGTGAATGAGGACCACTAAAGGCGATGCTTAAGTAACATAGGTTAGTATGGGCTTTGGTAAGAATCAGATCTGGCCCTAGCAGGTTTGGCTTAGTGGATATAGCATTGGCTTGAGGACCAAAGAGTCCTGGTTTCTATTCTGGTCAAGGGCACATGCCTGGGTTTCGGGCTCAATCCCCAGTGGGGGGTGTGCAGGAGGCAGCCAATCAAGTGATTCTCTCTCATCATTGATGTTTCCCTCTCTCTCACTCTCCCTTCCTCTCTGAAATCAATAACAGATCTGTGTTCTAATTCTTAGTGGACACTTTCTAGCTGTGAAACCTTGGTTAAATCATGTTCCTTTAGGAGAAAATTGAAACCCTTCCAACAAATACTTAGGCTGTGTCAAGTACATAAGGGATTTGGCTGTAAACAAAGTTGGCAGTATTACTGACCAAAAAAGGACCAGAAGACAGAAATTTGAAAATCCGAGGAAGATCTCTGCCAAGCTTTGTGCATATTAAATGAGATAGACTTAAGCTATTTACTTGGTTCATTGCCTAGCACATAATTAACGCTCAGTAAGTACTAGAGTAAGGTGACCAGATTTTAACATTGGTAAAGCGGGACACCATTGACAGGGCGGGGGGGGGGGGGGGGGGGTTCTTGATGAAAAATTTGGTCTATATGGAGCAACAAAAATTTTCATAGAACACAAAAATAGTATTGTAATATATATTTTTAAATTTCAACATAAGTACAATTTACAAATATAAATAAAAATTATGTATAGTATTATTTTATTCTTTGACATATTTCTCATTTGAGTGAATTTTTTTTAGTAGATTGCTGTCATTGTTTAAAAGGTCATGAATTTGCTGTAACGTAAGTCGTAAGTGTCACTTTCAAGGCCGGCACTAGACTTTTTGCCGCCACTATAAAATATAAATAATACGAGTACTGTCTGCTAAATTCAAGAAAATTTATGTATTTATGAAATAAATAAATTACCTAAATTATCTGAATAGCTGATTTGTAATGACATCACTTGTTTAACTAGCTTACTAGCACGCAGTAAAATGTGTATCGTCTGAGAGAGTTACAAAATGTTTTCGTCGTTGCCAATCCCCAAAAATGCCATTGTTCATTAAGTCCAAACAATGGTGGTCGAATTCTAACAACTGATCAACAATGCGAACTTTGATAAGCAGTTCTCGATAATCAGTTCTCAACAATTATTTGTTATTATTAAAGTTTAACATTATAAAATTAACAAAAATAATATAAAACTCATATCCTGGCTAAATAGCCACATGGCCGCCGAAAACCGTATATTCCCTTCCCGTTCTCCCGCCGTTCCCCAGCGTGTCGTGCATTCTTTCCAAAAATCGGGACTTTTTTAAAACGCCGCGGGACGCGGGACAAATTGTTAAAAATCGGGACTGTCCCGCCAAAAGCGGGATGTCTGGTCACCTTATACTAGAGGCAACTTTGCAAAACAATGCAGACTGAAGTTTGGGTTTCACCTCCTTATCACGTGACGACCGCCTCTTCCACAGTGGGCTCCCCTGGCCTTTTCACTCAGGACTTAACGAGCGTCTACAAGCGGGACAGAAAAGCCCTAGCTACTTAGGACACAAAGCCCAGAGCGGCCCCTGGGTTGCCGCCTCTCACCTCCAGCACCCCGTTACCTCTAGGAGCTAGGGTGCCAGCGCCGGCCCTCCGCGGCCTGGCGGGAGCTCTCATTGGCTAGTCTTCCTCGGAAACTCACGCCTTTCCCCGCCCCCTCACGTTGCTGCCCAATGCACGCCTTTCTACCCCGCCCCTCCCTCACTGCCCAGCCTCCCCGGCGGGTTCGCGCCATTGGTGGATGTCCCTGCGCGCGTGCGCGCTTGCTCCCGGGCCCTGGCCCGAGGAGCGAGCGGGGCGGGGCGGGAGGAGGCCCACTGAGCTCCGCCCCGGTGAAAGGGCGGTGGCGCCGCTGGGCGGGGCCGAGGTCAAGGGCTGGCGGCCCGGCTGCTCTGGGGCCTGTGAGCTGTTGCGGTGCTGTGTGCTGCTGAGGCGGAGCGGGCTCAGCCGAGCGCAGTCCGCGCACGCCCGCGCCCGCGCCCGCGCCCGCGCTGAGCTTCCCGCTCGGGCGGCTGCGCTGCTTGTCCGCGGCGACGTCGCCCCGAGTCTCCAGCATGAACGAGCTGAGGCTTAGGGCGGTCCGCGACCCGGACGCACCGCCGGTGGAGAAGGTAAAGGCGGCATCCGGCTGGGCGCGGTCAGGGCAGCGGCTCCTGCCGGAGGTCCGCGGGTGGCACGCGCAAGAGGGGTGGTCCAGCTCCTTGACTCTTTGTGGCGGCGGCCGGCGGCCCCGGGCCTTGGCAGCGCGAGGGTCCTTGGCTGCGGGATCCCCGAGGAGCGCGTCAGGGGTCAGCAAGTCGGGGTTCCCGGAACACGGCTCTGGGGTCCGATTGGGGGTGGTATCTCCCCGGCGCAAGAAGGAGCGCGCGGGAGGTTGCGCACCGCCGCCTGCCTCCCAGGGCTGGTTGGGGGTGCCCCTCCAGTCCCTCACATCCTGAGGTCTTCCTGGGGGTGAAGATTTCGAGACCCCCCCTTAACGCCTTCTCGGGCAGGCGACTCTACTCCTCTGTGCCCGACTGAGGCTCTTCCGCACCCCTCTAAATTTTGGGGGTGGTGGTATCAAGACAAGGCCCTGGGATTTGCCTCTAAGGACATTTAAATCCCTTGAAAGTGAAATCCATTGGCTCGCTTGCTTTTTTCTCGATTCCTTTATTCTAATGCTAACCGTGTCGAGTCTCACTCGACATCCGAGTGCAAAAGGTTAAGCAGAGAGGTCTCTTGACTCACGCAGTCAGCAGGTGTTGGAAAGTCTACTCCCAATAGAGGGGCTTGCTCCCTGCTTTACGTGTGGACATTGATGGGGTACAGGAGGGTAAAAAAAGAGACCATCTTGGCGGGGATGCAGCTGGTTGGGGGGTGAGGGATGAGGGGAGTAGACTGTTTTCATTGAAGTGAAAGGGTTGTGTAGGGGAGTTGAGGAAGGTAAAGGGGGTGTGGTTGTGATGCTGTGGATGTTGAATGACAGCATATGGGTTGGGACTTCATGGTGGTATTTCGAGCAGTGCTTGGTTTTGAGCACTGGAGTTGCCAGCGGTGTGTAGAATGGGCTGAGGGAACCTGCACCAGGATGAAAGAGAATGGTTGACTTGGGGGTTGCTAGTGGGTGACCTGCAAATGTTTTCTTTGGTCCAGGTGTTCCTTTAAATTAAAACAAGAAGACTTGCCCTGGGGCGGGGTAGCTCCGTTGGTTAGAGCGTAGTCCCCTGGAGTTCTATCCCTCTCCAGGGCACACACAGGAATCAACCAATGAATGCATAAATAAGTGGAACAACAAATTCTCTCTCTTTCTCTCTCATCAATAACGATCTGAATTTCTTGCTTATGTTGCATAATTGGAAGATCCTCCATCTTGTTCCCACCTGATGAACATTTGGCTGGAGCTGAGGAGCAGTGGTTTCCACCAATCCCTGTTGCAGTATACCAGGCCAACAGCACCCACTTATGTAGCTTGCAGGTTTTGATCACTGGAGGGAAGGGGATATTAGGGAGACATTAGGAAGGCAGATTTGGTGATAGGGTGCAAACAGAGTAGTCTTACCAGGAGGGATGTCTTAGGTGAAAGAATGCTTAGGGTTTTAAACAACTCTTGTTGCTTTTGACAGAGGATCATCCAAGGAGGACACTCCATATTGATTTTTAGAATAAAATTTGGAGAAAATTTAGGGCTTCTGTGTAAGTTTAGGAGTTACTTGCAGAGACAAGGTACTTTGAAATCTCTAATTTTCCTATTAAATACCCTGGTTGGGCCTGGAAGAACTCTATTCCCACCCTGTATACTAGTTGGAGGCTATGTAGCCCTGCTTAAGGGTGACAGGGTCAGACTTATTAATGGCACTTTGTGGGCCTTGAAGGTGTGAGAAGAGGGAGAAAAAACAAGGCATGAGAACTAGTGTGCTATATTTTTTAAAAGCTATTTGTAGCCCTCGCTGGTTTAGCTCAGTGGAAAGAGCGTCAGCCTGCGGATGGAAGAGTCCCTGGTTCGATTATGGTCAAGGGCACATGCCTGGGTTGCGGGCTTGATCTCCAGTAGGGGACGTGCAGGAGGCAGCCAATCAATGATTCTCTCTCATCATTGATGTTTCTATCTCTTTCCCTCTCCCTTCCTCTCTGAAATCAATAACGATATATATATTTTAAAAAAGCTATTTGTAATAATTAGACATATTTGCTGATAAAAATAAAACAAAACTTCCCCCTCCCCTTCTGCCTCCCCCACACACTGGATTACAAGGTGAAACCAAAGTTCCTATCCTCCCCACCCAAAACTCCTTGGATCCATCTTCCAGAGAAAAAGTGCTGGCCAATGACACCCCAATAAATTCAATAAAGTAAAAAACAAAAACCCACAAAAACCAAAAAGCCCCACAAAAATCTCTTAACAAGAAAAGACTTTCTCATCCATGTTTTAGGTAGGGAGGACATGAGGAGCTGTCCAGCTAAATGTGCCTTAATTTTTTACAACTGCACTTAAACCACTTATACAATGACAGAATGCCTGGGGTTGTGAGGTCCACTAAGCGCATGTTGCTTCCTAAAGTACAGCAGCTACTGTATTCTGTTAAAAGCCTGATGTAGTCCATTAGCTCAGAACAAGGCAAACAGTCCCTCATCCCATCACTGCCTGAATTTCTTGCTTATATTAGACTAATCTTAGATAATTGGAAGGTCTCATAACAGTCTGAATTTCTTGCTTATATTTGCCTTTGTTGAATATATATTGTAGAGTTTTAAAAAATATTGATTTATTTCATTTCATAGGTTTCAAAACCTTCCATGCTTTTTGGTCTTATCAGTAATCTGTTTTTAAAATTAAAATTACTTATTTATTTGGGGGAGAGAGAGAGAGAGAGAGAGAGAGAGAGAGAGAGAGAGAGAGAGAATGAAAGAGAAAGAAAGAGAAAGAACTGCTCCACTCACACATGCATTCATTGGCTGCTTCCTGAATGTGCCCCAACTAGCGATTGAACCTGCAACCTTAGAGTATCAGGAAGATGCTCTTAACCAACTGAGCTACCCGTCCAGGGCTTGCCCATATTCTTGTTAGAACTTAAGAAAATTAGAAATAACTAAAAAAAGAGATCTCTTTAGGGAAATGAATTGTGAAATGGGAACTTGCTTATTTCATAGGAAAATTCAGAAAACAATATCAGATCAATTTATTAAAAGAACTGTTGAAAGATTCTTTAAAATGTTACAGTTGCTTAACCGCTATGGCAAAATTGTCTTGTAAATAAGCACACAATCATTAGTTTCAAAATAATCTGGAGAATGTGTTTATTATAAAAGTTAGAGATATTTTGTTATATTTAGCATCAGAATGGAATTTTCAGAGCCTGTTGCTAATAAAGGAAATGTTTTTCTCTGGGAACCATGCTTATAATTTTAAAGTTCCAAAGCACAGTATTGTTGCCAAACTAAGAAACTTGGAATTTAAACTTTGGGAATGATTCTCTTCCTTTCCAACCATGTTTTTACAATGTAGTTTAGGAAAGAAGAGGATGAAGCCTGGGCCAAAAGATTGGCATCTTAAAATTTATGATTGGGTTGGCATTTCAGGAGTCTTTGTTTTAGAGGTTAGAGTGAAGGTTTGCGGTTTTCTGCTGTACTCTAATTTAAATGCTGGAGTGTTATTTAAATTAGAGCTCTACTCCTTTCCAGGCTTCCTGTCTAGATTGATGCAACCAGTATCAGGAGGAAATAGTGACATTATTTAGAAGAGGGAGTTTAAATTTTAACTGAAGACAGTGGTTTAAAGCTGGGCTTAGGAGTCAGATTCATCTTGAGCCTGGGTTCTGCACCCTACGAAATGTATAACTAAGCAAATCACTTGTATAAAAGCCTCAATTTGTCCATCTCTAAAATAGGGCAATAAAACAGCATGTGCATCAGAGGCCATTCATGTGGATTAAATGAGTATGCATGTTACATAGGTAGGGCAGGAAGAGTCACATTGTAATAATATTTTAGTTATTGTTTCTGGTTGAAACATGGTTTTACAGAAAAAAACTTTAATATTCACCTTCCACTCTTGGAAGATGATTAAACCTTTGAGTTATACATGTTTGGAGTAGTCTTTTCCTATTCATCACCTTTTAAGGAAAGTGTTATGGACAGAGCTTGGCCTTCTTTTCAGTTCATTTTCTTGCTGAGGTTTTCAGTGCTCAGAATCACAGTCAAGCTTTAGCTGTAGAAGGAACATCGTTGTATACAATTATCTTTCCTTCAGCACAAGCTAATATATTGTAGGATAGTGTTGAATAATTAGAAGTGGGTTTTCTGATAGACTTTTAAGAGTGAACTACTAAAATAATAAGATCTTATTTTAAGAACTATAACTACTTCAGATATAGAAGAAATGCTTTGTTTAAAAATTTTTTCTTCATTAAGAAGTACTTTGGTATTGAAAAATCAGTGAATCTTAACTTTGGTTCTCAGCCTTAAAAATAGGGAGAAATGGTGAAAGATTGATTTGTCATATACCCACCATTTTAAGTTTCTTAATTTATGTTGATCAACAGTATAATTTTATTTTAAAATTCAATTACTTCCCAATTCATGAGTATTTAAAATAGTTTTTATTTTAAAAATATATTTTTATTGATTTTAGAGAAGAAGGGAGAGGGAAGGGAGAGAGAGGGATAGAAACATCAATGATGAGAGAGAATCATTGATCGGCTGCCTCCTGCACATCCTCCACTGGGGATCGAGCCTGCAACCCAGGCATGTACCCTTGACTGGAATTGAACCTGGGACCCTTCAGTCTGCAGGCCGACGCTCTATTTACTGAGCCAAACCAGCTAAGGCTAAAATTGTTTTTTAAAGCTAATTTTGTTTAAAATGTTTGTGTGCATGTGTGCACAAATATGTGATTTTTTTTTTCTTAGAATAATTCATGTCTTTTAAAAATGTTAAATTGCTCTTATCAGATGTTAGAACTTGAAGGGGATCCTAGAGGTTATTTTATAAAAGTGGATATCATAGCCCAGAGAGTTTACTTACTTAAGGTCACACAGTTGGTTAGGTGCAGAATGGTTAATTGTATGAAGCTTTTTAAATTCTCTCTTTTTCTTTTCCTCATTATGTCTGCAACATAATGAGGAAAAAAAGAGAGAATTTAAAAAACTTCATACAATTAACCATTTCAAGGGCACATAATTAGTTTACAGATTTTAAAAGCTTCTGCATTGATTGACTTTGATAGAAAAAATGCCCCAAAAGAACAACAACAACAACAACAACAAAAAGCCCAAATGTCATCTGTTTTTCTTATGTGGCTACAAAAATAAAAAAATAGCAAAATAAATCTTTCAAAATGTCAAAATATACTCTCAGATAGTCAATGTGGAGATTCTGAGAAACAGTTTGTTCTTTTGGTAGAACAGTTGGTTAGGTCCAGTTTTCCCAGTTATTGGGTGACTGGTGATTATCTATTTTGAAGCCCATTTCTGAGAGCAGCCTCTGGGGTATCCTTGAAAGGAACTCCCAGGGCGGTACTCTGAGCTGTGTGAGGTTGCTCAGAATAAATGCTTTCTGGTTGACGACTCTTAGTGTCAGAACTGTTTGTTCTAGCAATAATCATTCAGTATTCAACACACCTTTTCCTTGGGACATTCACAGAATCCAGTGTGCTGTATGCAATCTCTGTTAGCTCAGGGGACTTGGGGATGGCTGGTGTTTGTGTTCATGAGGAAAATGTCCAGGATTTTGGCTCCAAATAATCCTTTTTTTCTCCTCTGATTTGAAGAAATCTATAACTTGAATGCATCTGGGGACTCTTTGAAATGAATCTTGTAACTAATTTTGCAGTGCAAATAATCATCCTTTAAGCCATTTGGGAAAATGTAAGTGTCAATATTTCTGATTTGCGTCCTCTTCCAACCTGTACCATGTGCTGTAACACCCTGGCTTTCCTGCTTGGCACTGGAGGCTGCTGGGGGTGAGAAAGCACAGCCTTCCCTGTATCGTGCTCCTCTGGTTTGGAAAGCGGACAGAGAGACCCTGACACTTGATTAGTATCAATTTTGCTAGGGTCTTGTTGGAAAAATACTAATTTATTACTGGCACTGGGCAGAGTTTTTGCCTTCCATACCTTGCCCCGTGTTGAGTGCCTGGTTGGGATGGTGGAACGGTGCCAGCGAGGGCAGACCTGATCCCCATTAGGCAGCTCATCCTGCCAGTCCCTGATCTTTGTTCTCATGCTGTTTGCCCCAACAGTGGACATGGCATAGGGCCCACTAAGTTGAGTGACCTTTTAAGGAAAGTTAAACTTTATTATGTTATTTTGACTGAGTAATACATGGTTCCAAATTTTTTTAAAAAAATTATTTTATTTTTTTAAATATATTTTATTGATTTTTTACAGAGAGGAAGAGAGAGGGATAGAGAGTCAGAAACATCGATGAGAGAGAAACATCCATCAGCCGCCTCCTGCACCCCCCCCTCCCCCCGCCACCGGGGATGTGCCCGCAACCAAGGTACATGCCCTTGACCGGAATCGAACCCGGGACCCTTGAGTCCGCAGGCCGACGCTCTATCCACTGAGCCAAACCGGCCTCGGCCATGGTTCAGAATTTGATAGGTTGCAAAGAGTGCACTGTGAACACCTCCTTCCTTCCTACCTAGTTCTCCGCAGATGCAGCCCCTCATTCCAGGTTGTGGTGTTTATGAGCCGTTGCTGTCTGGATGGAAGGACCTGACCTGTCCTTCTGAAATCAGATGTCCTTTTTCTAAAAATAACACCCCCCCCCCCAATTTTTAATTGAGGGAGAGGGAGAGGGGAGAGGGGAGAGGGAGAAACATTGATGTGAGAGAGAAACATTGATTGGTTGCTTCCTGTATGTGCCCCTATTGGGGATTGAATCTGCAACCTAGATATGTGCCCTGACTGGAATCTAACCCACATCCTTTTGGTGAATGGGATGACGCTCCAACCAATGGAGCCACCCAGCCAGGGCCAGATGTCCTTTTGATTTGTTTACCTTTGTATGGAATCACCACAGGGCCAGCTGGGGCTTCTCTGTGAAGACTTTGCTTTTTTTTTTTTTTTAAATCCTTACCCGGATTTTTTTTTAAGAGGGAGGGAGGGAGGGAGGGAGGGAGGAAGGAAGGAAGAGAGAGAGAGAGAAACATTGATGTGAGAAACATCGATTGGCCGCCTCCCATAGACTGGGTATGGAACTTGCAACCTAGGTATGTGCTTTAACCGGGAATTGAACCTGCAATCCTTTGGTGTTGGGGATGATGTTCCAACCAACGGAGCCACCCCTGGCTAGACTTCGTATTTTTGAAAGAGCCATTGAGACCTGGGATTTACTGGTAACATTGTCTGTTCCTGGGTTTCTTTTTTTTTTTTTTTTAAATATATTTTATTGATTTTTCACAGAGAGGAAGAGAGAGGGATAGAGAGTTAGAAACATCGATGATAGAGAAACATCGATCAGCTGCCTCTTGCACAATCAGCTGCCTCTTGCGGGGATGTGCCCGCAACCAAGGTACATGCCCTTGACCGGAATCGAACCTGGGACCTTCCAGTCCGCAGGCCGACACTCTATCCACTGAGCCAAACCGGTTTTGTCTGTTCCTGGGTTTCTTATGTGAGGACCCTGGATCCCCCTCAGTGGGCCACTCTCAGAGCCTCTTCTCCACATCTATGTCTTCCTAGTTCTGTGGTTTCCGTGGTCTATAGAACACTCCTTGGTGCATGCCCTCAGTCAGTGTAAACTTACTTTGTCTCAAGTCTGACTTCTCTCATTCTAGACATTGACCCTCCTCTTTCTATCTCCTCTGCAAGTAGAATCAGATCTCTGAGTTTCTGCAGCTTGAAATCTGTTAGTCTCAGTGTTTCTGCTCCCTCACCCAGTCCCTGCCATAGGTTATCTGGATTCCTTATCTGTTGCTCCAGAGTATTTCCAGTAGTTCAGGAATTGATGCCTGCACTGTTGCAAACCCTTCTAATTGAACTTCCTCCCTTCAGAATTTGTTCTCAGCCTCTTCTAGTCCATCTGTCCCTCTTAAATTTGGCCCTTTATAGTCTTCCTCTCTCTCTCTCTCTTTTTTTAAAATAAGTTTTTATTGATTTCAGAGAGAGAGGGAGAGGGAGAGGGAGAGAGGGAGAGAGAGAGAGAGAGAGAGAGAGAGAGAGAGAGAGAGAGAGAGAGAGAAACATCAATGATGATAGAGAATCATTGGTCGGCTGCCTCCTGCATGCCCCACCCTGGTGATTGAGCGCCCAACCCGGCCTGTGCCCTGACCAGGAATTGAATCTCAACCTCCTGGTTCATAAGTTGATGCTCAACCACAGAGCCACGCCAGCCGGGCATGTCATTGATGTTTCTATCTCTCTCTCTCTCCCTCTCCCCCCTCTCCCTTCCTCTCTGAAATCAATAAAAAATATATTTAAAAAAAAGAGTATAAAGAAGTCCTGAGATTTAAAAAAAAAAGAAAATCAAGAACTGTTGCTTTTTATTTTTAAATTTCTTTATTGATTAAGGTGTCACATATTTGTCCTCATCCCCCCATTCCCATCCCACACCCCTCCCCACGGATGCCCCAACCCCCTGTTGATCTTAATCATTGGTTAGGCTCGTATGCATGCACACAAGTCCTTTGGTTGATCTCTCCCCCCTCTCCCCACCCTCCCCTACCCTCCCTCTGGGGCCTGATAGTCCGATCGATGCCTCCTTGTTTCTGGTTCTGTTCTTGTTCATCAGTCTATGTTGTTCATCATTTCCCCTAGATGAGCTAGATCATGTGTCACTAGAAATATACTTATAAGAACCGAATGTGAGACGAGCAATAATAGTTATGCTGACAGACAAATGAATCAGTCTGTAGTAAGTTTCTTTCTGGACCAACAGTTCTTTTGAGACCCAATTTCAATGTCCACCAGTTCCTTATGTGTACATGTCGGCACTGACTTTTCAGCTCTGGATGGTGGACAAATGGTGGTAATGCAGGTCCGACTCTCTCTGGTTTGGTCTCGGCCGGACCCAGAGGCACGGCTTCACCTGGACTCAGGGGCGCGTGGCCTCACCCAGACCCAGGGGCGTGTGGCCTCACCCGGACCCAGGTGCGCGCGGCCTCACCCGGACCCGGGACCCAGCCTCACCCGGATCCAGGGGCACACGGCCTCACCTGGACCTGGGATCTAGCCTCACCCGTACCCAGGGGCGCGTGGCCTCACCCGGATCCAGGGGCACACGGCCTCACCCGGACCCGGGACCCAGCCTCTCCCGGATCCAGGGGCACGCGGCCTCACCCGGACCCGGGATCCAGCTTCACCCGGACCCAGGGGCAAGAACTGTTGCTTTAAAGAATTGTATTTCTCACCAAGGAAGAGAAGGGTTGAAGAAGTCAATAGTAATGGGTGTGGACTAGGTGAGTGTTGAGTAGGGTGACACTCTTTTGCCCTGAATTGTCCCAGTTTGGAGGATACATTATGTGGTCACCCTAATGATGGGGTCCATATTAGGAATACTCTTGTATAGTTTCATCAAAATCTAACATCCTGTGGTGGATTGTCAGACTCGCTGAGTCACATTTATTTTGATGGTGGTATAGAGCTTCCTGAACTGGCAAGCTTTCACAGTTTGATATCCAGCAATCACCTCCTTGGGCCTGGTGACCATGTACTAAAAGGGTTACTTGTCACCCCTGTTCTATCCAAGTACAGTTGTGGGAGAGGGACAGTAGGAGCGGGGGCAAGATAACCCAAATTAACTTTCCCATTCAGACAAGGAAGAATGGGAGAGACACACAGCAGTGTCTTGGCTCATCTCTCTCCTGACTGCTCTCTACCCTAAACAAAAAGTCTACTAGGTATTTCATTATCAAAAAGGATTTTTTTCGGGCAAATTAAAGGATTGCAATCTGGTACCTGCAGCCATGGTGTGTCATCTTCTTTAAAGAGGGGGAAAGAAAGTTAAAGGGAGGGGCTATTATAACCATAGAGGTGTTCCTATCATGCTTTCTTGACTGACATAGAGTGTGGGAGCCCCTACAGGTCCTCCTGATTCCTGTCTTGGTTAAGGTCTCTGTCATAAATTTTGACACTGGGAATTTGACAGACCTCTGTGTGCTTAGATGTCTTATTGTCTGATCGACTTCAGTTTAGGTTGAGTAGGTGGGGAGCAGAACTCCCTCAACCTCATCCACCATTCCAGTTACCAGATCTCAATGCAGAGCTTCTCCAGGGTATCAGAGAGCAGAGTGCTCCTACTTCCCTGGAGCCTTCCTGAAGTATATACTCTTGGCTGCATTTTCTCTGTTCTATTTCATCCATCTTAGCTCTTCAACCTATTTGGTTGAAATCTCATATCCACAGATGATCCCTGTCCCCTACTATCTAAGGCCATGGTTTTAATTCTTACTATACTCATTTCAATAGGATATTAAGGTCAAAAGGCATGGGCTTTGTTTGCCCTCTTCAACAGGAAGTTTGAGAGACTGAGCTGACTGAGCTGATCTTACAACATTAGAAGCAGGAGGTTGCTGCACTTTTGTTGTTTTGTGTTTGTGTGTGTGTGTGTGTGTGTGTGAGAGAGAGAGAGATAAAAATGGTTCCTCTTGTTTGATGACACATGAATTCTGTGCTTCTGCTCTTGACATTAAGAAGGGCAATGTGACTATATATTGTTTGAATTGGCTGACAGGTAGGAGACCAATGAGAGTCAAGAGAGTGTGATGTGCTACCAAAGCCAGAGAATAGTTTTTGAGAAGAAAGAAAAGGTCAATGTCAAGTACCACAGAGATGTCAAGTAGAATGAGGAGTAGATATGGGGTAGTTTTTACAAAAATATATTTTTATTGATTTCAGAGAGGAAGGGAGAGGGAAAGAGAGCTAGAAACATCAATGATGAGAGAGAATCATTGATCAGCTGCCTCCTGCACAACCCTTACTGGGGATCGAGCCTGCAACCTAGGCTTGTGTCCTGACTGGGAATTGAACCATGACCTCCTGGTTCATAGATTGACAGTCAGCCACTGATGCACACCGGCAAGACTTGGCTTGGTTACTTTTAATAGAATCTCCCACTAAAATCCAGTCTATGTTATATTTGGACCCTCCTATAATTTAATTTTGGGAGAGCAAGGTCCACCATGAGCTTTGTTTTCTCCCAGGGATGTCAGCCAAACACTCAGTTTTCTCTTGAGTAGTTGGCATTTCTATCTTCTATCTATTCCACAAAATTCTCTGTACAGAGACTTTTCAATTTGCACATAGTGATCTGTTGAAAAGGTGTCACTGGGGAGTAGCTATTTCAAGAACTTTTGACAAAGAACTATTTTTTCCAGAGATATCCATTCTGCTAGGGACTTTTCACCAGACAAGTGAAACATCTCATTGTTCCAGAGCGTTCCATTTGAGTCCTGGTAGCTGTAGTGGACATCTTATCTCCTAGATCTCAGGAAGAATTATCTCAATTATTATGTTTGGTGTTTTAACACATGACTCTCACATTTCTCATTGGTCATAAAATATCCAAAACACTAAAGTGAACCCCCATTTTCCTGGTTGAGTAGCTCAGTTGGTTAGAGTGTCATCCTGATACGCCAAGGTTGCAGGTTTGATCTCTGCTCAGGGCACATGCAAGAATCAGCCAATGAATGCATAAATCAAACAAATTCTCTGTCTCTCTCTCTCCCTCCCTCCCTCCCTCTCTCTCCCTCTCTCCCTCCCTTTCTTCTTCCCTCCCTCCTTCCCTTCTTTCCTCTCTCCCTATCTCCCTCCCTCCCTCCTCTCCTCCTCTCCATTCCTTCCTCCATCCCTCTCCCTTCCTCTCTCTCAAATCAATCAATGAATAAAAAATAAGTTGAGGAAACAAAGACTTTTAATATCCAGGGGGGTCAAAAAGGGGATGGAAAACTAGGATGGTTTGACATTGTATCAGGGATCTTTCTTTTCAGGAAATTTGGTGCAGAATTTCTAGTCTTCATCGGCCACTAATCTCTCTTAGCTTTGATGAGTTCAGTACAGGCATACCTCAGTGGGTTTGTTCCAGACCACTGCAATAAAGTGAGCATTGCAATAAAGCGAGCTGTGTTGTTTTTTTAATTTAATTTAATTAATTTATTTTTTTGAGCTGTGTTGTTTTTTTGTTTGTTTGTTTGTTTGTTTTTTTGCTGGTCAATGGTCTTGCCTTCAATTTGTAAACAACAACAACAAAAAAACACCGCATCTGTGACGTGCAATCAAGTGCAGTGCAATAAAACAAGATATGCCAGTATTAAGTACGGTGGTCGTGGTCGTGGGAGCTGACCTTGGGGACTCGTTCTTCTGGTTGCTTTGAAGACTCAAATTGCCATATGTATTCATCTGTGTGACTCCAGGGCTCACTCGTTATTCTGAGGTATTTAAGCCCTGCCTGGGCAGGGGTGGAGGAAGAGGCTTGTTGGGGGTGGACATTTGAACTGGAGGAGCAGAAATGTGCTTGAAAGGATGGACAGAGAATGAGTCAGGGGTCCCCAAGTGTGATGGCCATGCCAGATAGTAAAGGTGTCTGTTTTTTTGTTTGGGAGGCGGCAAAAGTTATGCTCAGAGACTGAGTTGTCTTTGCCAATTATTTATTTAGCACAGGTTTGCTGTCGGAATTATAACTTTACAAGCCAATAGCATATAGGATAAGTAAAATAAAGAAATAACATACTCCAAATGTATGGAAGATGAACACACTGTTGTTCCAGGTAAGGGGAAGTGAGAGGAATCAAGTCCAAATTTAATATGAGATGTACCTTTTTATATGAGTTAAAGTATGTAGGAGAGTGGGGGGTGGGGGGATCTAGCCTAAAGCTGATTTGGAGCACGTTGCTAGGGAACGAAGATGCCAGTGCTGGTAGGCAGGCTGATCTCTTTCACAGGGCCAGCCGTGAGGTTTATCACCACTGTCTTCCTGGAGGGCCTTGCCTAGAAAGGGGCGAATACCCCAAGGCTGGTCAGAGAGTTAGGTTAGGAAGAGTCACTTTGCCCAAACCAAAACTCTCTAATGGTGCTCACAAACTCTCAGTATTTATTTTCTAGATAACCCCCTGGCATAGTTGCTTCTCCATAGTTCTTACAGATAAGCCCCCAGAGGAGCTGCTCTCTGGTTATCAGTGACAACAGATGTAGAATGATGACATCCTTACATTCTTATATCAAAACAACTTTACTTCTAAAAACAACTTTTCTTTGTCATTGTCATAAACAAGTGGATTTGAAATCATATTACACCTATATATAGCAGTGTCGCCACAGAGGAGTGAGGGGCTTAGATATAGTCATTTTGTACCTTTTAAAATTATGAAAGCAATACTTGTGTTGTGAAAAATGTGGAGATGACATGAAAGTATCCTAATTTTACTACCAGAATGTAATTGCTATTAATGTTTTCATCATTTCCCACTAATCTTATTCCTAAGGTTTTAAAATGGCTGCTTGGTATTCCTCCCTATTTTTGTTAAATGGATCATGGCAAACTCTTCTATTGTTGGACATAGAGGATGTTTCTTTTTATAAACAATACTGTAATGAACACCCTCATCTAAATTATGTGTTTCTTTAGATATTCACTTAGGGTATTTTCTAGACATGGGATGACTAGATCAAAGGAGATGTGAACCGTTTAAAGGCTCTTAATACATAATTCCAAATGTCCTTTCAGAAAGGTGGTACTAATTTATATTTCCATGAGTGCTGTATGAGAGTACTAGTTTTCTCTCATCCTGGTCCACAGTGAATATTCTTTTCATCTACTCATTCAATCTGATGTAAGAAAAATGATTTCTCATGGCCTTTTTATTTTTTTGTCATTGATTATTGTGAAATTAAATAAGTATACAGGTTATTTGGCAAATTGTCTTTCTCTTTGGCTAATAATTTCTATTGGCATGTTCAAATCTTTCTTATTGATTTTATGGGTTAAAGAAGTTTAGAGATCTAAACTGTGGTATTGTTCTTAAAGGATTTTTAAAAATTATCCATTTTTCACAGGCATGCCTCTGCGATAGCCTAGGATAGCCTTGGGGCAGGGGAGCTGCTCAGGTTGTGATGTTATTACAAGGTCTGGCCCGCACAGTGAGCAGCTGGCCACTTGTATACATTTCTAGAAGGGGGCTTGCTGGATTATCAGGAGTATTGGCTCCTATTTACAGGGATAAGCAAAAAGGCCTGAAATTCAAGTTAGAATTGGAACCCAGAGGAGTTGAATCTCAGTTCCATGCTTTTTGCCATAGTCATTCCACTTCACCTCCTGGTCTCCCAGTGATATTGCTTCCACAATTTGGCCAAAGAGCCCCTAACATGGGAGGACCTGTGGTCTTCTCAGGGTTAGCCAGCAGGGCCATGGGGGAAGGGGGGACCCCTTACCTCCTTCTGCATCCGTTTTTGGAGAGAGGAGGTGGTGACAGTGGCCACTGAGTTCCTTGGGGCCTGCAAGCTGGAGGCAAGGGCATCTTGGCACAGGCCCTGCAGGCTGCAGCAGTGTGAGGCCTGCATTGCTCAGAGCCCTTATATCCTGAGGTCCAGCTTAGCCCAGCTCCTCTGTGGAATCCTCTTCTGCCCCACGTTTTGCCATCCAGGCTTCTGTGGAAATTGGCTGTCCAAATCCTGGTTAAGTGCTGTCTCTTGCTCTGTCTTTAGCAGGTGCATTCTCTGGAGTTGGGCTCCTTGTCCTGGATTTCAGTAGCTTCTACACAATTCAGTAAAGGCATGTGGATCTGTCATGGGGGTTTCCTGGCAGGGTGGTGAAACTGACTGTCCCAGGAGGAACAAAGGCAGAGCTCGAAGACACAGCTCTCCTGTTGATGTGGTCACAAACTCCTGGTCATTGCCAGTCTTGGCTGTACCCCGCACACGAGGTTGTTAAGAGGTTGAGTGGTGCTAAGGCAGCTGCGAAGATTAGCAACTGGCTGGGCATTGAGAACTAGGACTCTGGTTTCAGGAGGAATTTGTGAGCTTAGTTGAGGAGCAAAAAGAAAATATTGGCATGTCAGTATCAGTATTTATTTTTAGTATTAAAGTACCATGCTTCATTAACATGATGTGCTTAGTATCATCCTCAGTATTTTGTTTAAAAGTGTTTATGGCCCTACCCATTTTGGCTCGGTGGATAGAGCCTTGGCCTGCGGACTGAAGGGTCCCAGGTTCGATTCTGGTCAAGGACATGTACCTTGGTTGCAGGCACATCCCCAGTAGGGGGCGTGCAGGAGGCAGCTGATCAATGTTTCTCTCTCATCGATGTTTCTCTCTATCCCTCTCCCTTCCTCTCTGTAAAAAAATCAATAAAATATATTTTTTAAAAAAGTGTTTATGTTATAGACCTGGCTGGGTGGCTCAGTTGGTTGGAGTGTTGTCCCATGCACCAAAAGGTTGCGGGTTCAATTCCCAGTCATGGCACATACTAGTACCTACGTTGCCAGTACAATCCTACGGGAGGCAGCCAATCAACGAATGTCTGTCTGTCTCTAAAAAAAACAAAAAAACAAACAAAACAAAACAAAACAAAAAACAATAAAAAAACATATCTTCAGGTGAGGATTAAAAAAATGTTTATGCTAAAAAGACTTTATGAAATTAAAAAGACAGTAAAACTAAGTGGTTCAGATGCACAAAGTTTGGACACACTATAGAATGTCAAGTAAAAACTTAAATTCATAAAAATTTTAATGCTAAACATAAAAATGACTATTCCTAGGTTAGTAAAAAAAAAAGCAAAATTAAAACTTTTATTCAGAATTAAGACTTACTAAAATGTATTAAAATAAATACATTTACTAAATTCAAAATTAAACTTACTAACATTTAAAATGCAATGAAGGCTTTTAAAATATACATCAATGTTGGCCCTGAATGGAGGCCAGTAGTTTGCCGAAGCTGCTGGTTTCAAGCAGGAGCTAAAGAAATGTCTTTCTGCGGTCTGTTGGCCATTTCAGAACTTAGGAAATGTAATGGTCAGTTCATTAGAAAGAAACATCTGAGAGAAAAGGGGGGAAAAAAAGAGAAGAAAAAGGAAAGAGAAAAAATATATATCACCGGTGACATTGATTTCAGTCCATTTTTGGTGAACTTCTTACTTGGTGCTGAAATGTAACTGGGAGTAGGGGAGTGATGAGACCATTGAACTGCAATTTTTTCCTCTTAATCTTTCATCTCCAAATCCCACTTGTTGTTTGATTACTTTGAACGTTTATTTATTTACTTATTTGTTTTTGCTGCACAGACTGTAGCCTTTTAATTGCTAATTGCTGTGGTTTTTGGTTAAAAGACAGCATTTTCTGTTTGTCTTTAGTTTCATCACTAGTTTGGAAATTAGTTTCATTATTAGTTTCTTTGAACTGGATTACATAAAAGTTAGTCTTCAGGCAGTTTACTTTATTGGTTGATTTTCTCCCTCTTCCTGAGAATTATGGAGAGAAAGAAAAGGCTTCTAACTGAGGAAACCTAGGTGTGGGTAAGGCTCAGATATAAATAGGGTAATGGAGAAGCATGTCATTAGAATGCCTTTGTACCACACAGGTGTTGTGTTGTTTTTTTAAAAACATTTTTATTGATTTCAGAGAGGAAGGGAGAGGGAGAGAGAGATAGAAACATCAATGATGAGAGAGAATCATGGATCAGCTGCCTCCTGCAAGCCCCCTCGGGGATTGAGCCCACAACCCGGGCATGTACCCTTGGCCGAAATCGAACCTGGGACCTTTCAGTTCGCAGGCCAGCGCTCTAGGCACTGAGCCAAACCGGCTAGGGCGGTGCTGTGTTTTTGTTTTAGATTTTCATCTGTAAAAGGTCAGCAGTGTCATGTCTTCTCCTTATTTCTGCCTCCACCCCTACAACAACCAACATTTGTATGGTGAGTTCGTTTACAACATATTTCTCTGCATTGCCTCAGGCCTTTCAGGCTTTTTTGGACCTTGATCCAGAGGAACAAATATATTTTACTTTGTATCCCTATACATGGTTGAGTATATAATCATTTTGAAGCAAAAGTTTCATGAAGCAGTACTTTTACTATCTGTGATACATTCAGAAGTTTTCTGTTCTTTGCATCTTTTTTGTTAATTTTTTTAAAAAATTGAGTTTAGAGAGAGAGGAAGGGAGAGGGAGAGAGAAACATTGATTGGTTGCCTCCCTTTCGTGCTCCAGGGATCAAACCCGAAACCTGGGTGTGTGCTCTGACCGGGAATAGAACCTGTGACCCTTCAGTGCACAGGACGATGCTCCAACCAACTGAGCCACACTGGCTAGAACTGGTCTGTTTGATTCTCATTCTTTTATTTTTTATTGATTTCAGAGGGGAGGGGAGAGGGAGAGAGATATAGAAACATAAAGGATGAGAGAGAATCATCGATCGGCTGCCTCCTGCACGTCCCCTACTGGGAATCGAGCCAACAACCCAGGCATATGCCCTTGACCGGACCTGAACTGTGAGGACCCTTCAGTCTGCAGGCTGATGCTCTATCCACTGAGCCAAACTGGCTAGGGCTCATTCTATTTTTTAAGCAAAGTTGTATTGAAGTGTAATATACATACAGAAATGTATCTGTACTGTAACTATACAGTGGGGCGAGTCTTCATAAAATAAGCACGTCTCTGTAGCCTGCCCCCAGATCAGATAAAACATTACCAGTTCCTGGAAGGCTCCCTAGTGATTCCTTCTAATCAGTTCTTCTCTCAGTGGTAGCTGCTACTAGCCTGACTTCTGGCATCATATTCTATTCTAATTTTTGCCAGTTGTGATCTACTGAATTTATTTCAAGAACCAATAGGTCTCGACCCACAGTTCCAAAAATACAGCCTTATCTTGTTTTGTTTTATCTCTCCAATACTCTTGAGATGGGATTTGTTTCTGTTTTATAAATGAAAAAACCCGAGGCCTAGAGGTGACATGATTTCTTCCAAGATCACCCAGTACTGGTTCCCCCCTTTCCTCGTGCCTGAGATACTCTTCTCCCTGAGAGAGAGTGTCTTGCTTCTTTGGAAAGTTAGATGCAGCCTTTTTTTTTTTTTTTTTTTTGTCTAGTTTTTCACTCCATCTTGTGTTTACAGGATTGATATTCATTTTTAATGTGGCTTTAGTGAATTCAATATTATTCTTAAGTACCGAGAATGTTTTTGTGTGTGTTTTTGTGAATATGAGTTGTGTACATTTGTTCATTGCTCTGGAGGTTGTGTGGTTTGGAGGCTTTTATGGCATTCTTCCTCTGTCGGCCCCCCCCCCTCACCCCCCTTGCGCCCCCTCCTGCCCCCCGCCTCTCCCCACCCTCCGCCCTCAATGAAACTGCAGCGGTATAGATGGCATGCAGGTGTGAGAAATGGCTTAGGCTGGGTGTGTTCAGCTCCCACCCTCACAGTGCAGTAAAGCACTTTGCTGGCTTGCATTTCCTTCTCTGCCTGTAGAAACCTGTGGGTAGATTTCTTCCCACCCCATGTCTCCCTGAGGCTCCAGAATACCTACCTGCAGGGCTTGCATGCTGAACTGTCCTGTCATCTTTAAGCCTTTTTGGTTGTGAGGCTATTGCTTCTAGCCAGGACCTCTAGGAGCAAATGCTCTGAGAACGGTTGAGGGTGATGTCCCAGTCTACCCCAAGAAGCCCTTGATTGGACACTGGGCCTGAGGACCCTCTCAGCTGTGAACTTGTGAACTGTCTGGCTCTGTCCATTCTTTGCTTAGACCTAATTCTAATAGCCTTGGCCTCCTGAGTTCTCCTCCCTTGATAGAGGTCTCTGAATGAGAGACAGCTTGGAAAGGCAGGTAAGCTATGGCCAATGGTCTGTTAGTAAGGGAGGATAAACTCTAGGATGCAAACCAGAGTACTAAAGCACAGAGTCTATATTATTGGGGCAGACAGCCTCTTGATTCATTAGCTCCTAAGGCCTTTGCAGGTAGAAGAGCAAAGGCCTTTTTTGCCTAGCATAACTTTCTTGTTCCCATCCCTTCCACCTCTAGAAGTCTTTAATTTTGTACAGTTCCTCGGAGCTTCTTTCTATTTGCTAGATTAGATATTGCCTAATTCATAAATCATTGAATAAAGCCAATTAGATCTTTAAAATTTACTCACCTGAACTTTGTTTTTTGACAAAGAAAATGTAGGACAACGTTTTGTGGAAGCATCCTTGTTGCAGAGGTGCACAGTTACCTTTGGGTAGAAGATTTGCTACCCCAAACACTTAAAAGAAAGCCATTTTTATTTTGTTATTGATGAAACAGCTGACATTAAAAAAATAATTATTTTTTATTGATGTCAGAGAGGAAGGGAGAGAGAGATAGAAACATCAATGATAAGAGAGAGAATCACGGGTCGGCTACCTCCTGCACAACCCCACTGGGGATTGAGCTGGCAACCTGTGCATGTGCCCTTGACTGGAATCAAACCTGGGGCCCTTCAGTCCGCAGGCCAACGCTCTATCCACTGAGCCAAACCAGCTAGGGCTGACATTTGTTTTTTTAGAAATTTCACTATGGATTAGTAGATTTAAATATTGATTTTAGAGAGAGGAAGGGAGAGGTAGAGAGAGAGAAACATGGATAGGAGAGAAACATCGATCAGCTGTCTTTTGTACACCCCCTGGGGATCAAGCCCACAACCTGGGCATGAGTTCTGGCCGGGAATAGAACCAGTGACCTCAGTGCATGGGACAGTGCTCAACCATCTGAGCAACATTGGTCAGGGCCAGATATTTTTATTTTTATATCAGATAACTGAGGTGTTAAAGTTTATTCTGTTCTTTGACCTTAACCCTCAGCTGAAATGGAGTTGGGTAGAGACAACAGCCAAATTGTTTATAGTGTGAAGATCGAGTGGCCCTTACTGTTGCATTTGTTATTAAGATGGTGAGTAATTTCTTTTTTGGTTAATGCACCTGGCTGTCTTTGCTTGGAGCAAAAACCACCTTGGCAGGGAACTCAGCTTCTGGAAGCCCAAGGTGCAGGAGGCATGCACAGGTGCACCTTGCTTCACTGAGATATTCACTTACTGTGGTGGCCTGGAACGGAACCCATACTATCTCTGAGGTATGTCTGTATTTCCTTTTTGCCAGAATGCTGGAGGAGAAAGCAGTCAGCAGCTCTTGTGGTTTAAAAAATTTTCTTCTCATTCTACTACTCACCTTTGTTCAGCATGTTTGATGGTTCTTCCTTATGACTTTCTTAAGACTTTCACATTCCTTCCACTTATGGAACCTGCAAATGTATGTAAACATCGTAAAATGGGGATATCAAAGTGACTGGCTATTGTGGTGTGATGTTTATGCCTACCGTTTTAGCCTACAGACTCAGAAGTGGAGAGTTCCTTAGTTAGTCCTTAACCTCCCTCCTCTCTCTTCCTCCCTCTGTGAAGAAACGTTTATTGAGGACCTTCTATATGCCAGGCAGCATTGCAGGCCATGGGGATGTAGCAGTGAAGAACAGAAGTCCCTTCCACATGGAGTTTATGTTTCAGTGTGGGAGACAGAAAAATGTGTAATAATTTCAGGTGATAGTAATGTTAGGAGGAAGAATATCAAAGGTGTTTCTTAGTAGGAGAGTAACATCTTAAAGTGTTAGCTTTGGAGGGGGCCCTCCAATTGGCTCAAAGGGCAGATGTGTGACTCTGCCTGGAGCATTTTCCATTATTCAGGGGAAAGGAGTGAAAATGTGCACAGACATTATACATTTTGTAGGGCAGGGTTGAACCATTTCAGGTTCTAAAAGCTTTTACTATGCCTCTTTACTCATTATTCCTGGCAACACATTAGTTGCTGTCTGGAAATACAGCTCATTACCACCCTGGGTTTTATGGGTGCCTCCTGGGGGCTCCCCTCCACTCAGTCATTTTAACCTTTGGGGAAGGGCTGAAATCATAGCTCTTTTACTTATTAGTTGCATCTGTAGCTCCAGGGTTGTCTTCCCCACACTAATGGCCGGTGTGTCTCAGTTGGTTGGAGTATAGTCCAGTACACCAAAGGTGGTGGGTTCAATTCCGAGATAGGGCACATATCCAGGTTTTGGGTTTGATCTCTGGTCAGGGTGGGTACAGGAGGCACCGGTTCATGTTTCTCTCTTCTCTCTTCTCTCTTCTCTCTTCTCTCTCTCTCTCTCTCTCTCTCTCTCTCTCTCTCTCTCTCTCTCTCGCTCTCTCCAATTAAAAGGGAATACACAGAGTTAAAAAAGCCACTCTGAGCTTCTATTTGATGAACTTGAAACCTAGAATTGATTATGGAAAGTGCTGGAAGTGAAATGGTTCATAGCCAGAGTTAGGTTTTCAAAAGCTGGATCTCCTATGTGCTCTTTTTGTCTTTTCTTGTCCTTTCTCTGGAGCTCTTCAGTGTGGAGTGCAGTTATCTGTGGAGGCACTGTAGGTGCAGCAGTTTCTCTGGAGTAGCTGAACGCATTTTCTGTAAATCACCTTAGGAGGCTTTTGGAGGACAAGGTATAGTCATATTGGGGATGATTCTAAACTTTCCGAATAGGGATCCTCCTATTTTATCCTTTGTTCAGACAGTTGAACTTGTCAAAGGGAGTTAACCTTAGAAAAAGCTAGAAATATTTTCTTTGCTATTCCTAGCACTGTGCGTGCACACACACACATGCGCACACACATGTCTCTAACACTCTTATTAAGGATAAACCTGTAATTCCTACCCTGGGAATGTGTTTGTAAGTGGAGGAGTCAGTTGCCCTGGCAGCTGCCATAGGGTTTGACTAAGGAGATGTAAGCAGATCTTTAGCAGAAAGGTTAGGCTCAGCCTGATGACTTTTCTGCAGGACAGGGGTTGTAATTTGCATGTAAAACAGTGCAAAACATAGTTTGTGTAAGTTATGGAGTCACTCAGTAAAAAACACACATGAATTTGAAAGCAGTGCCATTAGAAAAGATGGGGTTGTTGGGAGCATTGAGTACAGCAGGTTCTCAAATAACATCATTTCGTTCAGTGTGGTTTTGTTATGACATTGATGAGATGCTGTAGGAACTTAACTCTTGTTTATATTAATTAGCCTGTGGTAAAATTGGTTTCTTTATGTGTACTTTTACCGCAGTTCCAAGAGCCTATTGACAAGTCCTGTGAAGTGAGGACTTACTGTACTACCTTTAATGAAATTGCTTTGAAAATGAAAAAGAGAAGAAAAACCCTAGTGGATGGTACCACTTATTTTGTTTCCCTAGTTGTTAGCTCCTTTTAGGCAAACATGAACAGAATGTTAATATATTTTCTTTAGCAAGGTACAAAACTAAATTGGCATCTGTAAAGAAATGGAGTGTGGGGTGGGGTGAGTCCCATCTGCTTGGAGCCCAGTTGACACAATGCCCAGGGCTCCTGTCCAGCTTGGCCACAGCCACACTTTTTTTGGTCAAGGTCAGTGTTGCCACTTGTGGGCGTCACTGTGGAGTCTTGAGAAATAGAGGTTGGAGGGTGGGCCCCTGATACCAACGAGTGACAGAAAGGGAGCCTTCAAGGGATGCTGCCCAGTAAGCTTTTGTTAGCACAAGGCAGGCCGTCAGGAAAGCCTGAGAATTGAGAGGGAATGAGAAGAGGGAGGATTTCTCAGCCTGAGAATACAGTCTGGACCTAGCCCGGCCCCTCCCCAGGCCAGGAAAAGCCAGCTGCTCCCTCGAGTCCTCCTTTGGTGCCTTCTCTTGCTTCTGTTGAAGGAAGGCTTCTGTGCTGTTCTGAGGGGCTGCTGGTGTTGGCTTCCGGGCCGCTGTGGCTGGGAGAAGGGCCCTGGGAGGCTGGTACGAGAAGCCTTTGGAGCACGAGTTTCTCCAAAAATGACGACAGGTCTTACCTGAGCCCTTGGTACTCAGGAGACTCCATGTGTCCCATCACCCTCAGTGCTTCTGCCTTTCCCTGTAGGAGCTAAGAGACCCAGAAAGAAGGCGGCCTCACAGGGAGCTTTTTTCTCTTTCTTTTAAAGTACCACTTTTGTTTCCTGTTTACGCCAGCACCACAACCCCCTTGGGAAATGGCTAAGGAAGTGGCGGAGGATGGGTGGTGATTGAGACAGAATCTGAGAGAAACGGTGTACTTCACTTAGCCTCTGGTCTGGATCGTTGGGCTGAAAAGAAGGGTGGGAGGGAGGAAAGAAGGAAGGAAGGAAGGAAGGAAGGAAGGAAGGAAGGAAGGAAGGAAGGAAGGAAGGAAGGAAGGAAGGAAGGAAGGAAGGAAGGAAGGAGGAAAGAAGGAGGGAGGGAGGAAAGGAAGGAGGGAGGGGGGAGGGGCTGGGGGGTTGGGGCTGGGCTGATACAACTTGAAGCAGCAAGGCAGCCTCTCCTTGCTCCCCTGTGCTGGTCCGAAAACTTGAGCGGGGGCCCTCAGACCCACCACCCAGCAGGTCTGGTTCTGCTGTGAGGGCCACTGTGCTCTCCCTGACTGGCTGCTGCTTCCTCCTGCAGCAAGTCTTCCTTTCCATCTGCCTGTCTTGCCATCCTCTGGAGGAACAAACCAGTGAAAATGCTGGGCACCCCTGACTCTTGGCCCAGCATGTGCCACTTTTCTTCTGGGAGCAAACTTGGGCTCCAGGTCCTTGCCTCCTTCTGGGTCCACGATGGAAGCTGCACTTGGCCTCCTTTACTCAGGCATTAGCAGCCCAAGTGCAAGGCCTTTGCCCATGGGGTGGGGAGGAGCTAGAACACTGCAGACCTCTCCAGGTTCTCTTAAGTTTCTGTTCCCTTGGCCTGCTCTCCTGTGGCACTTGGCTGGGGCAGGGTGGTTGGCTCGGGGTCAGGAGCCTAGAGAGCTGGCTGACATGCCCCCTCCCCATTCATGTCTTCTGAGGCTGTTCCCTTTCCTTCCCTTGCACAAGAATTGGGCTTTCTGCTGGTGGGGGAATGGTTGTCTGTGTAGATGTTGGTCTCCTGCTCAGACGGAGCCTCCAGAAAAGGGCTTTTTTTCAGTGGCCTGGGGTGAGGCCTGAGACCTTGCAGGTAAAACCTGGGAAGTTAATCTCCTTCAGGCTTGTTCCTTCAGGGCATTTACTTAATTTTCTAGTTGTTCATCCCAGGCCCGACCTCTTTGGTTATAACAATAGTCAGTGTCTTTATAGCAGCTCTTGATCTCTTACTACTTTTGGCCTCACCCCATCCTAGCAAGGAGGGAGAGGAATCACGTACGATGACACAGCAGGAAACAATGCTGGGCTAACATTTATCTGAGGGCCTGGAAGGTCGAGGGAGTCAGTGCTGAGCCGGAGCTCCCTGCCCCTCCCCTGCAGGGGCTCTGCCTGGCTCCTTCCTGCCCTTCCTCCCCGAGGAACCAGCAGCCTTTGCGAGTCTCCTTGACAACAGAATGGATAAGTTAAAAATAACCTTGTGCTGGGGCTTGTGAGTGTGTGTGTGTGTGTGTGTGTGTGTGTGTGAGTGAGCAATACACACAGGCACATGCCTTCTTGCCTGCTGTGCTCAAGCTCAGCCCCTGTGGCTTCTAGATGCTCCCGGAGAGCCTCTGTTGGGAGCCCTCCGTGGTCACGCCCAGGTGCTCTCATGTTGAAGCCCCTTGGTTTAGTTGTCAGGTCTAGATAATCACTCAGCATCCTTACCTCATATCACTGATTGTTACAGATGGGGTGTGGGTGATAATGTTAAGATAAAGAATGTAAAGCCCTGGTCGACGTGGCTCGATTGGGCGTCCTCCCATGCACCGGAAGGTTGCTGGTTTGATTTTCCAGGTCAGGGCACATGCCAGGTTGCTTGCAGGCTCTTAACTGCAACCTGGGCATGTGCAGGATGGGGTGTGTGTGTGTGTGTGCAGGAGGTAGCCAATCACATGGCATCAAGGTTTCTCTCTCTCTCCCTCTCCTTTTCCCTTTCTTTCTCTCTTTAAAAAAAAAGAAAAAAAAAAGATAAAGAATGGAAAGCTGTTTTGAATGCCTTGGTCTTCAGTCTCACTGGAAAGGGATAATTTGGGAGGTGCTGCTGTGTTTCAGAACTTCTCAGGGTGGTAGAATGGGTCACAGTCATGAGTGGGAGTTTGGTTGTATCTCTTCAGTGAACCCCCACAGGTAAGGAGGGCCCTTTCTGGACCTCTTATTTTTAAAAAATATATTTTTATTGATTTCAGAGAGGAAAGGAAGAGGGAGAGATAGAAACATCAATGATGAGAGAGAATCATTGGTTGGCTGTCTCCTGCATGCCCCACACTGGGGATCCAGCCCACAACCCAGGGTGGGAATTGAATCGTGACCTCCTGGTTCATAGGTCAATGCTTAACCACTGAGCCATGCCAGCCAGGCTGGGCCTCTTTTATAAGGTGAGGACACTGAAGTCCAGAGGCACTTGTGTGACTTTCTGTGCTTGGGAGGATGCCCAACCAACTGAGCAACACTGGTCAGGGCTTTCCATTCTTTATCTTCACACTAGAGGCCCGGTGCATGAAATTCGTGCATGGGGTGTGTGTGTGTGTCCCTCAGCCCAGCCTGCACCCTCTCCAAACTGGGACCCCTCTCACAATCCAGGACTGCTGGCTCCCAACTGCTCGCCTGCCTGCCTTCCTGATTGCCCCTAACCGCTTCTGCCTGCCAGCCTGATCACCCCCTAACCACTCCCCTGCCAGCCTGATTGATGCCTAACTGCTCCCCTGCCAGCCTGATTGCCCCTAACTGCCCTCTCCTGCTGGCCTGGTCACCCCTAACTGCCTCCCTTGCAGGCCTAGTCACCCCTAACTGCCCTCCCCTGCAGGCCTGGTCCCCCCCAACTGCTCTCTCCTGCAGGTCTGGGTCCCCCCCCCCCCCCCCCGCCCCCACTGCCCTTCCTTGAAGGCCCAGTTGCCCCCAACTTTCCTCCTCTGCTGGCCTGGTCACCCCTAACTGCCATCCCTTGCAGGCTTGATCGCCCCCAACTGCCCTCCCTTGCAGGCCTGATCCCTCCCAACTGCCCTCCCCTGCTGGCCTGATTGCCCACAACTGCCCTCCCTTACAGGCCTGATCCCTCCCAACTGCCCTCCCCTGCTGGTCATCTTGTGGTGGCCATCTTGTGTCCACATGGGGCAGCCAGCTTGTGTTGGAGTGACGGTCAATTTGCATATTACTCTTTTATTAGATAGGATTATCAACTGCACACCATCCGTAACAATCAGTAATATGAGGTAAGGATGCTGGCCCAACTGTGGCAGCGTAAGGAGTCATCAGAAGGTATAGATAGCTCTTTCCCTCAGATTCGAGTAATGAGACCATCTCTATAGGTCTGTTACCAAAGCCAGTGTCTCTTGTATGAGCAATCTCGGACTAAAGGCCTTCGGTTTTGTGGTGTTATCACAGTTGCAATTTAATTTAGAAATACCTGTTTCCCTGAGGATAGGCGCTGGGTATCTCTTTACCATACCTGGAATTAACTCCCTGCTTCCTTCTTCTATCCTCCCATCCATTACTAAGTATTTCCCTGTGTGCCAGGCATGGGATGTTGTGAGAACAAAGTGTCTTGGTTCCCATCTTTAGGGAGCAATAGACAATTGCAAAGATTGCCTTGTAAACCCTTATTGTGGCCAGTGCTGAGAGGGAGAAGGTCTGAGTGTTAGAGGGAATGACTGGGGTGGGGCTGGGGTTAGACAAGGCTGGGAGAACATATTAGTGACACAATACTTAAGTCTGGGATGTATAAAATATTCCTACAAATCAATGAAAGGAAGGCAGAAAACTCAGTAGGAAACTAGCTACTTGACAGACATTTCACAAAAGAAGGTATACAGATGCCAGTAAACATAAAAACGGTTCTCAATTTCATATATTTACTAGTTTGGGAAATTCAAATTTCTCTAATTCAAACTTAAATATGATTGCACACATACATAATGGAATCTTTAAAGATGTGGTAAAACATCCTTTTGCCATTTCTAGTTTATTTCATTTTGAATTTCTTACTGGAAAAAAAAATGGATTCTAGGATGCTTGAATAAAAGGAAATCTAGTGGGATGAACAAACTTAATTCAGAAGACCTGGGCTAATAGGAGATTTGGGGCCAGCCATGGAGCTCCTCAGAGTCCGGGTCTTCATTTGTAAATAGGGATCTTTTTGTTTCTTCCCTTCCTCTCAGAACTGCTCTGAGGTCCACAGGTATGGGAAACGCTCTAAAAACTATGAAGGGCTATGCAGATACTAAGTAATATTGTTGTTACTCTCTAATTCTACGTGATTTGATTTCTCACCCACCTCTTCTCACAGCAACTATGCTAAATTCCCTTAAGAAATAAAAACTCTGCGTAGTAGGATCAGGAATGAGGTCCAATGAAATCTAGTCACAGCCCCCTTTTGCATTCTTTGGATATGAAGGAGCCCCTCTCTCCCTCTTCTGGACTATTCTCTGTCAGGCAATGGGCATTGTATAGACTGTGGCTGTTGCCCATCCTCCTGAGGTGCAGGTGCATGTTGCTCTTGCAATAGAGAGCGGGCCACCTTGGCACATGTCAGAACTATGTCAGGATCGCCGTGAGTCCCATCTGTTATGTCACCTGACAATGCCAGGTCCTCAGGCCCAATTTGGGTCTCTGCCCACAGATCTCCTATGACAGGCATGTACTTCTTAGTGTCCTACATTTTTTACCTTTTCCTCTTCTGTTTTTCTGCTGTGTAGGAGTCAGAACCAGAAGTAAAGGCGGATGGAGAGACTGCATCGGACAGTGAGAACCGTGCGGAAGCTGCTCCCCTAGTAACCTCTGCAGACGATACCCCAGAGGTCCTCAATAGGGCCCTTTCCAACTTGTCTTCAAGGTAACCTGGCTTAATGATGCGGGTGCTTGTTGGAGGCCTTGTTGCTTGTCCAAGTGCCATGGAAGACCCAGGCCCCTCAGCCCACAATCTTGGGGGAGTCCACTGGCATTGCTATAGTCTCCCCTGCCTCTGCCCAGGGCTTCATTGAGTATCATCTTAACAGCAACTGCGAGCACAGCCTGGAGGGGTCTGGCATTTGAAAGGTGCTCTAGGCTGGCTGGGAGGGGCAGTCCGAGGAGGACGAAAGGGTGGACAGTGGGGTGGTGGTGGGCAATGTTGCTGACACAGCACATGTGGAGAAATGGTCCCTGGGGTTTGACTGATGGGTGGACTGCTTTTTACAGAGGAGCCCAAGTTTGTAGTTCAAAGTTTAGTTTTCCCTTTCCCCCGCATGTCCTTGTGGACATTTAAAAATTCTCCTGGAAGAGTTGAGAAATGTCTTAACTTTGGTGAATCCAGGGTTGGAATTCTGGTCCCTGAGACTCTGATCTCTCCAACACCAGCTATGTGGGTAGGTTAAAAACACAAACTATAAGACCCCAAAACATTGTCTAAACGTGTGTCTGTGGTGCCTCCCACACACGTGTCCTTTGAAAGGTGGTATTGTGCAGGGCATGGGTTCTGGAGCCAGCTCCCAGGATTCCAGTCTCAGCTTAACCACTTCACAGTTGTATGGCCTGTGTACCCAGTTCCTCGTCTGTAAGAACTAGTAGTGTTGAGGGCTGAGTGAATTAATATACGTAAAGTCCTTATAAAGGTGCCAGGTGCACATTTGTGATGTCTGTTATCACTGTTTAATATTGTTATCACCACAACGATGCAGGTGACATAACAGATGGGACTCACAGCGATCCTGACACATTTCTGACATGTGCCAAGGTGGCCTGCTCTCTACTGCAGTAGCGACATGCACCTGCATCTTGGGAGGATGGGCAACAGCTCCAATCTACACAGTGCCCATTGCCTGTGGGTGAGGCATTGGCTCTAGCGGCCCTGCTCCCACCAGCATGTGGCTAGTTTGTCATCCAGGTGAAGGAGGCGCTCCTGGAAGGCACTAACCTCAGGCCTTCTCCTCCCAGGAAGAGCCATCCCCTTGGGTTTGTGTTTCAGTTATTTCTGGGTTCCTAACGTGCTTTCTCCTTCCCTCCTCTCTAACTTAGATGGAAGAACTGGTGGGTGAGAGGCATCCTGACTTTGGCCATGATTGCATTTTTCTTCATCATCATTTACCTGGGACCAATGGTTTTAATGATAATTGTAAGTGCCATTTGCATACTGTTTTAGTTCTACCTTCAGTTTGTCATGCAGGATCGGCCATTTGAAGAGCCAGGTGCTGGGTTAGTTCTGGGACTCATTTGGGGTCCAGGCTTCACAGAACATTTCTTTCTTAAAGTATCTGTGGCTTCTTACTTTTTAGCAGGCAAGTGGAGGGACATTGGCCTAGGCCAGTTGTATGTGGTTAAAAATTCCTCTTCATTTTATTTATTTATTTATTTATTTAAAAAATATTTTTATTGATTTCAGAAGATGGGAGAGGGAGAGAGAAGAGAGAATCATTGATCCGCTGCCTCCTGCATGCCGCACACTGGGAATTGGACCTGCAACCTCGGCATGTGCCCTGATTGGGAATTGAACCGTGACCTCCTGGTTCATAGGTTGATGCTCAACCACTGACCTACGGCCAGGAGATGCCTCTTCATTTTAAAATTTGATTTTATTATTTCAACTGTTTGATTATATTGTGACCCCTGATCTGACTGTGATTCTTGGTTTTGTTTATTGTTTTCCTGGAGCATAGATGTTGGGGCTTTTTGAGTATTTGTGTGCAAAGTCAAAAAGGGAAGAAATTGATTGAGTCCTGGGAGGTTCTAGAATAAAAAGTTAATTGAAACTTCAGGAGCATGTATTTATTATGAGAAATTGGATCTATTCTGTGTGACATAAAAGGCTACCTTGCCATGTGGGATGGTGCGAGAGAGAAAAGAGATGAATCACTGAGGGACTGACATTTTTCTTAAATATAGTGTTTTTTTTGAAGTCCCATGACCTGTTGGTTTCTGTTTCCAAAGATCATATCAGGTGGTCTAATTCTTGTGTGTCCTGCAGGTGATGTGTGTTCAGATAAAGTGTTTCCAGGAGATTATCACTATTGGCTACAATGTCTACCACTCCTATGAACTACCTTGGTTCAGGACCCTCAGCTGGTAAGCTCTCCAGCCCCTTAGGGACTCGTAACAGATTTGGATGATAAGTGTTTTGTGGTAGATATTTACAGCGGTGGTGGGTGGGAGAGGAGTGATGGCCACAGACTTGCATAGCACCTTTGAGACCCGAGTATTTCATAGGCCAGACTATATGCCTGGCCTTGAAGGAGTCTTTAGTAGAAAGCAGAGTGGCTGACATGCTATAGAAGTAAGTGCTGGGGAGGCAGATATCATGTTAGGTCGGGCAGGGTTTTATGAAGAATATGGTGTTTGAACAGTGAATGAAGAGAGATAAGTGAAGAGGATGTCCAGGCAGGGAAGAGACAGGAGCAAAGCAGATAGGTGGCAACCTGATAGGCATGCAGGGTTCCTGTTGGAAAGAGTAGAAATAAGACCAGGAGGCAGGATGTGGCATCTTTTGGAGCGTTATCTTAGGGTTTGAGTGTTCTCAGGTTAGGTATAGAGACTCTACAAAAAGGGCAAAAACTGAGTCCCAGGTTTGTGATAAATGGAGGATGAATGAAAGCTGCCATAAGTTTCTAGACAAGCTTCTCACCTACAGTGTCACTGAGAACAGGGGGTCCTGAGGGTGGGGGGACTGCTCTTCTGGTCCTCTCCTCTGGTTCTTCGACAGCCTCCCTGTAAGGACAGGCCGCAAGTGCTCCCCACCGCAGTGACCTGTCTTCATTTACAGGTACTTCTTACTGTGTGTAAATTATTTCTTCTACGGTGAAACAGTGACGGATTATTTCTTCACTTTGGTCCAGAGAGAGGAGCCTTTGCGGATTCTCAGCAAATACCACCGGTTTATTTCCTTTACTCTCTACCTGATAGGTATGCATTGAATGGCTCGCGAGTTCTTGTTTTGTGTGTCCGCTGAGTAGGAAATGGGGAGTTTCTTGGTTAATGTAAAGCTTTGAGGATGTTAACTCTGATCGTGCAGGGGAGCAGAGCTGAGGGCTCTGCCTTAGTGAGCTGTAGCAGCTCTTTAGTAAGAGAAGTGGGACTGAGCGGCTTTGTGGGTGTGGGGCTGCAGTCTGTGCCACCTGTCCCTGTGTGGCAGCCTCGGTTGGAAGACAGCACAGCACGGTCCTGTCCTAACTCCTGCGGTGTGACCAAAACAAAAACCACCTTTTCTTTTCCTCCCCCAACATGGATTTATTAAAATATGGAAATATAAAAGTATTACATTATTTGAGAGGGAATCTAGAAGGCAGGTTACAAAAGAATACACTATTCTTATACATTCATGCTTATGTTTTTGCATAAACAAAATTCTAATAGGACATAAAGTTAAAATTGTATACAGAAAAGCCACCTGTTTTAATAACTTAAAAGTCAGCCCCCCCCACCCCCCCCAAAAAAATAGAAACAGTCAGCCATCTTTAGGAGCGTCTTCTTAGGAGACCACCTTGAAGGACAGACATGCAGAGTGGTGGAAATTTTACTGATTTGGATTTTCAAAGACTGTGACCTCAGAGAGACTGGAAGCGTAGTCATTCTGAGTTTCAGTGAGCTCTTTTTTAATCTAGAGCTAAAACTGTGGACTTCCTGAGGATTAAATCTGATACATTAAAACTTGGCAGATAGTGAAGTGCTGGTCAATCTAAACTCAGTTCAGACTGAACTCTCATTCTGTTAGTGCTAGTGATTTCCATAGTTGCCTTTAAGGCTGGTTTGAGGCACCTGAGAAAGTTGTTCTGGCCTAAATTTGTCTGACCTATTTTTAATTAGCTCTGAATGACACCTGGGTATTAAGATACAAAATTCACTGCTAGGGAGTCTGCAGACATTGAGGATATTCAGAGGAGGATATTCAGAGGATATGCAGACATTGAGGATATTCAGAGGAGGATATTCAGAGGATATGCAGACATTGAGGATATTCAGAGGATATGCAGACATTGCGGATATTCAGAGGAGGATATTCAGGGGATATGCAGACATTGCGGATATTCAGAGGAGGATATTCAGGGGATATGCAGACATTGAGGATATTCAGAGGAGGATATTCAGAGGATATGCAGACATTGAGGATATTCAGAGGAGGATATTCAGAGGATATGCAGACATTGAGGATATGCCTCAGAACCTGAAAGCGCTCCCCCAGCGGGAGGTCAACGGTGTCTGGAGCAGCGATGTGCTCTCTTCAGGGCAGAAGTGCTTTTGAGGGGCCTAGCACACTTATGGGTAAAAGTCCTTTTCCTTCCTGGAAAAGTGGGTGGAGGCTACAGATATTTTTTGCCACCATATGCATCAAAGACAAGGGTGGCTTCTACTCCATACCTGATGGATCCTCTGTTCACCAGACCTCTTCACTGGGACAGGGGTAGAAAACTTTTTCTTAAAAGTCCAGATAATCAGTATTTCAGACTTTGGGGGCCCAGCGTCTCTTTTGCAACTCCCCAATCTGCCCTTGTAACACAAAAGCAACCACAGACAATATGTAAACAAATGGGTATAGCTTTGTTTCAATAAAATTTTAGTTATAAAATCAGGCAGCTGGCCTGACTTCTTTGCTGGTGCCTGCTCGAGGATCAAAATATTTTTATCTGGTGAACAACAGCCCAAATTTATTGTAATCTACAAGATTTAAAGATAGTACCTTCCTTTGATTGTCTTGAAGGAGTCATTTTTTCCCCTTCTGATTGCTATCTAAAGAATCAGTTTGTGTCTTCTTCCCCCCTCCCCTTCCTGGGGTTTGGGATTGTGCACTGATTAGATGCTGCCAGGAAATTAGCCAAAGGATCACAATCACGATCATGTACACAGCTAAAGGAAACGACTAGGACAAAGGTAAATGCAGAATGTGATTAATTTTGCTCTTTCTCCTCCCTCCTCAAACCAGGATTCTGCATGTTTGTATTGAGTTTGGTCAAGAAGCATTACCGTCTGCAGTTCTACATGGTAAGGGAAATATGTGTGTGTGTGTGTATGTCAGAAGTCTTGGCTTAAATGAAATTCTATAGAAATTCAACAGGTGTTTCATCTTTTCTATAAGAAATCAAAGCTCAAGTGCAGTCTGTTCTGTATGTATCTGGAACCCAGAGCACGAAAGAAGAGAGCCTGACTAATGCAACTGTACATCCACTTACTAGTAGACCCAATCACTGTTACTTAATTTATACCAGTTAATTTAACCAATTTCTCCAGTAGGTCCTGAAGAAGGTGGGCTCCAGGTAAGGTTCAAGGTAACACTGTTACTAGAAAGAGACTGGGACCAAGTCAGGTCTGCCCTGGCACAATCTGGAATGTTTGGGTTCTTGACTTCATGTAAGAAAGATTTCACGATTTTAGTCAAGGTGACTTTGAGAGTACATTTATTAAAGCTGGGGAGAGTGAAACAAAGGAAGGGCTTAAGATAGAAAAGGCAGCAACAGGAGTTGCCTAGACACAATAAAGGAAATTACAGTAACAAAAGTGGCAGAAGTGAGCCATGCTGGGCTGCATGGACTCAGGAAACAAGTTACAGAGGCAAAAGGAGGGCCCTTGGAAATAGGTTCAGGGGCTTAGCCCTGAATAAGCTGCCCGCCGTTCCCCTGGTTGCAAGTCTCCTGGGGACCTTTAGAGCTTAGAAGAAAAAGCAAAAGTATACACCTCAGGAAAGAAGAGGCACAAGCATGCTCAAGGGAGAGCACACACTGAGTCCTTTGTCTTAAGTGTTTTTATCTGTTTTCTGTAGGCAGGAATTTTAGGGGGAGGTCTCATGGAGGGTCTCAACAGAATAGTCAGCAGTTCTCCAGGTGTGTTCTTTAGTCTGCTGATGCATCAAAATGAGCATATAGGAAGTTTGGGTTCATTTTCTGGTCCGCTTCACTAGTTTATTTTTTATCTTGGATTTGTCTGGCTCTAATTTTTGTTTGTTTTTTTGCTATTTATTCTCCTGACTTCATCTGTTTTTGGGTTTGGCTAGCCCTAATGGCACTATCTGGATCTCTGTTATCTCTCTCCTTGACTAGTGTGATTTAAGCTACTCACTCTTTGGTTGGGGAGGAGAAGTGTAAACCATTTGCTCCTAAGTGTCCTCGGTTAGGGAAGATAAGATCTTGGGATTTATTAGCAGGCCTTGTTTAACATTGCTCAGCCTTGTTGAACTATTTGTCTCAATTTCCCTCATTCCACTTGCCAAGGAATTTCCTCCTTTCTTACGATCCTGCCTCAATGCCTAAGGCATTGTTCACAGATATCTTACATCACTTTCTCAACTCGAACATATTCCTTCTCTGAGTGCCCCAGGCACTCAATAAATACTTAGAAGTACCCAGGCTTTCAGAGCATAGAAGACTTACTTACTAGTGAGCCATGTGATCCTGACGTGATGGGGACTGTAGCTGGGGGACAGAATTTCTCCCAGAGGCCTGTTTTGTGCCTTCTCCCTTCTAATAAGAGCAAATATCTCTCCTACCTGTTTCTCAGCAATTTTCTATTTGGTACTGCCTGTTATTTGAAGTTCCTTTTAAGGTAAACCAATAGGTAAAGTTGACTCTTTTTCTTCTTTTGCAGTTTGGCTGGACCCATGTAACGTTACTGATTGTTGTCACCCAGTCACATCTTGTTATTCACAACCTGTTTGAGGGAATGATCTGGTGAGTGATGAGAGTGAGGGAATTTTCCCTTTTATTTAGTAGGTGTTTCTCATGTACAGGTGCCTTACCTTCTAAGCCAATGGTTCTCCCCTTGCGCTGGTTATAACACAGGTTGCTGAGCCCCACCTCTTGAGTTTCTGCTTTAGTACATCTGGGGCGGGGCTTGAGAATTTGAATTTCTAGTGCATTCCCAGGTGATGCTGGTTTTGCTCGTTAGGACCTACACTTTGAGAACCACGGTTCTAGATGAACAGGTATAGGGATATTTAAAGAATCAATGATAATGCAACTGTATGGCACCAATTTGAAATCTTAGAAGAAATTTTTATGACTTTCTGGCAAAATGTAAACTACTAAATGTCATGAAGAAGAAAATTTGAATAGATCAATAACTATAGAAAATAACTAGATAAAACAACTGAATTTTATCTAGCCCTTAATACTAAAGCTGATAAGCATGTGGAGGGAGAAACAAGAATGATAAACTGATTTATTTTATGATTATAGATAAACCATTCAAAATAAACTCTTAGCAAATGGAATCTGGCAATGTGTCAAAAGAATGTGTATAGTCATGTGCTGCTTAATGTTTTGATCAATGATGAACACATACACTATGGTGGCTCCAATGGAACTGAAAAATTCCTATTGCCTAGTGAAGTTGTAGTGTGATGCATTACAGATACTTACCATCCTATCTAATAAAAGAGAAACATGCAAATTGACCGTACCTCCGCTACAACCACAAGCCATGCCCACCAGCCAATCAGGAGTGAGTATGCAAATTAACCAAACAAATATGGCAGCGGCCGCAGAGCTGGAGAGAGCAGGAGGCTTGGATTGCCCCCGGTGATGGAGGAAGCTAAGCTTTACACCTGCCCTGGCCTGCCCTGGCCTCCCCTCAAAGCTACAAAGTTTCAATTATAGAAGATAAATAAATCCCAACAAAAATGGTGGCAGCCACAGAGCTGGAGCCAGCTGGAGGCTTGGGTTGCCCCTGGTGATGGAGGAAGCCAAGCTTCTCCCCTGCCCTGGCCAGCCCTGGCCTCTGCTCAAGGTTACAAAGTTTCAATTATAGAAGATAAATAAATCCCAGATACCAGGGCCTCTGCTTGGGTCACTGGGGGGCGTGGCCAGCCTGCAAACCACCACAGGCTCCTCGCCCAGGTCGTCCTACGCCCCAAGGGAACCCCCACCCTGATCCAGGACACCCTTCAGGGCAAACCAGCTGGCCTCCACCTGTGCACCAGGCCTCTATCCTATCTAATAAAAGAGTAATATGCAAATTGACCATCACTCCAACACACAAGATGGCTGCCCCCATGTGGACACAAGATGGCCACCACAAGATGGCCAGCAGGGGAGGCCAGTTGGGAGGGACCAGGCCTGTAAGGGAGGGCAGTTGTGAGGGATCAGGCCAGCAGGGGAAGGCAGTTGGGAGGGATCAGGCCTGCAAGGGAGGGCCATTGTGGGCGATCAGGCCAGGAGGGGAGAGCAGTTGGCGGGGGACCAGGCCTGCAAGGGAGGGCAGTTGGGGGCAATCAAGCCTGCAGAGGAGAGCAGTTAGGGATGACCAGGCTGGCAGAGGAGGGAAGTTGGGGGCGACCAGGCCTAGAGGGAAGGGCAGTTGGGGGGAACCCAGGCCTGCAGGGGAGAGCAGTTGTGGGGAGGGCAGGCCTTCAGGGGAGGGCAGTTAGGGGTGACCAGGCCGGCAGGGGAAGGCAGTTATGGGCAGTCAAGCTGGCAGGGGAGCAGTTAGGCATCAATCAGGCTGGCAGGGGAGTGGTTAGGGGGTGATCAGGCTGGCAGGCAGAAGCGGTTAGGGGCAATCAGGAAGGCAGGCAGGCGAGTAGTTGGGAGCCAGCAGTCCTGGATTGTGAGAGGGATGTCCGACTGCCCGTTTAGGATAGGATCGGGCCTAAATGGGCAGTTGGACATCCCTCGAGGGGTCCCAGTTTGGAGAGGGTGCAGGCTGGGCTGAGGGACCCCCCCCCCCCCCGTGCATGAATTTTGTGCACCGGGCCTCTGGTTGTGTTATAATTTCCTACAGTATTCAGCACAGTAGCATACTGTACAGATTAGGAGGTATAGGGGAACAGAGTGTGTCAACCCCAAATATCTCTACTTGGCATAGGATTATTTTAGGCTGGTTAATTTTAAGAAATATCAGACTTGGGATAAGCTCTGAAAACGAAGTAGAAGTTACCTTTTGTAAAATACATTAACATTTGTAGGGGGAAATCTCCATTTGTAAGGGTCCCTGCTGTACCAGGAAGAGGGGGATAACATTGTTTCTACAAACTGTAATTGAGGCAGGAGAGAACAAATGGACTTAAATCTGCATAACAACCTTACTCTTGTTTATTTTGCTCTCCCTGATAGCCTATAACTGACTCCCCCCATCCCTAGTATATTCTTTTGTCTTCAGCTGAAGATGCTATTTAATGTAGTAGTTTCAGCCATTTTGGCCAGGTACTCAGTTTTCCTGGTATACATGGTTTTAAATTTTTGTTTTTCTCCTATTATTACACGGATGTGTCAGCCAAAAGCCCAGAAGGATAGAGGGAAAATTATTTTTCCTCTCCTCTAGAGCAATAGGCTATAGCCTAGGTCCGTGGTTGGCAAACTGCGGCTCGCCAGCCACATTCGGCTCTTTGGCCCCTTGAATGTAGCTCTTCCACAAAATACCATGGCCTGGGAGAGTCTATTTTGAAGAAGTGGCGTTAGAAGAAGTTTAAGTTTTAAAAATTTGGCTCTCATAAGAAATTTCAATCGTTGTGTTGTTGCTATTTGGCTCAGTTGACTAATGAGTATGCCGACCATTGGGCTAGGTGTATGGCAGGCTACACCATCTAGGTTTGTGTAAGTGCACTCTATGATGTTGGTATAAGGATGCAATCCTCTAACACTGTATTTCTGAGAACTGTATCTCCATAGTTAAACTGCACATGACTATACTGGTACTTAGTAGATTTTATTCCAGAAATGCAGTAGTTTTTTGGTGGTGGTGAGAACGGCACCAGGTGTTAGACGGGTGGAGTCAGACTGGATCTTGGCTCAGTGACCTTGATCCTTGAGTTCTGGCTAAGAAAGAATTCAGAGCCAAGACCTAAACTACAAGAGAAAGTTTATTTAGAAAGTCACTGGAGTAGAAATGAGTGGTAGAAGAAATGGGCTCCGGAAACAAGTTACAGAGGCAAAAGAAGGGCCTTTGGAGCTTAGGAGAAAGAAGGGAAAGGGTAACAAGCCTGGGGAGAAAGAGGAGGGAGAGCATGCTGGGTCCTCTGTCCTAAAGGCTTTTAAGGTGGGGATTTGAGGGGAAATCTCAGTAGAATATTCATTCATCAGCTTTCCAGGGGTGTCCTTCAGGGTAAGGGTCTCTACTGATTGATCAGTGCCAGGCCAGGGGGTCATTAGTCATTGCAGCTGGTCCTGAGGTCATTGTGGCATCATTTGTTTGGTTTTGCTGCTTTTCTGTGCCTGGAGTTGAAACACAACTGAAGCCTAGATGTATTTGGTTTGGGTCAAAACTTCATTGTCTGGAGTCTTAATGCTTAAGGGCTACCACATGACTAGTAACAGGCCAGGGCAGGAAAGATCCGAACCGCGTTACCAGCCATAAGAAAGGTTAGGAGGTCTGAAGTGACCACGTGACCAGTGGGAGGAAAGGTTAGGGGAGGAAAGGTTACCCTGGGGGCGAGGACCTTGTTTTCCCAGTTTTGCCTGTTGCTGGGCACCCAGGGCTTTCTGCCCTGATGACCGTCTGTACCTGGCCCATTGTCCTTGCTCTACTCATGCCTGTCCAACAGCCTTCCACAGTTTCAACAGGAAATATATCTGCATTGATAGAAATTAGCAGGCTGGTTGAAGAAGCTGGATGGTCTTAGTGAAGAGGTGTGGTGTGACTTAGCCTAGGGTATATAAGAGAGGTACTAAAGTATTGTGGGTAAGACCTCAGGCTACGCTTTTGTTTCCAGATCTCAGAGTGAGGTATAGAATCCCCCACCTCCTGAGGAATAAATTAGTAAATACACATAAAGTGCTTGGAACAAAGACTAGCTTATATAAATGTTATAGGTATTATGGTTAGGGCATACAGCTCCTTCTCTTTCTTTCAGTTTCTGTTAGGTGTTTCTTAACAGTGGCACATGCTAAGTCCTATCTTTAGGGCCAGATATACTATTTGTCTCTACAATGAGTAATACAGTTATTAAAATCTCTAGTTATTGGTTTTCAGACTCAACCTATAAGACTTAATTATAGCTGCAGAGCAGAGAGTATGTGCTAGAAGCCTCCACGAAGTAAATGTTGTGGGGGTTGGGAGAATACAGATGCTCTAATTCCCTCCTTAACAAACAGGAAGTCCAGAAATGTTGCTTATAGTTGATGGGCCAGGAAATTTATGCATAAGTCTGTAATAGAGGAAATTTTAAAAAAGTGACTGTTAGAGAGTGGAGAGTGAGGAGAGGAGGGTGATGGCACAAGTGTGGAAATTGTGCCCCTCCCTCCCCCACCACCAGTTTCATGATGGGGATGACCAGACCAGCAGGGGGAGGCAGGGAAGAAACCTAGGAGTGTGTGGATGTGATTTTTACCCTCAGGATAGTCCTAGGGAAAGGGAGGGCTTACTAGATAGAGCTCCTAAAAGTACACAGTAAATGCACCGAGTGGCCAGATTATTATGATCTCTGAACACATAATAATCTGGCTACTCAGTGTGTGTGTGTGTGTGTGTGTGTGGGTGGGGTCCGGCCAGCCTGGCTAGGGGGAGGGGACATGGGCGGTTGGCCGGCCTGCCTGCTGGTCGAACTCCTGGTTGAGGGGACAATTTGCATATTAGCCTTTTATTATATAGGATATACACTGAGTGGCCAGATTATTATGCATTCGGAGATCATAATAATCTGGACACTCAGTGTATATTACTTACTAGAATTATGGAGGCAACTACTACAAGAAGAAAAACCAGAAATGATTGCAAGTGCCTATTTTGGGGAATGGAGATAGGATGGGAGAAATAAGGAAAACTTTTTTTCTTTCCTTTACAGTTTAAATTTGTTTCATTGTGTAGATAATTACTTTATAATGACAAAAGAATAAATGACATTTTATAGAATGCCACTTTTATTTATTCAGTAGTCATTCAGTAAACATTTGAATGCCTGCTATGTGCCAGGTAGTAGGAAGGGCTTGTTTGGTATTTTACTTTTTTAAAAGTTATTTCTGTCCTGGCCGGGTGGCTCAGTTGGTTGGAGCATCTCCTGTACACCAAAAGGTGGTGGGTTTGATTCCCAGTCAGGGCACATACCCAGGTGGTGGGTTCCATCCTGTTGGGTGCATGTGGGAGGCAGCCGATCGATGTTTCTCACACACCTCTCTCTCTCTCTCTCTCTCTCTCTCTCTCTCAAATCAATAATAATAATTTAAAAATCTCTTTAGTACTCTGAGTTATTTCGTTCAGTACTGGAATTTATGAATGGTATTATTTTGTGGACTTTTGAGGTATTATTATCTCGGTAGTGTTTATCCTTTGGTTTATTTCCTAGGTTCATTGTCCCCATTTCTTGCGTGATCTGTAATGACATCATGGCCTATATGTTTGGATTCTTCTTTGGTCGGACCCCACTCATCAAGGTAAATGGATCACCCTAACATGAACTATCACCATAAGGGGGGAAGGGTGATGCTCTCAAAACGAGTAGATCAGCTTGGGAAACAGAGGAGATCTAGCTGGTGTGTATGTCTTCATGTCATCCTGGAGAAAGGTGATACTACATTAGTTTTAAAGAAAAAACAAAGGGAAACATCGACAGTTACCCACAAGAAAATAAAAAGCTAATAAAGAAAATTCATGCCCTGACCAGTTTGGCTCAGTGGATAGAGCGTCGGCCTGTGGACTGAAAGGTCCCAGGTTCGATTCGGTCAAGGGCATGTACCTTGGTTGCGGGCACATCCCCAGTTGTAGGTGTGCAGGAGGCAGCTGATCGGTGTTTGTCTCTCATCGATGTTTCTAACTCTCTATTCCTCTCCTTTCCTCTCTGTAAAAAAATCAATAAAATATATATATATTAAAAAAAAAAGAAAATTCAAATATCAAAAATTCAAAAACTAAGAGAAATGGACAGAAACAGAAAAGAGAAAATCAGAATTGCTCAAACTCAGGAGAAACTTATAGAAAGAAAAAAATGAATAAAGACTAAAATACTTGGTGCCTAAGGAAGAATAGAGTCAAATGTAAATTTAAAAAGTTATAGTGTTTTATGAATAATCTATTTTGAGTTAATTTTTTCTTAATTACTTTTATTTTATTATTTTTAAATTCTTTATTATTGTTAAATTCTTTATTGTTAAATTCTTTATTCTTTATTCTTTAAGTATTATATGTCTCCTTTTTCCCTCATTGACTTCTCCCAGTCTCCTCCTGCCCGCCCCCAGCACAGGCCCTCACCCCTCTATTGTCTGTGTCCATTGGTTATACTTATATACATGTATATAAGTCCTTTGGTTGACTTCTTATCTCCCTCTCCCCCCCTCTGCCTTCCCTCTGATTGAGTTAATTTTTATATGTGATGTGAAATTAGGGTCCAAGTTCATGGTTTTGCACATAAATATTTGTTTATTCCAGCAAAAAATAAAATATTTTTATAGACTATATAAGTATATTTTGGGGGCTTTGATATGAATTTGAGTATTGCTATTTAATTAGTATACTGTTCTATAATATAATTAAATGATTTGAATGACCACTTCAAGAAAGGAAACTGAGGGGAATCAGGCAGGGAACAAGGAAACCAAGCATGGAGGTATTTTAGAAGGTGAGGTGATTAACAGAGAGTTTTAACAAATATTCATTGTCCCAAAGCCAAAGAATCAAAATTCCCTCTGCTAAGAACTTGTTCTCTGTCCACAGCTGTCGCCGAAGAAGACCTGGGAAGGCTTCATTGGGGGCTTCTTTGCAACTGTGCTGTTTGGCCTTCTGGTAGGTGGTGGCTCTCTAGTAGGTGGGGGAGTGACAGAAGCCTCATACCCATCTTTGAAGCTTGTCCAGGGCTAGAGGGCATGTCTCCCAAGGCCATGGACTCTGTCCTGGATGGGGACTTTGCTCTGAAGAGGGGCACCAGCATGGCACACTCTGTAACTGGCACAGGGAGCACCAGCTGGTCTTCATCTGCCAGTTTTCAAGCAGGGTCTTGGTAGTCTAGGAGCAGGGGCCATATGCACCTGTACTTCTCTCTTGCCGATGCATGCAACACTCAGCAGGTGGCACTCTTGTCCAGGCATTTGCTATGTCAAGGTCTGGGTGATTGGCACTGGCGAGTAAGGGGTGGGGTGAAATATGCCACTCCAGCTCAGATTTTCTCTTTTGTGTGCCCTGCTCATAGTGGATGATCTCCCAGCCGTTTTAAGAACACCATTCCCTGCTCTGACCCAGACCATTCTCCCCTTTCTGTGTTGTCCATCTGTCCTTCAGTGTTAGCTTCCTTACCTTAATGCTCTTCAGTTTTCTTCCTCCTGGCTGCCTGCCTCTCCCTATACAGTTTCCTCACCTCCTGCCTCCAGTGAGCACCAAGTTAAGAGATTCTGAGAAAATGGACTGTAGCTCTCCAAGTGGGTAGAAGCGTCTTATAGTTCCTTCACCACATTCCATGTTTCTCAGGTCTTTCCTGGATTCAGTCAGCACAGGAATGTTTGAGCAAGTATGTATGTGTACAACCTCAACAGGGTGTGGCCTCCCTCCCTCAGTTCAGGTAAAATGTGGTGAAACCTAAACCTCTGATTCAGCGCGTGGCTTGCAGTTAGAAGGTGCTAGGCACTGTAAGGGACATGGGAAAACCAGGTGTCTGCTGCCCAGGCAGGGTGGCCGAACTTGTCTCCTTTGCCTGTCTCTCTGTTCTTCATCCTCAGCTGTCCTATGTGATGTCTGGGTACAGATGCTTTGTCTGCCCCGTGGAGTACAACAATGACACCAACAGCTTCATGGTGGACTGTGAACCCTCGGACCTGTTTCGCTTACATGAGTACAACATTCCTGAAGTGATCCAGTCGGTCATTGGCTGGGTATGTGCCACTTCCGTGGAGGGAACTAACCTCAGTGGGATAGTGACTACAGGAGAGAGCCCCCTCTCCACCACTCAGAAAAGCCACCTTCCCTTCCCCAAAGTTGTGGCCCCAGGATGAAGGAGAATTGTTAAGTCTGTTTACAGTGAGGACAGGAGGAGACTTTTCTTCCTACTTCAAATCATTAGGACCAGTGATTCTCCAAGTGTGCTTTGGGGATTCCTGGAGGACCCTAAAATCCTTTCAGGGGTTCTCTGAGGTCACAACTATCCTATACAATAAAAGCCCAGTGACTGAATGGCAGAACGACCAGAATGACCGGTCGACCAGTCACTATGACGCGCACTGACCACCAGGGGGAAGACACTCAACGCAAGAGCTGCCTCTTGGTGGTCAGTGCGCTACCACAGTGGGAGTGCCGCTTGGCTGACCAGGATGAGCAGCTGCTCCCTCTGCAAACCCCGGGCCGACAGGCAGGAACCCAGGCTGCTATTGTCGCCTCCTTGCCCCAGGTTCCTCCTCCTCACTCCCTGCTGCCTCTTCCAGACGCCTGCAGGCTGCACAGTGCCACCGCTGCCGGGTAACCCCGGAGGCTGGGAGGTGGGTTCGTGGCCACTGTGGGACTGAGGACTACTCTGCCGCCTCGCAGTGCTATTGTCCCTGGGCCCGGCCCCGACTGGGTCCCCTGGAGAGACAAGTGCTCTGGCTCCACGGAAGATGCCGGACTAGGGAGCAGCCGCTCAGAGGGTGGGTCCACAGCCATTCGGCTGACTGGGATGAGCGGCACTCCCATAGCAGGCTGATTCCCACAGGCTACACCCCCCACCAGTGCACAAATCCCATGCACTGGGCCTCTAGTTTTTATAATAATACAGTGACATTATTTGCCTTGTCCACTTTGTTGACAAAAGCAGTAGTGGGTAAACCTGTGGGCAACTTAGCATGGATGAAGGTGGTGGCATCAAACTGGAATAAATCATTGGAGTCTTCATGCTACACCCTCTCAATAAAAATAAGCCAGTTCCTTTTAAGGATGTCTTTGGTGAAATAGTAAAATTATTAATCTTATTAAATTTTGACCCTTGAGTACACACCTTTCTAATATTCTTTATACCAAAACAGCATAAAACACTTCTGCTGAATACTGAAGTTTACCTAAAGGAAAAGTGTGTAGGCACTTCCTTAACTTATGAACTGGCTTAGCTGTTTTTTTTTTTTAAAATTTATTTTTGTTTTGTTTTTTAAATATATTTTTATTGATTTCAGAGAGGAAGGGAAAGGGAAAGAGAGATAGAAACATCAATGATGAGAGAGAATCATTGATGGGCTACCTCCTGCATGCCCCCCACTGGGGATCGAGCCTGCAACCCGGTCATATGCCCTACCAGGAATCAAATCATGACCTGGTTATAGGTGGATGCTCAACTACTGAGCAACACTGGCTGGGCCTAACTGCTTTTTTTTTTTTTTATATATTTTTATTGATTTCAGAGAGGAAGGGAGAGGAAGAGAGAGATAGAAACATAAATGATGAGAGAGAATCATTGACCGGCTGCTTCCTGCATGACCCCTATTGGGGATCAAGCCCACAACCCAGGCATGTGCCCTTGACCGGAATCAAACCTGGGACCTTTCAGTCCCCAGGCCGACACTCTACCCACTGAGCCAAAACAGCTAGGACCCTAGCTGCTTTTTTATAGAAACAATTTTTACTTGAAAAGAACTGACAAACTATAGTGTTTTAGACTGGATAGTTGGCAGACATTTTTCTTGAAAATGAATGAAATGAGCCCGTCACTTCGAGGAAAACAGTTAACAGTAATTGTCAACACTGATAAAATGTGGCTTTCATGTGAGTGTAGAATTTTAGAAAGTGTGTGCCTTCTATGAGCTTGACAGCATCCTAATACTTAAAGGGTTTTCTGATAAGATCTGTGGTAGCTTTAATACATAATGTTTTGACATTGTATAGCTAAATGTGCCTGCATTTGGAAGGTTGACATAACTCAGTGAATGGATTCACACAGTCAGGCATGGGTAAAAGATCCATTCAGAGTGTTAGATAGACCAGTGGATTTTAATTTAAGAGTATAAAAGTTCATTGATAGGATTTCAGATTTCACATTGCACCAAATTTGTAAGGAACTACCACTTATCAAATTCTGGTGTAGTGTCAAAGAATACCCATAATTATCTGAAAAGATAGTGCCAAAATACTCTTCCTCTTTTCAACTACATATCTGTGTAAGGCTGGATTTACTTCATATACTTTAACCAAAACAATATATCAAAAAATTAAATGCAGAATATCTTAATGCCTTCTATTAAGCAGACATTAGAGATTTTTAAAAAGTCAGTCTTCTTACTAACTATGTTTTTTTTTTGGGGGGGGGGATATAGTTAATTGCATAAAGAGTTACTTATGTTCATATGTAATAAGCCTGGCCTGTAGGCATCTTGACTTTTACTTCATTTATTCTTCTCAGAAAATCGTCCGGATGTACCCTTTCCAGATTCACAGCATTGCCCTCTCCACATTTGCCTCGCTCATCGGCCCCTTTGGAGGGTTCTTTGCAAGTGGATTCAAACGAGCCTTTAAAATCAAAGTAAGAAAACCCTCTGTTCCTCTCATTGTCAACCAGCCAAGCCCTTCTTCACCTGTCTTCTGCCTTCCTCCCCCTGCCCCACCCTGTCAACTACAACCTCTTCAAAATACTAGGCTATTAATGTGTGCTCTCACCCATGCACAGAATTTAGGTAGCTTACATAAAAAGACATTGTTTCCGGGAAAATTCAATAGTTGGATTTTCCACTTATTTGTTAATATCTTACCTCTTTCTTAAAAACGACATTTTTTAAAAATTTCTTTATTGATTAAGGTATCACATATTTGTCCTCGTCCCCCCATTTCCATCCCACCCCCCTCCCCACACATGCCCCCACCCCCCTGTTGTCCTTAACCGCCGGTTGGGCTCATATGTCTGCACACAAGTCCTTTGGTTGATCTCCCCCTTTACCCCCACCCTTCCCTCCCCTCCCCCTGAGGCCCGACAGTCTGATCCATGCCTCCTTGTTTCTGGGTCTGTTCTTGTTCATCAGTCTATGTTGTTCATTATTTCCCCTAGATGAGTGAGATCATGTGCTATTAGAAATACACTTATAAGAACTGAAAATGAGACAAGCAATAATGGTTATGGTGACAGGCAAATGAATCGGTCTGTAGTGAAAAACGACATTTTTGTAACTTAAGATTGTGTCCTATTATAGCCTCAGCATTTGAGTCAATGCTTACTTCTCACTTAGTTTCTCTCAGCTACTCAGGGCAGTAGCTGGCCATTGAGGTGGGACCACAGGCCAGGGTTTGATCTTGGCTGAGCGAGACTCACCAGTTCTTCTCCTGCCTCTCACAGGACTTTGCCAATACTATTCCTGGCCACGGAGGCATCATGGATCGCTTTGACTGCCAGTATCTGATGGCCACCTTTGTCAACGTGTACATCGCCAGTTTTATCAGGTACATGCCTTTCCCTCTGCACCGAGTTGGTGGGTTTTTAAATAGGGTGAAAGTCTAGAATTGTAGCTATATCTCAGTTTTAGTGAAAAGCATTCTAAATATAAATGCCGTTTTCCATTGCTACTATTTACTTATGGATTCCCGAGCCCCTCTGCCCCTTTAGTAGAGAATCCAGAGGTTGAAGCAGCCACTTGGATAATCAGCCCTAGAAGTTGCTGGGCCCCATCAGTGCATTTTATCACATTCTCTTCCAGGGGCCCGAACCCAAGCAAGCTGATTCAGCAGTTCATGAACTTGCGGCCAGAACAGCAGCTCCACATCTTCAGCACACTCAAGTCTCACCTGATCGACAAGGGGATGCTGACAGATTCCACAGAGGACTAGTAGGGGCCACGCAGGGCTGAGAGAGCAGGACTGAGCGAGGGGGTGGGGCACCAAGGCCAGCCCAGCTGCTGTGACTGAAATGATGACAAGGCTTCAACTCACTGTCTTTTTTTAATTTTATTTTTAATTTTTTGGTAGAGTGTTTTTTATCTGTGGGTTTTTTTTTTAAAAAAAATTCTGTATATACAGTCTATTTGCTTATGATTTGGGTTGTGAGTAACCTACAGCTTTGAGTTGGAAAGAAGTCATAGGGATGAAACTATTTGGGTTTTTGAAACAGAAGTTTTAAAAACCTGGCAGACAGTGTTGCCCAGGTACTTCTGGTCTCATCAGTTGAACTGGGCTCGATCGGGGAGTGGCTGTTCATGTGTTCCGACCCCGTCGGCGTCCCCCATACCTGTACTCCCCCTTCTCCCCAGCAGGGAGGAGGTGCACAGCTTGGATGTCTTTGCCAGGAGAGCTTTCACCCGAGCTGCCCGGTAATCCTGCCTGGAGCTCCAGGGGTCTGCCTGCTGTGGGCTGGAGGGACAAAGGCTTCTTCTCAGATCAGCATTCTGTCCATGTGAAATCCTGGGGAACCTGAGCTCTGCTTTAAGATATGGGTTCACCTTATTTCATCACAGACTGAGAAGTTTTCTTGAGAGAGCACGCAACATTATTTATAATAGTCTGGTAGAAAACACCACACTGCTAATATTTCAAGTGTATACAGTAGCATGTACTGTAACCGAGGCCCTTCCCCCATGTTTAGGCTCATGGCTCCTAGGGGGCAGTCTGCTCACTGTCTTTTCAGGGACGATGGTGTTCATGCTTGTGCTGGGGACTGGCTGCTGCTGAATCCTCTCTGGGGCTTGCCCGTTAGACAGGGAGCAGAGGGCTTCTGGTTTGTGCCCCGTTGCCTGACTGACCGCCCACGTAGCTGCTGTATTGTATATATATATTACTCCTGAGGCAAATGTGTATTGTGTATGTTTTAAAGATCACTTATTTCTTACAGCGATTTCAATTGCCAAGTCTTCTTCACTGAAATCACAAAGTCCTGCTTAAAACTCTGGAAAACCCAACCCAATTAGAGCTTTAACTATTGTGAAGATTAAATGCACACTTTTTATATAACGTGACCAGTTAAATGTAGTTTATATTTTACTGCGGGACCTTATTTTTAAAAAAACAACAACTGTGATTTACTTTGTTTCCCTTCTTAATGAGAGGGATGAGGTTGACTTCGAGAAAGGGGAACAGGAGAGAGAACTTGGTGCCCCAATGTGTTCAGTTGTTCTGTGCCACGGTTGTTCTCATTGCCAAATGAGCATGACGGCTTGCTTTAGCACCTGGCTTGGTGCCAGTCTGTTTTGTTTCTGTTTAAATTAGCCTTCCTGCCTCCCTGAGCTTACACGCAGCCCAGATCCTGGGGCAGAGACCGCTCGACCTTCCACACGCATGCAGCATTGACAGGGCCTTTCTTCTGAACCTTCACTTCCATTTTAGCACATGGCTCCTCTCTTTCAGGTCCAAGTGCCCCTTACAAACATGTGTTTTTGTCTTGCATGGGCTTTTGTCCTGGCTGTGGACCCTGGGTGTTTGGGATGCATCCCTCTCTGCGTTCTTGTTTTCTGAGGTCTTCTAACTCCAGTCTTCCATGATCCTGGCTGAGCAAGGTCATGTTGCAGAGGCAGCTGTGGGTAATGAGTCATGTCCTGGGCCCCCAAAAGCAAGTGTTTGCCTGTCTTTTCTAAATGTTTATCCTTAAGATGAGGCAGTGTCTCAGCAATGAATTAAGGCGGTGATTAGGAATGAACCTGGTTTTCTTATTGAAGAACGAGCTTGGTCTCCTGAACTGGGACAGAAAGGCACCTCATTGTCTCGTGCTGCCCGCTGTGGGCATGGTGGGGTCCTTGGGGGCAGGCGTCTCGGCGGGAGCCCAGCAGCAGGCGAGTCACTCAGGGTTGCGTTTGGGATCAGGGTGCCTGGCACGTTTCTTTGTGGAAGTGGTTGCTGATAGGGTGTCCGGAGGTCCTGGGGGTCCTGGGAAGCTGAAGGTGGTTGCTCACCAGAGCTGCCAGCAAGAATGCCAGGGGGTCAGCTTGGGGTTTTTGTTTTTGGAGTTCTCCACGTTCTCTCTGGTGAGATAGGAGTTTCTTGGGGGGGTGGGGGGGGAGGGGGCAGTCTGGAAAGCAGTGTCTATGTAGCACAACGTTTTTCTTTCTTCCATTTATTGATGATATTTCATCATTAAGATAAGATTCAAGAGACTATTTTAACACATACCTGTGCAGATCTTAATGGCACACTTACTTCAGATCCATTTTGTGTGTGTGTGAGAAATAAAATGCGACTGAAACTGTGCCCTCTCTCCTCGCGAATTCAGTTTCTCACTCCCATGCATGGCTTTATGTTCCCCACTTGATTTGTATTCATAAGTGCTGTGCCAAATGCTGTGCCTGGTTTAGAGATTTTTGTTTTGTTTTCCAGTTTGAATCCTATATATTCTCATAACGACCTTCCGAGGTGCCTCGATGAGAGCCACGGGCACCTTGCTGGTGAGGAAGTTGAGGGCCAGAGGGGAGAGAGATTCCCAGGGTCCCCGGGTGGACTCCAGTCTCTATCGTAGCGTCTGCCCACCAGGACAAGGACTAGATCGTCCCAGCCCCACTTGCCTTTGTGAAAGTGGCAAAAGTGCATCTGAAATTTTGCACCATTTCTTCCCTCAAGCTTAGGAGGCCTGACCTGTGACAGGTTGGAGCTGAAGTTGCTGTTAGTTCATAAGCAGTGATACAAAGGAGCTGATGAACAAGGGCGTTAGAGCAACCGGGGCTCTTCTGCAGAGGGCTGAGCCTGGGCGCCCTCCCTGGTGAGTGTTTAATTGTTGAGAGTATTACAGATGTGAATCCCCCTCCACCCATTTCTCCCCTCCACCCTGCCCCCGCCCCCGCCCTTCCCCACACTGTTGTCTGTGTCCGTGGGTTATGCATATATGCATATACTAGTAAGTTCTTTGGTTAACCTCTTGCCATCCCCCCCCACTCCCCCTTCCCTCTGAGATCTGTCAGTCTGTTCCATGCTTCCATGTTTCTGGTCCTATTTTGTTCGTCAGTTTATTTTGTTCATTAGATTCCACATATGAGTGAGATCATGTGACACTTGTCTTTCTCTTTCTGGCTTATTTCACTTAGCATAATGTTCTCCAGTTCCATCCATGCTGTTGCAAAGGGTAGAGTTACTTCTTTTTTACTGCTACAAAGTATTCCACGGTGTAAATGTACCACAGGGTTTTTTTTTTAATCCACTCATCTACTGATGGGCACTTGGGCTGTTTCCAGATCTTAGCTGTTGTAAGTAATGCTGCTATGAACATAGGGGTGCATATATTCTTTCTCATTGGTGTTTCAGGATTCTTAGGATATATTCTCAGAAGTGGGATCGCTGGGTCAAATGGCAGTTCCATTTTTACTTTTTTTGAGGAACCTGGTGAGTTCTTCTTGTCACTACTCACAGGACACCCACGTCTTTCCCTTTGTGTGCACGTGCCGCCTCAGCATCACAGATGTACACACGTTCTGGGCCTTATTTATGTTTTTGATTTTTTTTTTGGCCAGTTTTATATTCTGAACCTTTTAGTATCTACAGTGTAACTATATTTAAAACATTTAGAGTTGTACAATTCTATAATGTATGTTTGAAACTAGTGTCTCTGTCAGAAGGGGTGAAATGCACCTTTAACTTTATACAAGTAGACTTTGAAACCACTTCAATGGTATTTATCTTTTCCCACCGGGCCTCCTGTCCTGTAAACTGACTTATATTATGCAAGGAGATTCCAAAGGTATGTTTTAAGGGAGCTTAAGCAAACCCTGCGATTTGAGTCTAAGCTAGTTGCTGAGTTGGCCGGAGGCCAATTCGAGTGGATCCTTGAGTTCAGATCTTCAGACTGTCAGTGAGTCCTGGCAGGCCCAGGAACATCCCTGGTGCGGACGGGTGGGTGGGGGAGGATGTGAATGACTCAGGGCAGAGAGCACCACTCTCAGGAAACTGCACAGTGGCCTTGCTCCCTAAGAAGCCTGCCCAAGGTCAGTTTGATAAGGGAGTGGTTTTCGCCGCCAGTGTGATAGTCATTGCTGGAACTTCTTCCTGTGTCACCACTGCCTTTTGTTTTTTGGGGTAACTCACATCTGTGTCCACCTTGTGATTATGTGCTGAGAGAAGGGTGGAGTGGGGAGGGGCGAGGTCACTTGTACCCAGGGTTCCTGTTCTTCCGAAGTCAGGGTGTCCAGGTGACCGTCGCGGACACCTCACAAGACAGTAAGCCCTGGCAGACTGTCACTGTGCTGTCTGCAGCAGGGGCTCTGAGGGAGCAGCTGGAACAAACCGTGACGGAGGCCCTGGGGCAGGCTGAGTGCAGCGGTTAGGAAGACAGATGTTGGGCTCAAACTGGGTCTGGGGATGGCTAAGTGCAACTCGGGCCCAGCTGGGTCTGAGAACAGCGCCTCCCTTTTGGGATTAGTGTGAGGATTTACGAGCTAATACACATAAGCATTTAGCACCGGGCCTGGCACACAGTAAGTGCTCAGTCAATGGTAGTTGTCTTTGTTGCACTCAGCTGGTAATTTGAACCCAAGGTGCTGTAATGCCAGAGACTGAGTTCTCGGCCACTGCACTGCCACCTGCCCTGCACGCGGGAAAGCGGCCGCACTGTCCTGGGAGGAGCAGCCCACAGTGGCTGGTGCTGTGCTTCATTTAGAAGGCCAGCCTGACGAGAGGAATGAGGACGTGAGGGTGCTTTGAAATTCATACTGAGCGGGAATGGTGTGCCTGAGGTCTTGCCCACTTCCTGCTGCCCCTGGTCTGGACTTGCCCCTTGCTGGGGTGCCTCAACTCCGTGGGCGGTGAGGGCCTCTCTGTGATTCGCTCAGGACCCCAACTCCCCCTCTGGCCAAGGGCCTTGCTCTGCACACACAGCTCAGGAGCCTGCAGCGGTGCCCTGTACGAGTGGACAGCTCCAACCAGAGAGAGTGGAGAAAGAGAGCCACCTCTGTGGCAGATGAGAATACAGACAGGACGCCTGAAAGCTCTGCCCACACCCTGACAACGCAACAAGTCGGGGCCTTTGTTTCACGCTTTCCTAAAAGTATTAGCAGGAGAGAAGCAGGTGCCCACTGAGGGTAGATGATGTGGGGTGCTCCTGTTGGGTTGTAGGTTCGCAAAGGATCACGTGGGTGATTCAGGAATGAAGGGAGAACAGGCAGTCGACTGCGTGAGAAATACTTAATTTCATTTTCTGGAAGGAGACGGGGAGTTGGGGAGTGTATGTGTGTGTGAGGCGGAGGTTTCTTCACTTTGAAGGAATGGTGTGGACAAAGGGGACCTATGACATTCTCAAGCCCCTGGAATAGTAATAACTCGGAACTGCCGGCTGGACTGGGAACTGTTTCCTGGGTGTCAGTGGGGAATGAAGACCAGATCCAAAGGCCACTGTGTTCATGGCCTCTCCCCTTCAGTTAATTCACGAGGCCATGGTTATGCAGGAATGAGGAGAACGTGTTGTGGTGTTTAGTAAGCAGCTGCTGGGAGGGACTGGCCATGGGCTTGCCCTCTCGTCCTTCTGGGCTGGCGCTTGCTCCCTCATCGTTACAGCTAATAGACCAGGCGGTTTTTATCTGTAGAGAAAAAGGCTCCCAACTGGGACAAAGGCCCCCTGACAGGGCCCCGGCAGGGGCCTCCCCGCATGGGGCAGGGCCGAGCCCTTTGCAGCCTTCCCTGGACGTAGAGCTCAGAGGGCCCGCTGGGTTGAGCTTTCTGCTGATTCTGTCCCAAGTGAAATGGTGTTTGCTGATACCATCTGCATCGCTGTCTCTGCCCTTGACTGCGGGAACGCTTATGTCTCACCTCCGTTAGGTTCCTGTGCGGGGTTTGCTGGCTCTGTGCCAAGGAACACCAGCCCAGAAAGGGAGTTGAGAGCATTTCCTAGCTGCTGTGCCCTTTACCTGATGGGGCGTTTCCCTAGATCCGCGTGCTTGTGGCACAGCCGTCGTCTCTGCACCCTCTGATCAGTGTTGGACCATACATGTAGACTCCTCCCCACCGCAGTGTCAGAACATGATGGACTGTACATTGGAAAGTACCTTATTTATACACCTGAAAGTTCCAGTTACACAAATAAACATCTATTAAATTCTGGATCCCGTGTGCTTCCTAAGGGGGAGTGCTGACTTGGCGGGAGATGGGGGGTTGGTTGTGTGGAACCAGCGTCCCTTCCCAGGTGCTGCCAGCCCTTAGAGGCACGCTCTGCCCTGGGCCTTGGCCGCCTGCTCCCCTGGCTTTCCTCCTGCTCCGTGGCTGCTCCTCCGCAGCCACCTTCCTGAGGTCTCTTCTCCAGCCTGGCCCTTTGATGGTGGCTCTCTGCCTGCAAGGAACTCTCTCCTGGCTGTTCTCACCCACTCTTAGGGCTCCGATGAACACACCCACGATTTCAGGTCCGAGTTCACAGTTCACATGTACCTACAAGGCCTCTTTATATGGGCTTTGCATAAGCAAATCCAAACCTGGCCCTTTACCTACACCTGCCCCACTCAGTGTACTTTACCCCACCCCCAGTCTGTTCATAAGCCCATCACGAGGAGTGAGCTCTCACTCCTCCGTAGCCAGGCCTGCCCCTCCCACCTTCATTCTGACCGCCAGCCTGGCCACCTCTCTGCTCCGCTCCGCACTCTACCGCTGGGCGAGCTTTCTCCACGAGATGCCTTCCCATGGCCTTGTCAGAGTTCAGCCTTGTGCACGAGGTTCCCCGGGCCGGCCCATCCGACCCCCATGCTCGGGGTGCCCTCACAGACACGTTGGTGCACGTCCTTCTTTGTTCCAGGTGCCCTGGTCTGGCCATCACACGTGCTGCTTCCTCCGCCCGGTTTCCTTCTGCCCCGCCCTCCCCGGCTCCCCTCGGGCTGCTGAACTCCTGCTCCCCGTCAGTCACACCACTGCAGCACCTGCTCTGGGAGGCCCATGTGCTCCCCACCCCAGGACTTGGCTTTCCTGGTGAGACTGTGGGCCCTGGTGGTGGCTGGAGGAGCCCTGAGTCTGAAGTCCTGCGAGCCATCGGCCAGCCCTACAGGCTAATGCTTGGACCTCCAGGTTGTTTGCCTTTGGGACAGGGGTTTTGGCCTTTCTGGTCCCCAGAAACTCCAGGTGTTTACTTCCTTTTCTAAATCCAACAAAATTTGACTCGAAGCCATGAGTTTCCAAGGTTGACGAGGAACCCAGCATTAGTTACTTTCCAGGCTGCCGTGTTCTCTTGCACCAGGAGCCCAGGGCCCGTGTGGTGCTGGGGACGTGGTGGGGCCCCCAGTCTCAGTCCACCTGCTGAAGGTTCTCCTCCAGGCCTGTGAGGTCCATGGGCTCGCTCTGGGGAGGCCCCTGTCAGTGGCGTCAGGACCCACCTTCCCTAGGCACCCGTGCAGCCATCTGCACCTGGCGACCTTCCACCTCAGATCCTGACTGTCTTCACACGTTTAACAAACTCTGTGGAGTTCTTGCTCTGGGCTTGTCCCCATCTGGACACCGGAAATGCAGCAACAGTCCCTACCCTCATGAAGCTCATTTTAGGAGAGGGTGGCAAACATGGGAAAAGCATGTTAGATGGAGAAAATGTAGCCAGGAGAGCGGAACAGGGAGTGCTGCTGGGAGAGGTTGCATTTTTATAAACAGGGTGATCAGGGATGGGCTTGCTGATGAGGTGGTGTTTGGGCAGATGGACACCTGCAGGATGTTGTGTGTGTGTGTGGGGGGCGCGGGGGGAGTTCCAGGCAGGTGCACAGCAAGTGTGAACACACCTGTGTTTTCAAGGAGCTGCAGTGGTGGGTGAAGCAGGTGAGTGGGGAGGGGCAGTGGTGGGAAATGAGGTGGGGGAGAGAGTAGCTAAATCCCCAGGGCCATCAGCAGATGAGTGGATTAAAAAACTGTGGTACATCTACACAATGGAATACTACGCTGCGGTAAAAAAGGAGTTCTTACCATTTGCAACAACATGGATGGAGATGGAGAGCATTATGCTAAGTGAAATAAGCCAGGCAGAGAAAGATAAATATCATATGATCTTACTCATTTGTGGAATATAATGAACAACATAAACTGATGAACAAAAAATAGATCCAGAGACAGAGAAACATCAATCAGAACATCAAACCTCAGGGAAGGTAGGGGATGGTGGGGGTTAGGGGGAGAGATCAACCAAAGGACTTATATGCATGCATATAAGCCTAATCAATGGACACAGACAACAGGGGGGTGGGGGCATGAATGGGAGGTGGGGGGTAATGGGCGAATAAGGACACATATGAAATACCTTAATCAATAAAGAAATTAAAAAAAAAAAATCTCTAGGGCCAAGGCCATTGGCTTTTACTCTGAGTAAGCCGAGCTGTTGGAGAGTTTAGAGCAAGCATGTCAAACTCAAGGGCTAACACGGACCAAATAAACAAGGTTTAAGTTTGTGTGGGCTGCAAAAAAACACAAAAGCTTCAATTTTCACAGAAACATGGGTTTATTTCATAGAGTCATGCTGAATACAAAGGGCTGAAATAAGTGAGTAATCGTTAACATAATAGAACATTTTAATTAAAATTAATATTTTTTATTGAACATTAACTTACCAGACACTGAAAAACTGCACAAATTAATAAGCGTAACATAAATAAACCTATTTTTTCTTGTTCTCTGAAAGCGAAATATTCCCTGTTGTGTACACCAAACAAGTCAGTACAAGACTAATGACATGGCAATGGGCTGCTAAAATATTCGCTGCTAGTACTAGTGGAGAGAAATGGTGCGCCTGTTCGTAAGGCAGGTAAGGGAAATGAATGCAACACGATGATAGTAATCAGTCGTTAGCGAATGTTATAGTTCATTAATAATTATGTACAACAGGATATTGTAAAAATTAAATTATGAAATATTTATTAAAACGTTTCTTACATACCGTTATATATTGACTGGACCGCAAAAATATTCGTTGTGGGCTGCATGCGGCCCGTGGGCCACAAGTTTGACATGCTTGGTTTAGTGCCAAGGAGTGACTTGATCTAATGTTTGTTTTCAAAGAGTCACTTGGCTGCTGGGCTGAGAGTAGATATCAGAGGAGCAAGGGTGGACCCAGGGAGACAGAGAGGGGGAACAGCAAAATTCAGGCAAGGGGGGACGGAGGCTCAATTCGAGGGGTGCGGCGAGAAACATCAAATTGTCGGGCTTTGCTGAAGGATTCTATACAGCGTGGGGGAGAAAGAGGAGTCCAGACACAGTGATGTTGCTGCTCTGGCAACTGGAAGAAGGGCACTGCCGTCTTTCTGAGCTGAAGAAGGCTGTGGGAGGACAGATCTGGTGGGCGGTGGAACAGAGGGAAGACAAGGAGTTTGGCTTTGGACACAGTAGGTCTGATGTGCCTGTGCAGCAGCCACATGGGGAGGGTGTGGTCAGGGTGTGGTTATTATTCTTCACCAAGCGCCAGGAGACTGGATGGGATCAGTGATGGAGAAGAGTTAGGTCCACAGCCCAGCCCTTCATCGTTCTGGACGTGGGGATCCGCTTTCTTTCAGCTGGGGCCACTCCTTCTTCCCTTAATGAGACCATCTTTTCTTCCTCAGGGAGCCCAGACAACCCAGCTCTTGAGTGGGGACACAGGCCTGGGAGGAGTTTGTCTTCAGGTGGCCCCACTCCCACCTGGCAGCTGCTAACTTCCTCCTGGAGAGGCGGGGGCGTGGTGAGAGGGGGTAAGGAGGAAGAATCCTAGAGGCCTGGGTGTTACTTCCTGGAAGAGAAGGGTGCCATTGCCTTTTTGGTCTCTTGAGGGAAGGTGAGGGAGGGAAACAAAGCAAGAGTGATGTCTATATTTGGTTATTCAGAGGACACATGGAAAGCCCCAGAGAATGGACCAATGGCCTGGCCAGGACATAGTAAAAAACCATCACCTCCCTATATTTACCAAAGGATATGGCTAGTTCCCAAAATCAACAAAAACCCAGGGAGCTCTCAAATGGAGTAAAACAGCGGGCTGCTTCCCTTAATGTCTTTTCTCAATTTTAACAAGAAACCTCAGCATGTTTTTAGGATCAAACATGTCCATCAGACGAAGACTACATTCAGGGTAAATCCGCTTGACCAAGGCAATTGAAATTATTCTTGTAGCAAAGATGGGCCCCTCTGATCTTGTCCATTCGGCCTTGATTTCCCTGAGATTCAAAGATCCTTAAAGGGAGGCATGCCAAGTCAATGATAAGCAAACTTGGCTGCACATTAGAATCACCCGAGGAACTTAAAATAAAAACCTCAATGGCCAGGTGGCAGCCCAGGCCAATCACGTCAAAATCTATGGGGATAGGAGTCAGGCATTGGTGTGTTAAAAAACATTCTGGGAAAGCCTGGGGTGGGGGGTGGGCTGGAAGGGGTCAATGAGGAAAAAAAGGGGACATATGTAATACTTTTAACACTATTTTTAAAAAACTTCCTGGATGATCCCAATGGGGAGCCAAGGTTGAGAACCGGTAGTTGAAACTCCCTGCAGTGAGTCTATCTCCTCTCAGACACCCCCACCCCCACAAGTGGGCCACGCTCTTTGCTAGAGTGTCCCCAGGGGGGAGCTCAGGTTGTTCTGAGTGAGCCTTCCGATGCCATCATGGGAATGATGTTCCACCCCGGGAGCCACGGTGTAGAAGGACGTGTGCCTCCCGCACCTCCACGCAGTGCTCACCTGTCTTCTTGCATCTCACAGACTGAGTCTGCTCCTCTTTGCCTGACAAATGTGATGTTTCTCATGTGATCCCAGCTAGCTCCTCCCCTGGCCACCCAGCCTTCTCCCAGGCTCCCCATCTGACTCTCTTTTCCTCACAGGGAATGCCTTCCAGCCCTTCACTCTGCTGACCCCTTTCTGGACACACCCAGGCTTATCCTTTTGGGGTGCCCTATCGCTTGTAGTTATGAATATGTGTGTGCATTGGAGGGGACACCCACAGGCACCCACAGGGAACTGAAGACCCCTAATAGCTACTGCCCAAGAGGCAGCTCCGTCCTCCCGTGTCTCAAGGGTCTCTATGCTCCCTACCTACCCTGGCTGTGGTGATTTTCATCCTGAAGAGGAGCCAAGGAGAGGAGCTGGGGAGAATCGATTCGCAATCTCCTATGGACGCCATTGGTTACCAGAGAAAATCCCAGGAGCGCCATGGTGGGTGGCTTCCTGAAGGTACAATTATTTACCTTTTTATTTGAAATAGTTTCAGACTTACAGAAAAGTTGTAAGAAGTAAGAAAGTATAAAGAATTCCCTACATACTTCACTGAAACCCTCAAATGTTAACATTTTACTACATTTTTTTTTACCACATTTGTTTAATTATTGTCTCTTTCTGCACACACACACACACACATTTTTTGCTGAATTGTTTGAAAGTTGTAGACTTGATGCCCCTTTACTGTTAAGTAACTTTACCCAAGTTTCACCAATTATACTAAGTGTTTTTTCGTAGAAAAATAATGCATGTAATTTTGACAAGTGCAAACTTATGGGCTCTTCAGTGGCCATTAGACCAGAACTCCCTCCACCTGCTTCCACCCACTCTCCCCCCACCCCCCAATGGATTTGCTTATCCAGCAAGAGCTGAAGGCCTAGGTAAGAAACGTGGTGCCCAGTGCAACAGGGCAGTGCTGCCACATGCCCAGCAGAGGGCAGCAGTGGGTCACAAGTGCAGGGCTTTGGAGATGCATTTAGACGGAATCCTGACCCAACACTCATTGGCTTTGAGACCTCGAACAAAACAGCCGCTCAGCCTCCTCTTCTATAAAATGGAGATTATTGAAAACATATGCAAAGTACTTGTCCAGCACCTAGTACCTACTAATCACTCATTAGAGACTTATTTGTCATATTATCACCTTGGTCAGAGAGGTGACTTTCTGGGGGATGCAGGAAAAGGTGCTGGCACCAAGGCAGGGCTGGACACTGAAGGAAGAGAGGGGAAGGGAAGCTATAACTGCGACTGAGTTTATCTTTTTTTTTTTTATTTTATTTTATTTTATTTTATTTTATTTATTTTTTTTTTTTAAATTTCTTTATTGATTAAGGTGTCACATATTTTTCCTCATCCCCCCATTCCCATCCCACCCCTCTCCCCACGCATGCCCCAATCCCCTGTTGAACTTAACCGTTGGATAGGCTTATATGCATGCATACAGGTCCTTTGGTTGAACTCTCCCCCTCCCCCCCACCCTCCCCCTACCCTCCCCTATCCTCCCTCTGAGGCCCGATAGTCCGATCGATGCCTCCTTGCTTCTGGTTCTGTTCTTGTTCCTCAGTCTATGTTGTTCATCATTTCCTCTAGATGAACGAGATCATATGTCACTAGATATATACTAATAAGAACTGAATGTGAGACGAGCAATAATATTTATGCTGACAGGCAAATGAATCAATCTGTAGCGAGCTTCCCCCTGGACCAACAGTTCTTTTGAGACCCAATTTCGATGTCCAGTAGTTCCTTATGTGTACATGTCATCACTGACCCCTCAGCTCTGGATGGTGGACAAATGGTGGTAATGGAGGTCCGACTCCCTCTGGTTTGGTCTCGGCCGAACCCAGGGGCACGGCGTCACCTGGACTAAGGGGCACGTGGCCTCACCCATACCCAAGGGGCGCGTGGTCTCACCCGGGCCTGGGACCCAGCCTCACCCGGATGGATCCAGAGGCGCACGGCCTCACCCGGACCCAGGATCTGGCTTCACCCGTATCCAGGGACGCTTGGCCTCTCCCAGACCCAGGGGCATGTGGCCTCACCCGGGCTTAGTTGCACAAGGCCTCACCTGGATCCAGGGACACATGGTCTCTCCCAGATCCAGGGACGCTTGGCCTCTCCCAGACCCAGGGCCACTTGGGCTCACCCGGGCCTAGGTGCACGAGGCCTCATCCGGATCCAGGGACGCATGGTCTCACCCGGACCCAGGGACGCTTGGCCTCTCCCAGACCCAGGGCCACTTGGGCTCACCCGGGCCTAGGTGCACGAGGCCTCACCCGGATCCTGGGACACATGGTCTCACCCGGACCCAGAGATGCTTGGCCTCTCCCAGACCCAGGGCCACTTGGGCTCACCCGGGCCTAGGTGCACGAGGCCTCACCCGGATCCTGGGACACATGGTCTCACCCGGACTCAGGGATGCTTGGCCTCTCCCCGACCCAGGGCCACTTGGGCTCACCCGGGCCTAGGTGCACGAGGCCTCACCCGGATCCAGGGACACATGGTCTCACCCGGACCCAGGGATGCTTGGCCTCTCCCCGACCCAGGGCCACTTGGGCTCACCCGGGCCTAGGTGCACGAGGCCTCAACCAGATCCAGGGACACAAGGTCTCACCCAGACCCAGGAACGTTTGGCCACTCCCAGACCCAGGGCCACTTGGGCTCACCCGGGCCTAGGTGCACGAGGCCTCACCCGGATCCAGGGACACATGGTCACACGCGGACCCAGGGACGCTTTGCCTCTCCCAGACCCAGGGGCACGTGGCCTCACCCGGGCCTAGGTGCACGAGGCCTCATCTGGATCCAGGGACACATGGTCTCACTCGGACCCAGGGACGCTTGGCCTCTCCCAGACCCAGGGCCAACTTGGGCTCACCCGGGCCTAGGTGCACGAGGCCTCATCCGGATCCAAGGACGCATGGTCTCACCCGGACCCAGGGACGCTTGGCCTCTCCCAGACCCAGGGCCACTTGGGCTCACCCGGGCCTAGGTGCACGAGGCCTCACCCGGATCCAGGGACGCATGGTCTCACCCAGACCCAGGGATGCTTGGCCTCTCCCAGACCCAGGGCCACTTGGGCTCACCCGGGCCTAGGTGCACGAGGCCTCACCCGGATCCAGGGACACATGGTCTCACCCGGACCCAGGGGCGCTTGGCCTCTCCCCGACCCAGGGCCACTTGGGCTCACCCGGGCCTAGGTGCACGAGGCCTCACCCGGATCCAGGGACACATGGTCTCACCCGGACCCAGGGACGCTTGGCCTCTCCCCGACCCAGGGCCACTTGGGCTCACCCGGGCCTAGGTGCACGAGGCCTCACCCGGATCCTGGGACACATGGTCTCACCCGGATCCAGGGATGCTTGGCCTCTCCCAGACCCAGGGCCACTTGGGCTCACCCGGGCCTAGGTGCACGAGGCCTCACCCGGATCCAGGGACACATGGTCTCACCCGGACCCAGGGACGCTTGGCCTCTCCCCGACCCAGGGCCACTTGGGCTCACCCGGGCCTAGGTGCACGAGGCCTCATCCGGATCCAGGGACGCATGGTCTCCCCCGGACCCAGGGACGCTTGGCCTCTCCCAGACCCAGGGCCACTTGGGCTCACCCGGGCCTAGGTGCACGAGGCCTCATCCGGATCCAGGGACGCATGGTCTCACCCGGACCCAGGGACACTTGGCCTCTCCCAGACCCAGGGCCACTTGGGCTCACCCGGGCCTAGGTGCACGAGGCCTCATCCGGATCCAGGGACGCATGGTCTCACCCGGACCCAGGGATGCTTGGCCTCTCCCAGACCCAGGGCCACTTGGGCTCACCCGGGCCTAGGTGCACGAGGCCTCATCCGGATCCAGGGACGCATGGTCTCGCCCGGACCCAGGGACGCTTGGCCTCTCCCAGACCCAGGGGCACGTGGCCTCACCCGGGCCTAGGTGCACGAGGCCTCATCCGGATCCAGGGACACATGCTCTCACCCGGACCCAGGGACGCTTGGCCTCTCCCAGACCCAGGGCCACTTGGGCTCACCCGGGCCTAGGTGCACGCGGCCTCACCCAGATCCAGGGACACATGGTCTCACCTGGACCCAGGGGTGTGTGGGCTCTCCCAGACCCAGGGGCGCTTGGCCTCACCCGGACCCGGAGTCCGGCCTCACCTGGACCCAGGGGCATGTGGCCTCACCTAGACCCAGGGACATGAGGCCTCACTTATACCCAGAGGCGTGTGACCACACCCGAGCCCAGAGGCGCGCAACCCCGCCCGCACCCGGGTCTCAGCGGGGCCCCGTCTTCCCGATCCCAATTCCTGCCGGTCAATCCCCCCTCAGCAATTCCCCTGGCCATCCTTCCAGAGCTCCAGTATGGCTGCTGCAGAACTCGTCGGGCGGCGGCTCGGCGAAGCTCCGGTGCACCCGGTGCATGGTGGTGGGCCAGTCTGGCGTCGCTGCGTCGGCCCTTGGGTCTGCATCGGTGGCCGGTCGCCGAGCATGCGCACCTGGCCGCTTCCGGGGCGTTGAGATTCTTGACGGACTCGGAGGTCAGCAAGCGTGGAGTCTCCCACCCCATGTCTCATAGGGGCTCGTCTGTCCGTGCTTGGCTGCCAGTGGAGCCGTCCCCTCAGCCGGAGACCGCCGGGGGAACTGTGCCGAGCACGTTCTAGGCCGCTGTTGTATCGCCTGAGCCATAGTTCTTAAAGTGTGGTCTTTGGGTCACCGGCATCAGCATCATCCCACATACCCCTCTTTTATTCTAGTTGTAGAGCATCTACTCAGCCAGCCCTATGGTGGTCTTGGATGGTGTCTGCTCTGCTCTCTTGTCGTAGTCTCAAAGTTGTTGTGGTAGGCAACTATCAGGCTTCCGCCCTATGCCTCCATCTTGGTCCTCCTTTGTATAGTTAAGTCTTGATTGTTGTTGGTGTCACTGGGGGGGGGCTCTCTTTGTCTATAAAGGAAGAGTTGCTGTGCAGGAGACACGTTTATGGGCCGGGTCTTGGTGCAGCAAAGCTTTGGCGCTCACTGAATATTCCCGTTGAGTGTGTCCCTTATGCACATGGTTGAAATCTGGTGTCATCTCCCACAGACCACTAGATGCCCTCGTTTCTGGGTCTCCAATGGGGTGTAGATCAGCTACTGCCTTAGGCTCTCAGCAAGGATTACAGCAAAAACTGTAGTTTCTTCCTCCTGTCTGAGTGGCCCTGGAGCAGTCCGACTAGATCAGCAGATCATCTGGTCCGCTGCCAGAGGGCAGGCCACCCACATGCATAAGCCGTTGCTTGGGGCGCAGGTGTGCCTGCAAGACTTGCGGGGCAGGTCTTCAAAACGTGCGGGGCGGGTCCCAGGGCGGGGCGGGGTCTCAGGGCGCCAACAGGCCATGGTGCGGCGAGCCGCGATGGCTGTGAGTCTGGTCCTTCTGCCTTCCACGTATCTAAGTCCCCTCGTTCCGCACTCCAGCGCAGCAAACACTGATTGCTGGGCGCACCTCCGCAAGAGTCCCGCCTCTCCCCGCAGGCATCTGGGTCTCCCGGGGTTCGCCAGAAGATGGGTTTCAGGGTGATGGAGAGCTAATCTCCCTTAGGTTTGGAACAAAAGCCCCTTTCCCCCGCCACCAGCCAGACCCACGCACCTCCACACCTCATCCCCTCCTATTTCGCTGGGTGCGAGGCAACAGAACAGCCTTTAACCTCCACCACCATCTTTTTCAAACTTCTCAATTTGTACTTCTTAATCCCTTCATTTCAGTCAACTCTACTGAAGTCTAGCGCCGCCGGGAGGTGCACGGAAAGGGCGCCCGGGCCTCTGTCCGGTGCGCGGTGCGCGCGTCCCGCGGAACCAGGCGCGCGAGGGCCGCGCGGCTGGGACGGGCGCTGGGCGGCCGCCGAGCTCCAGGCACCGCCATCGCCGCGTTCCGGACGTCGCCGCCGCGGCGTCCCCCCAATTTATACTTCTTAATCCCTTGAATTCAGTCAACTCTACTGAAGTCTAGCGCCGCCGGGAGGTGCACGGAGAGGGCGCCCGGGCCTCCGTCCGGTGTGCGGGGCGCGCGGCCCGCGGCACCAGGCGCGCGGGGGGCTGCGCGGCGGGGACGGGTGCTGGGAGGCCGCCGGGCTCCGGGCGCCGCCGCTGCGGCGGCGTCCCCAGCGTCCCGGGCCGGGCGGTCTGCAGGGGCGGCGGAGTTGCGAAAGTGAGTGAGTTTCCCAGGGTTTCGCCCGGAATGGGGTTCAGTGCAATCGGAGCCAGTGCTCAGCGCACTCCGGAGCCTTTATCTCCTTCCTGCCAGTGAACTCCGGCCAGGTCATCAGCCGCCCCCTCCTCTCCGGTTCCATCCTCCCCGCAGGCGCGTGTGCTCGTGTCTCCGCCCGTTTCTCCATACCTCAGGCTTTTACGGCTTCCCCGACTGTTCCCGTGGCCTTCTCCTTCCCCCCAGCTGTGGGCATTTCAGTCCACCAACTTTCCTGTGGTTCTGGACGATGTCCGTTCTGACCTCTAGTTGTATTTTTGAAATTGTTGTGCCCGGCTGCAGGTTAGGTGTTTAACCTATGCCGCCATCTTGGTTTCTCCGAGTTTATCTCCCTTGTGCACTAAAGCTGGAACTAAAAGTCATACTGAGATGCTGCTGAGCACTTATTTCACGGCATTGTCCAGATCCCCACCTGATGCTGGAATCGTCCTCCACAGTTATCCTTAACACATTCAGGAAGGAGGAATGGTTTGTCTTCTTTCCATTTTGATTGGGAGAGCAGCTGAGTTCTACTCCTACTATCATTCCTGGCTGCGTGACCTTGTGGCTTTGGGCCAGTGGTTTAACGTCTCTGAGTTTGTTTCCTTATCTGCAAAGTGAGGATGACAGCAGTGCCCACCCTGTGATATTGTTGGGAGGACTGAATGAGTTGGTACTTGTGAAGAGCTTAGATGAGCTTCTGGAACAAAGTAAAATTTCATAAATACTAGCTATTATTACTTCCTGTCTCCTGCCCCCTTTTCTTCCTGGTCCGTGTGCTTGGCCTTTTCATCACCCCTGAGATGGTCCCACTGCAGGTGTGGAGTTGCTCTTGACTTTGGCCTTCCCTTCCCTGGACATATCTGTTGTCCATAAGTGGCTGCCCACACTGAATTCTCGTAGTCACCAGTCAACCTTGTGGAAATTTCATCTGACCAAGGGCTTTCTACCTGTTATCTACTGTTGCAAACACACGAGAGAGCAAGAGAGTTACAAAAACAGTAGGATCATATCGAAATGCCTCAGAGCCAAAAAGAGGCTCCCCAAGATGGGATGTTTTGAACATCAATAAAGATAACTGCGGTTGATTGCAACATATCAATTAAATTTATATATATATATTTTATTGATTTTTTACAGAGAGGAAGGGAGAGGGATAGAGAGCCAGAAACATCGACCAGCTGCCTCCTGCACACCCCCTACCGGGGATGTGCCCGCAACCAATGTACATGCCCTTGACTGGAATCGAACCTGGGATCCTTGAGTCCGCAGGCCGACACTCTATCCACTGAGCCAAACCGGTTTCGGCATATCAATTAAATTTAAATACATGAATTCATAATGATACTTAAAAACTCAATTGATCACCATTGGAGGAAGCTAGTAAGCCATGTCTATTTCTAAAACTAGTAAACAAAGAGAAAGAATCAAGCATTTATCCTGTTTTTTCTAAGTAAGCTGTACCATTGGTATTAAACACCAGTTGCAGAAAGATGAACCAACTAGCAACGCAGGAAGTAATCTTGAAAGTGGTAAATAAAGTGAAAGAATTAAGAGTGGGGAAACAGACCTGCCATATCTGGTCACTTGATTTATGATAAAGGTGATATCACAGTGGGGGAAAGGTTAGTGTTTTCAATAAATGTGCCGCATTAATTGAATATCAATGTGAAAAACCTATCTCACACCGTACCAAGAAAATCAATTCCAGGTGGATGAATGAAATGAACAAATTTCTAGAAAGACACAAATTACCCAAACTGACCCCCGGTAAGAGGCTACTGCAGCATCCATGTGTGGGTGCTGATGGCAGCTTGGATGAGGTGGGTGGGCTGTAAGGGAGAGGCATGGGGCCCTTGGGATATATTTTAGAAGGAGGAGCAATGGGGTTTGCTGATGAACTGGATATGGGGTGGTGAGGGAAAGAGGAATCAAGAACCAGTGTTAGATGTGAGCCTTGCCCCACAGGTGGACAGGATGCCATTGTTTCCTTGTAGGAATCTCATTACTTAGTATAGGACAGAGGTTGTTAGGAGACGTGGAGAGATTCCAGGGAGTGGGAACATAACTGGGTGCTTCAGAGAGGAAACATCTCCCCATTTCCCTCTCCCCATTTTGGAAATCAGAACTTCTCAGCAAAGTCTTATTCACCTGGGAGCTGACAGCGCTGGCCAGGGCTGTGCTGCTTGCCTTGCTGCGTTTGTTTCTGTTATCTTTGTTTTGACAGTCTCTCTTTTTCTGGCATTCGGTGGGCGTCAGCGTAATTAGGTTTGCAGAAATAACCATCGTTCTTAGTCTGCCCACCGAGTGGGATTGATTTGAATGTCATTTGCATATGTTAAATTCCTCTGTGAAAACTACTTCCTGTCTACACTGGAGTCTGAAGAACTAGACTTGAAGGAAAAATCAACTTAACTAAGTCCTTTAAACAGCTGCTTCGGTTTGGTTGGGCTTCTCTAGAAGCAGACCCTGAGAAAAAGAAGTTTATTTGGAAGTGCGTTCAGGACAAACCTGCAATGCTGTGAAGAGGTGAGACAGAGAAGTGTGTATTAATGACCAGGTTGTTTCTGGGGGCGACTGGGGCTTAATCCCCTGCAGAAACTTGGGAGACTATGAAGAGCACATTTCTCAGAGTCGTCATCACTGAGGTGACAAAGTTCCTCCCACCTGCTTGGCCAGCGGTTGAGGAGAGCTGCTGGGGCATCAGATCCTCCAGCCCACCCTACCCATTGCGCCAGAGAACACGTCTGCAGCCAGAGGTAGCTCTCAAGCAATGAGTCGCAAGCTTAGAAAGACATAGCATGCACGGGAATGGGAGGGGCCAAGGGGATATGGGTGGGCACTGACATTATCTTCTACAATAGCTTTTGGGGAAGACAGGGGTCCCTGGATCTGAGGCAGTGACTGGTTAGGCACGCAGGCTGCCTCTAAGCATGACACCAAGGATGCCGTTGTTGCCTGTGGCAGTTTCATGGTTTCAGATTCTCACAACTTATGAACAATAGCAAAATAATTTCCATGATAGTCCCAGCTCCAAAATATTTCACTAATATTTCATTCAAGTATATATTCTTACTGATTTTGGAGAGGAAGGGAGAGAGAGATAGGAACATCAATGATGAGAGAGAATCATTGATTGGCTGCCTCCTGCATACCCCACACTGAGGATTGAGCCCACCACCTGGGCATGTGCCCTTGACCAGGAATCAAACCGTGACCTCCTGGTTCATAGGTTGATGCTCAACCACTAATGACTAAGCCATGGTGGCCGGGCTAGTATTCTGTTCTTTTAAACAGCCAGCTGGTACTAGCCCATGCAGCTCCTGCAGGAAATCTGTGCCGGGGGTGGCAGATCTCCTCCAGGAATTCATGCAGACGGCATGGAGATGGTTGGCCGGCTTTCATTTATTAATACCGGGCTCATGTGGCTCAGCCTGCCAGATACTGTGACACAGATCGCCTGTTACACAAGGAAGCTGTGTGATGGGGCCAGCATGCAAAACAGCTCTGCTCACCTGGTCCTACATCCAGCAGGAGCTGTACCCAGTGTGGATCCATCCAGACATGAGGGGTCTACACCCAGTCTAGAGAATGCGTCTTTTCCCCATTTGCACAAAGTTGCCATTTGAGTTGATGGACGCACTAAGTAGGAAAACGAGTTTAGGAAAAACTGATTTATATCTGCAGTGTGTTGTTAGGTCCCATCTATGAAACCTTTCTTCCACCATTTTGCTAGGATCCCCTTTGTCTCACTGCCTCTTCCACAATCTCCACTGCTTTTTTTCCAGGTGCCAGCGGGCAACTGTCAAATGATTCTGCAGGGTGATTTAATTGGTCTTTATCCTCAGCTCTCTCATCTAAGCTATGCCCACTGTAATCTTTACTTTCTCTACCAACCCCGCCTATCAAGACGCTTGGCTAAACAAAACAACAGGTCTCACCCTGCACCTTGTGCTTGCTTCTCTGAGTTTGAGCTGCTGCTCAAAGTGCAAGCAGTTAAAATGTGTTTTCCTCATCCATCTGATACTATGGGATAAAGTGAGTTCATGGTATATTAAGAAGGCTTACAGCCACAGCTGGAAAGCGTGGTTCATTCACAGAGCGTTTGGGGTGAGACACACTCTGTTGGCCACATGAATGACAAGCAGAGATACAGACCGATTGTACAAGAAAATGTGTCCCTTCTTCCTGGAACTTCCCTAAAAGAGAAAGGATGAGAACTCTAGATCTTATTTTAAAAATTGGCATATAGCCTCAGGTTGCCAATCAGCCTCAAGCATACACTTGAAGTTATACTTTTTCTTGACTAGCATACAAATATGAGTCTCCCTGTCCTTAGCTAGATTAGCAGCATGGACAGACTGTGGAAACGCTGAACTGCCTGCTTGGAGGTGAGGTAGATTTGAAAATAAATGATGCAGCCCTGGCTGGTGTGACTCAGTGGTTAGAGTGTTGGTTTCCCTCCCACCCACCCCCACACCCCCACTGAAGGGTTGAGGATTCGATTCCAGGTCAAGGGCATGTACCTGGGTTGCGGTTTGCATAAGCCCCGGTTGGGGTGCATGCAAGAGGCAACCAATAGATGTGTCTCTCTCACATTGATGCCTCTCTCTCTCCCTCTTCCTCTCTCTCTCTCTCTCTCTCTCTCTCTCTCTCTCTCTCTCTCTCTCTCTCTCTCTTCATCCCCTCATCCCCTCCCTCCTTTCCTTCTACTCTCTATCTGAAAAGTAATGGAAAAAAATATTTTCAGGTGAGGATTAACAAAATAAAAAAAATGATTCCACAATCCCACACAACATCACACTCCAGGGGGCCTTGGGAGTTGCAATGTGTGACCATTACTCTCTTTTCCCCCAAGCATCTCTAACTCAAGGACAGTGGGACCCTGTGCCCGTAGAAGGAGAAGGTGTGGGGAGGGGGCAGAAACCAGAGAGGCTTTGCCTTCCTCCTTAGCCCTCATCTCCATTTGGCCACTCCAGACCAACTTTTTGCCTCAATGATAAGAGGAATGCACCCTCCACCCCCACTACCCTCACTCTGCAAGTCTGTCCACCTAAACACCCAACCAACCCTGGGATCCAGCTAGATGACCAAGATACAACAACATGATGGATTATGTCACAGCTCTTACAGTCGTGCTCTGGAGAATATTGACTGACAAGGAGGGGCAAACGCTGACAATAGATTGCAGACTGCAAAGAAAAAGGAAGTCCTTATTTTGATAAATTACATAGGCAGATATAAATTCCTTTGTAAATTCTCCCATATACATGACACATGCTTGTATTATACATACATATAAATCACATACACACATAAATCATGTACAAAAACACAGGGAGTGCAGACATGAGCATATTCATAACAGGTACATTGGAAGTAGGGGTGACTGGAATTTTTGGAAAGATACTATTTTCTCAGTGTTTTACATCGTTCATATTCTTTTTGTAAATAGAAAACTATATTGAGAAAAAGAATATTCTCTTTCCTACTGTTTCTGAGTGTTGACATGGATAGCAAAACAACTCTTTCTCCCAGCTGCTTCCCCTTCCACCCCGGATGCAGCTGATCATTCATACTGCATACTCACCTAAGATCCATACCGGTCAAAGGCTGAGCTGTTCTTAAAAGGTCAGCAGAGTCTGGTCAGTGTGGCTCAGTGTTTGAGCATTGACCTATGAACTGGGAGGTCACGGTTTGATTCCAGATCAGGGCACATGCCCGGATTGCGGGCTCGATCCCCAGGAGGGGGCGTACAGGAGGCATCTGGTCAATGATTCTCTCTCATCATTGATGTTTCTATCTCTCTCTTTCTCCCCTCCTCTCTGAAATCAATAAAAATATATTTAAAAAGATAAAAAGGTCAGCAGACCCGAGACCTAGGCTCCTCACCCTGAGCCTCCATCCCCACGAAGAAACTCTGTAAGTGCTGTCAGACCACAATGTTGCTCTGTAAGTCCTGTCAGAACACATCACTGGCCGTGGTTGTGGTGGACATTGCTCTTCGTTATCCTGTGTATCAGCTTAGTTGGTGGAGAAAATTGCTTTCAGTTCAGAAATGGTCTCCACTAAGTACAGCATTGTCCTACCAAATCACAAAGATGGGGCCACCTAATGCTCCAGCAAGAGCTCAGCCTGCTTTTACAACAACCCTGTTACATTGAGAGGCTTCTTGGAATCAGAAAAATCTGGATTTAAGTGCTAGGTTAGAGCCTCAGCCCTATGTGCTGTGTGACTTTGAGAAAGTTAGTTAACCTCTCTGAGATTCACCTTACCCATCTGTAAAATAGTTTCCATGAGAGGGTTGTTTTGAGAATTAAGAAAATTCATAGCCCAGTACCTGACATCTGGTCATCACTCACATATGATGATCATTATTAAGGACTACTTCTGTCACTTACTAGCTTTTGGCCTTGGGCTATCACTATCTTACTGAGCGTCAAGTTTTACATTTATAAAGTAAAACAACAACAATAACAAAAACCCAAACTTGTCCTGGCTGGTTTGGCTCAGTGGATAGAGCATCGGCCTACAGACTGAAGGGTCCTGGCTTTGATTCCAGTCAAGGGCACATGCCTGGGTTGTGGGCTTGATCCCCAGTAGGGGGTGTGCAGGAGGCAGCTGATCAATGATTCCCTCTCATCATTGATTTTTCTATCTCTCCCTCTCCCTTCCTCTCTGAAATCAATAAAAAAAAAAATGTTTAAAAACAAACAAAAAACCCAACTTACTTGGTTGAACCACCTGGGATTGGAGTGAGGTTTAAGTAAGGTGAAAGTGAGAAAATGTTTTTAACCAAACCGATGGGAATAATCCAGTATTTGGTCTGGAAGAGGAACCAGAAAGAAGATTAATAAGTCACTCTCTGTGGATTGATTGCAAAAATAGCTCCAGCCTGGCCAGTGTGGCTCAGTGGTTGAGCATCAACCTGTGAACCAGGAAGTCACAGTTTGATTCCTTGTCAGGGCACATGCCCAGATTGCTGGCTTGATCCCCAGTGTGAGTGCATCAGGCAGCCAATCAGTGGTTCTCTCTCATCATTGATGTTTCTATTTCTGTCCTCTCTCCTCTCTGAAATCAATCAAAAAATATTTTAAAAAAATAGCTCCAATTTTTCTTCTCCTTGGAGCCTGCCCCTTGGCAATGTGACTCTGTAGCTCCTCCCATTAAGAGGTGGAGGTTATTTCTCAACTCCTGAAATTGGGCTTGGCCATACGACTTGCCTTGCGTTGCAAACAGCCTTGAAAAGTGCTTGCACAATGAAGCTCTCCCTTTCATGGTGCTCTTGGGAACCCTACAACCACCACTAAGTGAATGAGCTCCCTGAAGGATGAGCAACACACGCTCTGAAAAAAGGGCCTTTATTGTCCCAGGCAACAGCCAGCCATCTGGCAGACATGCGAGGGAGGCTGTGGATCATGAGTTCCCTGCAGTGCAGGAGGGAGCCCAGCCAACACCATGGTGAGCAGCCATCCACTAGCCCAGTCCATCCACACACAGCATTGCCTCCATATCTACAAGGGAAATCTACTCTCCGAATTAGTGCTTTCATTAGTGACCAATCTACACTTTAAAACCTTATCATTTTATCTGATGTGTGTTTAAAAGCAAATGGTATAGTTTCAAGCACAGATAAGGTGCTTGGCGAGTATTTATCGACCGGATGGGTAGATGCATAGGCGAATGTAGGTCAAGGCGGGATAAAATGCTGGAGCAGGGAGTTTCTCATGAAGAACAGTTGGAAAAGGGTTTTTCATCTTCAACTCTATTGACATTTTGGTCCAGATAATTCTTTGTTTTGTGTGTAGGGGGCTGTCCTGTGCATTGTATTTAGCAGCACCCCTGGCCTCTGTACACTGGTTACCAGTAGTAAATCACACCACACCACAGTAGTGACGGCTGATAATGGCTCCATACACTGTCAGATGTACCCTGGGGAGCAAAATGGTCTCCCAAATCCCCACTGAGTGAAGGGAGACGGTTCTGAGCAGTTGTAGGGGTTACATCTGGGTAATGGTGAGCAGCTGCTCAGATAGAGAGCTTCAGAAAGGACCATGAGCAGGACTGGAAGAGTAGGAAGACTCTTTTGCTGATGCTTCTGAGGGCTGAATGCCAGAGTCATTGAGCCACTTGCCCTGATCAAGCTGGAAGCTCAGACTTAGGCTGGGACGAGCATCGAATTATCTAGTTTGTGATACACATCTCCCCTTTCTCTCCTGTCTCCTCTGGAGCCTGCCACCTCACCTCTTCATAGGCATTTCCACCCGTCAACAGACAGAGGACACAAACATGGAAGAAACTCTGGGAGCCAACATTGCTATGTGATTTAAGGGTCTGGGGAAGGGAGAGGGAGGAAATTGAAATGATACCTATGGGAATTTCAGTCTTCTCACTCCTTTGTTCCCATTATGAAAAGGGTAATTAAGAATTAGCTTTATTTCCATGAACAGTGACCTGTACCCAAACCTACAGCAGTTCCTTGACAAACGGCAACTCATTGCCAATTGTTTAGAAGATGATGGTAAAATTAGAGCAATATATGTTTTTCCTCACACAACATAGCAGAAATCAATAACTATTTGAGTACTTCATCGTAATCCAACCATCTATGAAACTCTGAGTAACATTGTGTTGTTATAAAGTCTTTTTTTCATCAGACACTTTAATATCCCTGGACACCATTACATTGTGAAGATGTTCTATAGATAAAAGATAATAAGCACGCCTCGCCTAATAGCTTTTCTCTCCCACTGTTATTCTAACCACCCTAATGCAGGAACTCTCACATTCATAATTCTTAGCAAAACAAAGTCTGCTTCCCGACTGTATAAACCACCCCATATGGGCGTGTGAAATACACTAATGAGATGCCCGAATGTAAGCATGTTTCCACAGATGTAGAGCATTAGTTGGATTTGTTTTTATTAGTGGTCTCTGGACCTTGGGGATAATAAAACACTATAGTCAAAGTTTTCTAGCAGGATTACAAGATGAAGTTTCCAGGCTAACCAAACATCCTGGCCTTGGGAGAGCTAACAAATATAGGTGACTATTAAGTCTGTCATATTAGACTATCAGTTTGCCATACGAAAGTACAACAGGCTGGGTGGCTTGAAGAACAGAAATGTATTTTCTCTCCGTTCTGGAGGCTAGAAGTTCAAAATCAAAGTGTCAGCAGGGTTGATTTATTCCAAGGCCTCTCTCCTTGGCTTGTAGATGGCCATCTTCTCCCCGTGTCTTCACATGGCCTTCCCTCTGTATCTGTGCCTAATCTCCTCTTATAAGGACACCAGTTGTATTGGATTAAACCTCACCCAATGACCTCATTTAACCATAATTACTTCTTAAACGACTCTGTCAAATAGTCATATTCTGAGGCATGGGGGTTTAAGACTTCACCATGTGAATTTGGTGATGGTTGGGGAGACAGTTCAGCCCATCAGTGACTACAGCAGGCACACCTCCTTTCTCTTCCATCACACTTCACCCACTGCAGAATGCCAGCTCCCCTTTATCAGCCATGTACCCATCCTAAGCCTCTGAGTATTAGTGGCTAATGGCTCAGAGTTGCCCCCTTCTGGGCAGAATTTTCCTTGTCCAGAAGCTTCCTTGCTGGGGAAGTTATGCCCTCTCTCCTCTGGCAGCCCACAGCTAATGACTGACTGCTATGGGGGTAAAGAGGGCCAGCCCCTTGCCTAAGGTAGGACCAACCAGGTGGTGCAGTTCACGCTTCAGAGCTTCCTGTCAACCAGGCTGATGCTAGACTCCAGCTGTGACCACATCTTTGTTCAGCTTCTTCCTCTACCTTCTGCTTTCTCACTTCCCTCCTCCTGATAATCACTCACAAAAAATAACCATGTGCACCCAAATCCTGTCTCAGCCTCTGCTTTGTTGTTGTTGTTGTTTGTTGTTAATCCTCACCTGAGGATATTTTTTCCATTGATTTTTAGAGAGTGGAAGGGAGGGGGGAGACATACAGAGAGAAACATCGATGTGAGAGAGACACATTGACTGGTTGCCTCCTGTACGTGCCCCTCGAACCTGCAACTGTGGTATGTGACCTTGACCAGAATTGAACCAGGGACCCTTCAGTCCACAGGCTGACACTCTATCCACTGAGCCAAACTGGTTAGGGCTCAGCCTCTGCTTTTAAGGGACTTACCCTGAGATGGTGAATTTCAAAGAAATCGCTCACATGCACTTAACTGGAACACTCTTCAGAAGATAATCTAATTGTTTCTTTTTTTTTAAAAAAAGAAATATTTTATTGATTTTTTACAGAGAGGAAGGGAGAGGGATAGAGAGTTAGAACATCGATGAGAGAGAAACATTGATCAGCTGCCTCCTGCACACCTCCTACTGGGGATGTGCCCGCACCCAAGGTACATGCCCTTGACTGGAATCGAACCTGGGACCCTTCAGTCCGCAGGCTGACGCTCTATCCACTGAGCTAAACCAGTTAGGGCAATCTAGTTGTTTCTTGATGATTCAGAAGGTATTCCCTGACTGTGCAGTGTCACTGGGCTCTTATAAACATCAGTTCTTTCTGCAGGTGGCAAGAATACCCTAGAACAGAGCACTCTATGGCTAGAGGCCAAAATTACACGTTTTGATTTAACAGTAGCCAAAACCCAATCTGTTGGGTCCAAATGAAGGCAAATCTGAAGGCAGAGCCAGAGGTCGGAACATCTCCAGTCAACACTGTCCACACCAATGACCACAGGGCATAACCACTGTGCTCTTACGTGTGAGCTTCTTGCTTTGGTAGCATTTTACATCGTCCATCTCATGTATAGACACATAGGATGTTGCTGCTGGGCGGGCCTGTAGTCATTCCTCCAACAATCATTTAGAGCTCTGTGATAGGTTGAACTTTGTCCCCCCAAAAAATATGTTGAAGTTCTCACTCCTGGAACCTAGGAGATGAGTGTACTTCAAAATAGGCTTGTTGTAGCTATGATTATGGTGAGGTTCTACTGAAGTAGGTGGGCCCTAATCCAAAACCCTGCACTTTTTCATTTTTTGTTTTGTTTTGTTGTTGTTGTTGCTGTTGTTAATCCTCACCTGAGGATATTTTTCCATTGATTTTAAGAGTGGAAGGGAGAGGGAGAGACAGAGAGAACCATTGATGTGAGAGAGACACATTGATTGGTTGCCTCCTGCATGCACCCTGACTAGGGCCGGGGAACCTGCAACCAAGGAATGTGCCCTTGACCTGAATCGAACCTGGGACCTTTCAGTCCGTGGGCTGACACTCTATCCACTGAACCAAACCGGCTAGGGCAAGCATGTCAAACTTGCGGCCCGCAGGCTGCATGTGGCCCACAACGAATATTTTTGTGGCCCAGCCAATATAACGGTATGTAAGAAACGTTTAAATGAAATTTTCGTAACTTAATTTTTACAATATCCTGTAATACATAATTATTAATAATGAACTACAACATTCGCTAATGACTGATTACTGTAATTGTAATGCTTTCATTTCCCTTATGCGCCTTACATGCAGGTGCACCATTTCTCTCCACTAATACTGGCAGCGAATATTTTGGCAGCCCATTGCCACATCATTAGTCTTGGACTGACTTGTTTGGTGTGCGCAACAGGAAATATTTCGCTTTCGGAGAACAAGAAAAATAGGTTTATTTGTGTTATGCTTATTAATTTGTGCAGTTATTCAGTGTCTGGTAAGTTAATGTTCAAGAAAAAAATTTAATTTTTATTAAAATGTTCTATTACTTTATGTTAACGATGACTCATTCATTTCAGCCCTTTGTATTCAGCACGTCTCTATCGAAATAAACCCACGTTTCTATGAAAATCGGAGCTTTTGTTTTTTTGCGGCCCACATACACTTAAACCTTGTTTATTTGGCCCGTGTTAGCCTTTGAGTTTGGCATGCTCGGGCTAGGGCTTCATTGTTTTGCTTTTGAAGTCATGGGAAACCTGATCCAAAACTTGACAAAATTTCATTAAACTTAATGACAAATACTTAGGATGCCTCCTTTGGTATTTCCTATTTAAGGGTAAAAGATAAAACACTCCATGCCATTGTATAATACATTGTCTCATCCTATTGGAGTAAAGACCATTAGGAGAATATATGCAAAAATAAGGTAGCAAAATTAAAATGCAGTCGTTGGCCAGAAAATATGTGGAAGATACCTAGAAAATATTTCTAAAGATGTTGAAAATTTTAAAGCAAGTTACACAGGTGGGAAATTTGCAATAGTTTGACAAAAGTACAGATGGATTTTCCTATTATGTTCCCCTTACAGTTCTTGTTAGACTCTGTCAGAAATAAAATGCAAGAGCTATTTAAAAATTTTTTTTTATTGGTTTCAGAGAGGTAGAGGGAGAGATAGAAACATAAATGATGAGAGAGAATCATTGACTGCCTCCTGCATGTCCCCCACGGAGGATCGAGCTGCAACCCGGGCATGTGCCCTGACTGGGAATCGAACTGTGATCTCCTGGTTCATAGGTCAGCACTCTATCACTGAGCCATGCTGGCCAGGCACAAGAGCTATTTATAATGAGCCATGAAAAAAGATGAACTGATGGTAGTCTCAATGCTAATGACTCTTTGAATAAAACCAGTGTTTAATGAAAATAAAAAGTAAAAAATCTGTAGTCACCAAGAATCATCCACTTTGACTTGAGAGGGGAAAGAAAGGGGTTTGGGGTGAGGATATTGAGCATCCCATAAAAAATGCATCCACCATTGTTTCAGAAGCTAGGTGCTGCAGCAGAGAGGGGAAAGCCGGAATCCTTCATTGATGTAGCTCAGTGCATAAGGACATTTTTAAAAAGATGTCTGACTCCTCCTCTCCTCCCTTTTAATCCTCCTGGGGATATGTTTTTATTGATTTTAGAGATAGAGGGAGAGAGAGAGAGAGAAACATTGATCCGTTGCCTCCTATATGCACTCTGACCAGGGATCAAACCTGCAACTTAGTATGTGTTCTGTCCAGGAACTGAACCCATAACCCTTTGGTGTATGAGACGATGCTCAACCAACTGAGCCACACTGGCCAGGGGTGCATAAGGACATTTTTAAAAGGATGAGCAGGAAAATAATTAGACTACACTAGAGTTGACTGGTTGTTTGGTGGCAAAGTTTGTAAAAGAGCTTCTAACTTAAAGATAAATTACACAATTGTTTTTTTTTTTTTTAAACAAGACAAATGTTTCAAATCTGGGAGCCTGCTCTGGAAAGACTGTGACAATGAGTAGAATTGAAATATGACACGAGAGGGCTCAGATTGGCAGAAAGCCAAGAAACAAACATGGATGGGTAATTCAACAAGGCTCACTTATCTCATGGATGGGGAGGGAAGTTGGCCCGGTCAGAACTCACTGCACAGAGATTAGGAGCATTGACCGAGCCACAAAGAGGTGGAACTTGTGCATCAAGACTTCTCCCAGAGCTACAGCATCAGGTGATATCTGACTGAGGATTCCGAAATCTTCTCCTGCTAGAGCTACAGCGTCAGATGACAACACCTGACGGAGTGAGGGTTCCTAGACCTTCTGGAAGCCGGTGTCTCTGGCTCCAGACAGACAGACAGACAGACAGACAGACAGACATAGCTCTGCACTGGAGCCAGGAACACCTCATCACTCTCGGAGTTTATGACATGCAGGACTATTACAGGTCCCTGCACGCTCAGCCATGGACACGGACTTCTGTGTCCCTCTGCTCTGCCTCCCCAGGCTAGCGCAGTCTTGTCCAGACACATTCCTGAACTCAGAGCTATCCAGCTGTCTTCGGATTGAGAGGGAGTCGAGAGACCGAATAACCAAATGCAGTCAATGTGTGGTCCTGGTGTGATCTTGGCTCAGACGGACCCACTGCAAAAGACATTTGGGGAAATCTGAATATGGAGTGGGTACTAGGTGATATAAAGGAATTATTGTTTATTTTTTTTAGGTATAATAATTATATAATGGGCAGGGAGGAAAAGTCCTCGTTATTAGAGATGAATAAGAAAGTATATGAGGTAAAATGTCATTTTCTGGAATGTGTTATAAATACTTTGGCAAAAAAGTTAAATGAAGCAAATTTGACAAAATTTTAAGAATGAGAACTACCCTATATAATAATAGCCTAATATGCACATTGTCCTCTTAACCGGGAGTTCGACCACTCATTTGCTGACCACCAGGGGGCAGCATGGAACTTGGCAGGCGTCAGCGCTGCAACGCTGCAGTGGGCGGCAGTGGAGGCGCTGCTGGCCCCGATGGGACCACGGTGGGATGGTGGAGCAGGTGAGTGGGCAGCGCCAGGCCAACGTTAGTGCAAGCAAGGCTCAATCCGTCCCGCAGACAACGACCAGCGGCGGTGGTGGAGGTTGGGGCTGCTGCCTGGCTCCCGGGCGCTGAGGGAGCCGGGTGGGGGGCCTGGCCTTGACCTATCACCCTGCAGACAGCGACCAGCAGCGGGCAGGCCCTGATTGCCTGATTGGGGCTGGGCCCCAGACTAGGACGGGGAACTGGGGGTGGGTGGTGGCGACCACCCTCCAGTGGCGCCTGGGTAGGGGGCTGTGACCTCTTGCTGGCTATCTGGGAGCAGGGGTGATGGGGACAGAGGTGCAGTGAGAATGTGGGGGTATCTCCTGAGCTTGCTCTCATTCCCCCTGCTACCCTCCACCAGGACACCAGGGCTCGCACTCCAGGGAAGCCCTCAAGCTCAGGTGCCAGGCACCCATGAGGAGCTTGCCCCGGACCCATGCGGCCTCCTCCGGGTGAGCCGGGCCACAGCCACCAGGACTCCAGGGGCCGGTTGGGCTTCCCGTGGGTTCACGCAGGAGCCGGTCTCCGAGGCTGGCTGGGAGAGAGCGCGCTGCCCAACCGGCTTCCGTGTGGCACCGCTGGGTGGCCCAGAAGCCCATGCTGCTCCCAAGCCCTTGGCATCCGGCCACACTCACTACATCTCTACGTGGGGACTTCGGTGCCGTGACTCAGGCAGAGGGGGGGCACGCGGGGGTCCGGGGGTCCAGGTGCTGCCCAGGGCCAGAGGTCAGCTGGGACCTGCCCTTCCATGCCAGACACTCACACTTTGATTGCCAGCCAAGCCTAGGGACTGCACCCATGCACAAATTTTGTGCACTGGGCCTCTAGTGTATATATATATAAAAGCCTAAGGACCATGACGCACACTGACTATGAGGGGGCAGATGCTCCATGCAGGAGCTGCTCCCTAGTGGTCAGTGTGCATAGCAGGAGCACCGCTCACCGAGCTCATGGCTGGCAAATGCTGCTGAGGCGGTGGGAGCCTCTCTCGCCGCCACAGCAGCGCTACCGACAGCAGTGCTGCAGGTGCAGTGGGGCCAGAATGCACGGGAGTGGTGCCTGGCCCTGGCTCGGGCTTCTCCCCTGCCACCTGCCACCTGCCACTTCGCGCATTGCTACATCCCTTGGGGATGTTGGACTGCCAGTTTCACCTGGCCTGCGGGGATCAGGCCAAAACTGGAGTCCAACATCCCCTGAGGGGTCCCAGATTGAGAGAGGGCACAGGCCAGGCTGAGGGACCCCACCCGTGCATGAATCCATTCATTATAATAAACTAGTAGCCCATTTGCACGAAGATTCGTGCAATAGACCTTCATTCACCTGGCTGCCTGCACCAGTTTTCTGCCGGCACTGGGGACCCAGGCCTTGGCTGTGGCCACCGCCTTCTGCCTTCTTTCAGGGTCGGGGCTTGGCCCTGGGCGGTGGCCTTGGGCTCGGCCGCACCCAGCATCCCTGCTAGGGATCGCAGGAGCTGACCCCCAGTGGTTTCCTGCGATCGGTGCAGGCTCCCCGCTGGTGCCCAAGGCTGGGAAAGCCTCGGGCGGCTTTCCCGGCCTTGGGCTCTGCCACACCCCAATGTCCCTGCAACGGTTTCCTGGTGGGCGTGGCTTGGTTGGTGGGCGTGGCTTGGGCGTAGCGAAGGTGCGGTCAATTTGCATATTTGTCTATTATAAGGTAAGATGGTTGTCCTATTAATTAATACACTTATAAAATATTTATTAAATAGTTTCTATTTAATTCATCCTCTTGAAATTTCTTTTGATTACAGCGGAAGTCTTTTCACTGGTGAGGTACTTGTAAAACAAGTTTTTGGCCATCGCTGCCATGTTCAGGAGTTTCTTCGCACTCATAGTCCCTGGAGAATCCTGTTCAGTCTCTTCCAGGAATTCTGAACCAGATGTAAGGAAAGGCTGTGATAAAAAGGGAAGGAGGGAGGAGGAAGAAAGAAAGAAAAAATCAGGGAGAGGAAAAAAAGGTATTTTTTTTCTAATTTGATTTTCCAATTATGAAGAATAACACTGTACAGCAGAGCTTTCTGTATGAAGGAAATGTTCTATATCTGTGCTGGCAGTAGCCGCTAGTCACATATAGCTACTGAGCACTTAAAGTCTGGCTAAATTTTAAATTTTGTTTAATTTAAATTAATGTGCTAATGGTTACTATATTGGACAGCTACTATAAAGAAACCACAGCCATCCTGGCCAGCATGGCTCAGTGGATGAGCATTGACCTATGAACCAGGAGGTCATAGTTTGATTCCCTGTCATGGTACATGCCTGGATTGCAGCTTGTTTTCCAGTAGGAGGAATGCAGGAGGCAGCAGAGCAATGATTCTCTCTCATCATTGATGTTTCTATCTCTCCCTCTCTCTTTCTCTCTGAAAAAAAAAAAAAGAAAAGAAAAGAAAAAGAAACCACAGCCAAACATGGCTAAAATTTCTAGTGACTGAAGGGAAATATCAGAGGTGTGAACCTTGTCACAGAGAAAGAACTGCACAAGTGTCAACATGAAGAAGTTGGTGAGGGATGTAGAGATGGCATAACTGAATGATGCAGGTAGCTGCCTTATACCAAAATGCTCTTACATTTTCTTTCTTACCTTGATGGAAGATTTACAATTCCTGTTTTGTTGCAGAATGGAAATTTAACTTGTTTCACAATTTACCTGCCCACAAAAGGTGTATGCAATATAGTTTTTGTCAGTTTAATTATATATTACTAGAGGCCTGTTGCATGATATTCATGCAAGAATAGGCCTTCCTTCCCCTGGCATCACTCCTGGCCGCCCGGGAGCCTGCAAGTCCTCGCTCCCGGCCAGAGCACTGCTCCTGTAGCTCCCTCTGCCACCTCCTCTCCCCCTCATAGCAGGCGTCCTGCCCTTCCCAGCCGCTCCACGCCTGCATATGCAAATTAACCCTCCATCTTTGTCAGGTTAATTTGCATACTCACTCCTGATTGGCTGTGGGCATAGTGGAGGTAGGGTCAATTTACATGTTTGTCTATTATTAGGTAAGATAGTTTCAAATTATTTTTCCTCTGGGAAGTTGCAGGCAGAGGTATATGCACCCCTCTTTCTTTATCCCATACTCTAGGCTTATTATTTTACTAGAGGCCCAATGTGCAAAATTTGTGCAAGGGGCTCGGCCCTTGCAGCCCTGGCTGCCTCGGCCCTCGCAGCCATGGCTTCTTCCGGACGGTCATTCCACTGTTCGGCTGTCTGGTCTAATTAGCATATTATGTTTTTATTATTATAGACTAGATGCCCGGTACACAAAATTCGTGCACGGGAGAGGGGGGTCCTTTTAGCCCAGCCTGCACCCTCTCCAATCCAGGACCCCTCGGGGGATGTCCGACTGCTGGTTTAGGCCCAATCCTGGGGATCATGCCTAAACCAGCAGTCAGACATCCCTCTCACAATCTGGGATCACTGGCTCCTAATTGCTCACCTGCCTGTCTGCCTGATTACTCCTAATTGCCCCCTGCCAGTCTGATCACCCTTAACCGCCTCTGCCTGCCAGCCTGGTTGCCCCCAACTGTCCCCCTCTGCTGGCCTGGTTGCCCCTAACTGCCCCCTGCCAGCCTGGTCACCCCTTACTGCCCTCCCACTGGCCTGGTCACCCCCAACTGTCCCCCCCATGCCGGCCTGGTTGCCCCCAACTGCCCTCCCCCGCCGGCCTGGTCGCCCCCAACTGCCCCCTGCCAGCCTGGTCACCCCCAACTGCCCTCCCCTGCCACCTGGTCGCCCCACACAGCCTGCTGTTCAGTTGTTTGGTCGTTCCTCACTAAGCCCCCTGCCAGCCTGGTCACTCCACACAGCCTGCTGTTCAGTCGTTTGATCGTCCCTCACTAACCCCCCTGCCGGCCTTGTTGCCGCACACAGACTGCTATTCGGTCGTCTGTCTGGTTGTTTTGGTCATGACGGCCCCTGGCTTTTTATATATTAGGATTAGAGTCAAAATGGGGCAACTTTAGTCTTATCTACTCAGGGTTGTACATGGCCACTAGATTTTAAGTTCTCTCTTCCCCTTTGTTAAGCCCCCTCCTCCAAAAACTATTTCCTCAAATACTGACACAAAATTCCTTTAGCAGTAAGCAAAGACTTTTGTTCTCCAATTAGAGATAAAAGCTTATGATAGGAATACTTTATAATACAAGAAACTCACGCAAGTGGATTGAATTGACGAAGCCCTCAGATTCTTTCCCTTGAAGGCGAGGATGATTGAAGAAGAGAAACCATTGGTCCCATAAAGAGGGTTGTAGGTGGCAATTTTTTTTGAAGGTACATTGTGGGGATATAGAAGACCCATATTTTCAGTCACTGTCATCACTTTGCCTTGGGCCAAATGGGAAGAACAAATTGAAATCAGTGGTGGGTATGCTTGAAGCCCTGGGCTGTGGAATTTAGAATGACTCAGTAATGACTTGTCTCTATGGAGACATTGAAAACTCTAGAACACAGACCAACTACAATATATTTCCCACCTGCTCCCTGGTAGCCTCCAGCATAGTGCCACATACATGGAGTTTAAGTGTCTGTTGGAAAAGTGAAAGAATATCACTTTTGAAAACCTATTTAAATCCTGAGCACTGCCTAAGCAGTTAGCATTTCTTTTCCCTTTAAACAAGTGAATGAGAAAATTAACTCATTAAAAACCTCCTGGGAATGAGGGAAGTGGGGGTGGGTGGCGGGGACCAACCTCCAGCGGTGCCCGGACGGGGGGCTGCGACCTCTCCCCAGCTACCTGGGGGCAGGGGTGATGGGGGTGATGAGTCACGGTGCCCAAGTCCCCATGCGGAGATGCAGTGAGTGCAGCCGGACACCGCGGGGTCAGGGCGCAGCGTGGGCCTCTGGGCCACCCAGTGGTGCCGCACGAAAGCTGGGTGGGCAGCGTGCTCTCTCCCAGCCAGCCTTGCAGACTGGCTCCTGAGTGAACCCACGGGAGCCCCACCGGCCCCTGGGGTCCTGGAGGCTGAGGCCCGGCTCACCCGGAAGAGGCCGCGTGGGTGCGGGGCAGTCTTTGCTCTTCGCTGATGAGAACTTAGTCTGAACAGCTCTTCTTGAAGTCCTATAGCAAAAGCCAATTACTAATGAAAATCAATGTGAACTATATGAGCACTTTGGAAATTAACGTAAGGAGGCTTTTCACTTGTCAAAGCAAGACATTTCGAAAAAAATAATATTTTATTGAAAGATATGAGAGAAAATCTAAATAAATGCAGAGAAATGCCATATTTATGACTAGGGAGATGCAATGTCATCAAGATGTCAATTTGCCCAGAATCGAGCTATAAAAACAATATGATTCTGGACAAAGTTCTAATAAAGTTATCCTGGAACCCAACAAGCTGTTTTGAAAATTTACATGGAAGAGTAAAGAGCCAAGAAGAGCCACAGCACTCCCGACAGCAGAACAAGGTAGTGGTGAGGTCTTTCAGGCCTATGAGAAGGTTGGAGTCATGCAGGCAGTGCGATATGGCCACAAGGAGAGAAAACAGACGACGGAACCTAATGGAAGGGCTGGAAACAGAAGCACAGGTCCATGGAAAGTTAGGATGTGTTTGGGGGTCATCGCACAAGGAAGGGATGGGATGGTTGATAAATAGCTCCTTGGCCTCATAATAGACGTTGTGCTCTATGCTTTCACTTCCAATTACCCTCACTTTGGATGATCACGGATTTGCTCTTTTTGTCTCTTCCACAAACTTGTCACACTGAGGATGTCTTAGTCCCACTCTTTGCATCACCCAATACAATATCCAGCACGCAGAATCCAGTTCAGTTTTTAACAAAATTTGGCATCTACTCCATGGGGCCACTGTGAGAATTAAAAGACTTAATTTAAGAAAATCTGCTAGAACTGTGTGTTGCATAGATTGAGCACCCCGAACTGGTCATTGTAACAGTCAGTTTATTGAGTCCTACTCTGTGCCAGGCACTGCACTAAGCTCTTTATAAGAATTATCCCAGTTTACTCCTTGCAGCAATCCCATGAGCCATGGGGAAACAGAGGCACTGAGAGGCTAGGTACTTTGTCCAAGGCCATATGCTAGAAGGTGACCATCAAGGCTTTAACCTAAGCAGTATGGCCTCCATTGGCATTCTAATGTTTTCTTAACCATCTATTACTCCACGCTTCATCCCAGTGCCTCTGTTTTGTATAAAAGACCACAACAAATATTTGTGGTGTGGATAAGCTCATCAGTGATCCCGAGTCCTCAATAAAATGTTGAAAAGCAGGAAATGTGTAACACGTCTTTGACATTTCCTTTTCATTTACTCTTTTATAAAAAATATATATATTTTATTGATTTTCCACAGAGAGGAAGGAAGAGGGACAGAGAGCTAGAAACATTGATGAGAGAGAAACATCGACCAGCTGCCTCCTGCACACCTCCCACTGGGGATGTGCCCGCAACCAAGGTACATGCCCTTGACCGGAATCGAACCTGGGACCCTTCAGTCCGCAGGCCGACACTCCATCCACTGAGCCAAACCGGTTTTGGCCCTTTTCATTTACTCTTGAAGGAGCTCTGGTGCTGGAAATGTAACCAGTGTGATCCACCTCATCTCCAAGGTGCAGGAGAAAGAAGGTGTTAAGGAAGGACAGCAGCCCCCAGTCCCCAGGAGAGACAAGACAGGCACCTGCAATCCTGTGCTGTACGGAGCAGAGTGTGTCCCTGGCCTGGCTGGGGCCTGTGTGAGTGCTGGGTTGAGTGGGCAGGCTGGCTGGCGGCTGAGCTGCATGAGCCCAGGACAGCTGGGATTCCCACTCCTAAATGATGCCTAAGCCACAATGTGATGTCACTATACACCTATCAGGAGGCTTCAATAAACTGTGATAACACCCAATGCTGGCGAGCATTCAGAACATTTAGACCATGCGGACACTGTTATTGGGAACGTAAAATGTCACAACCACTCTGAAAACGTTTGGCAGTTTCTTAAAACGTAAATAGGCAACTACGATATGACCCAGCAATTGCACTCCTGGGCATGTGGCTCAGAGAAATGAAAACAGGTTCACACAAGGACCTGGACACAAATGTTCATAGCAGCTCTATTTGTAATAGACCCAAACTGGAAACAACCCGGGAAGCCGTCAGTGGGTGAAAGGTTAAACAAGCCACGGTGCGTCCATACCACGGAGCACTAACTCCTCAGCACAGAAACGGATGACCACTCACGCAGCAACCGGGACAAAGTCCCAGAAATGTATGCCAAGTGCAAATGCTCAAACTTGAAAATTTACATACTATGCAATTTCATTTATAAACATTAAAGTGAGTATCACTTTATACCCAACCAATTGGGAAGAAAAATCCCTGGCAGAGATGTGAAGGCATCTCTCACACTCATTGTGGTGGAACTGTAAATGATAAACAGCAATCTGGCAATAGCTATCACAATTTAAAAACATATAACTGTACCCTTTAAAAATTCATTGAGCCATGCACTTAAGAATTGTGTATTTTACTGTTATACTTGAATAAAACGATACAAAAAATTTTAAATGCATCTACCTTTGCCCCAGTACCCGCCTTCTGGAAATCTATCCCGTGACTTAAAACCACCAGTTTGTACAAAAAGATTAGAACAGAGATGCTTATTACAACCTTGTTTGTTGTGCCAAAAGAGAACCTGGAGTAAAAATACCACAAGTGGAGGCATGCTTGGACGTGGCATAGTCACACTGTGGAGCACTATGCACTCAGTAAAGGGAGCATGTCAGAGTTGTACAGACAACTTGGAGATATTTTCCCAAGCAGTGAGTGAGAAAAGCTAGATGTAGAAATGCATGTATAGTGAGATCCTATTTCCATAAAGTAATTGCCTGGGAACCCTGTATATGTGTCTGTTTGTATATACATATCCATGTATATATCCTTGAATCTCTTTTTTTTGGTTAATCCTCACCCGAGGATATTTTCCTATTTATTATTTATTTATTTATTTATTTATTTATTTATTTATTTATTTTAAATTTCTTTATTGACCCATTGATTTTTAGAGAGAGTGGAAGGAAGGGGGAGCGACACAGAGGGAGAGAAACATCAATGTGAGAGAGACTCACTGATTGGTTGCCTCCTGCAGGCGCCCAATCGGGCCCAGGGATCAAGCCTGCAATCAAGGTATGTGACCTTGATTGGAATCGAACCAGGAACCCTTCACTACTCGGGCTGATGCTCTATCCACTGAGCCAAACTGGCTAGGGCTATCCTTGAGTCTCTTTACACTCATTTTTATTTATTTATTTATTATTTTTAAAGTATATTTTTATTGGTTTCAGAGAGGAAGGGAGAGGGAGAGAGAAACATCAATGATGAGAAAGAATAATTGATTGGTTGCCTCCTGCACACCCTCCTACTGAGGATCGAGCCCGCAACCCCAGCATGTGCCCTTGACCAGAATCCAACCCGGGACACTTTAGCCCACAGGCTGACGTTCTATCCACTGAGCCAAACTGGATAGGGCTACACTCATTTTTAAAGTTGAGAGGGTTAACAAGTTGAATATTAATCTGAGCTTGCTCCCATTCCCCATACTGTGCACATTCACACCCAACTTCCTTTGGGGAGCTGGTGAATTAGTCACACTGACCCCACACTGAATTCTCCAGGCTTTTGGGGTTCACAAGCCAGGAAAACTCCCTTGGCAGCACATGATTGTCTGTGTGAACACTGCTCACTTCCTAGTGGGTCAGGTTCAGCAGTTTCGGTGACTTAATGTTGCCCACGAGCAGCAGAGGCTTCTGGAATGGAATCGAGTTGCTAAATTGTCTACCCTGCCCTCGCTCCCCATGGCATTTGTCTCCACAGGCTCCTTATAGAGACACCCCCTTTCCCAGTTCCACTTAAAATACATTAAGTTTCTATTTAAAGCTGTTTTCAAACATTTTGGGATGTTCTGGGGTAAAATATAATCATGATAGTGAAAATCTGTTGAGTGTGGCACAGGGTATGCATTCTACAACCACTAGCCTCTGAGTGGCAGTGGGAGGAGGGAAGGACAGAGGAGAGGACAAAGGGGGAGTGAGGCCAAAGATGGAGCCAGTTGCTGTGGAAGAAGGGGGTGCTTCCTGACCCTATCCACTGACCCCTCAGGCTGAAGGTGCCTTTAAAAATTATATATGTAGCCCTGACTGGTTTGGCTCAGTGGATAGAGCGTCAGCCTGCGGACTCAAGGGTCCCAGGTTCGATTCTGGTCAAGGGCATGTACCTTGGTTGCGGGCACATCCCCAGTAGGGGGTGTGCAGGAGGCAGCTGATCGATGTTTCTCTCTCATCGATGTTTCTGACTCTCTATCCCTCTCTCTATCCCTCTCTCTCCCTCTCTGTAAAAAATCAATAAAATATAAAAAAAAAAAAGAGAAAAAAAAATTATATATGTATATGTGTGTATATAATAATAATAAAAGGCTAATATGCAAATTATCCCCTCAGGAGTTCAACTGATTGCTATGATGTGCACTGACCACCAGGGGGTGGTGTGGAATGAAGGAAGGCCCCAATCGGCCCTGATTGCTGGCCAGGCCTAGGGACCCTATCAGTGCATGAATTTCATGCACCGGGCCTCTAGTGTGTGTGTGTGTGTGTGTGTGTGTGTGTGTGTATATATATATAATATATAATTGATATATATATCAATATATAATTGATTTCAAAGAGGAAGGGAGAGGAAGAAAGAGATAGACACATCAATGATGAGAGAGAATCATTGATCGGCTGCCTCCTGCAGGTCCCCTCCCAGGGATCATATAACCTGGGCATGTCCCCTGACCTGGAGTTGAACCGTGACTTTCTGGTTCATAGGTCAACGTTCAACCACTGAGCCATGCTGGCTGGGATTAAGGTGCCTTTCTTACATTTAATTCCTTTGTGAAGGCCAACTTTCTCTTTTTCTTAGGGAGGACATTTAATGTCAAAAACATTTCTTTTAGAGTTGTAACTGAGTTAAAATGTAATTGAAAAATTTACTATAAAATTAATTAAAATGCAACTACACATCTATTAGAATGGCCAAAAATCTAGAACACTAGATGCTGGAAAGGATGTGGAGCAATAGGAACTTTCATTCATTGCTGATGGGAATGCAAAATGGTACAGCTATTTTGGAAGGTGGCTTGGCAGTTCCTTATAAAACTAAACATAGTCTTAGCATACAACCCAGCAGTTGTGCTCCTTGGTGTTTACCCAAAGGAGTTGAAAAGTTATGTCTCAAAAAAAAAATATGCACATGAATGTTTAACAGCTTTATTCATAATTGCCAAAATTTGGAAGCAACCAAGATATCCCTGAGTAGGTGAGTGAGTAAACAAACTATGGTACATCCAGACAATGGAATATTATTCAGCCCTAAAAGATGATGAGCTACCAAGTCACAAAAAGACATGCATATTACTAAGTGAAAGAAGTCGATCTGAAAGCTACATACATACTGTTTAATTCCAACTATATGACAACCTGGAAAAGGCAAAACTATGGAGACAGTAAAAAGATCAGTGGTTGCCCTGACTAGTTTGGCTCGGTGGTTAGAGCGTCAGCCTGTGGTCTGTGGTCTGAAAGGTCCCAGGTTCGATTCCAGTCAAGGGCATGTACCTTGGTTGTGGGCACATCCCCAGTAGGGAGTGTGCAGGAGGCAGCTGATCGATGTTTTGCTCTCATAGATGTTTCTAACCCTCTATCCCTCTCCCTTCCTCTCTGTAAAAAAATCAATAAAATGTATTAAAAAAAAAAAAAAAGATCAGTGGTTGCCAGAGGTTGGAGGGAGGAAGAGGTGAACAGGCGGAGCACAGAGAGATTTTAGGGCAGTGAACCTGTTCTGTATGATACCGCCATGATGGATACATGTCATTATACATTTGCTCAAACCCATAGCATATACAACACCAAGAGTGACCCTAATGTGACCTTTGGGCTTTGGGTAATAATGATGTGTCAATATTGGTTCATCAATTGTAACAAATGCACTGCTCTGGTGAGGGTGTTGATAATGGCAGAGGCAGGGGGCATGTGGAAATGGTATTTTCTGCTCAACTTTGTGTGACCCTAAAACCATATTTCAAGGCCACAAGACTCAGGAGTGCAAAACTGAAATTTTCTGTTTTCTAAAAATGAACTTAGACATCTTGAGTCTCCGTAGCAGACACTTGATGGCTCCATGTATTCCCTAGGCATTCCTTATATCAGTGCAGGCTAATCCTGTGGCTTCTGAACGCACCTCTTTCCCTGGGGCTTTCTTGGTTCACCCCTGATGGAGAGGGCAGGCTGGAAGTGCAGCAGGATAGTAAGTAGCTAGGAAAATTCCTGGGCAAGTGGGTTAGGGAAACTGAGACAAGAAAATGAAATAAGGCCAAATAATTTGAACAACATACAGCCAGTTAGTGAATCTCAAGACCTTTCCTGACCAAGGACACTTGAGAGCAAACGGTTTATACTTCTTCTCCCTAACCAGAGAATACATAGCTCAAATCACCCTGCCATTTGTACCAGCCAAACCCAATGGCAGATGAAGTCAGGGTTACAAATAACAAAAGCCCCATTAAAGCCATACACACCCAAGATAAAACTAAAACAGTAAAGCCCACTAAAGAATAATCCCAACTCCCCGCCCCCACTGCATTACCCTCATTTTGAGGTATCAGCATATTAAAAACATACCTGGAAAACTAATGAATATTTTGCTGAAACCCTCCCCTAAGATTCTTGCTTGCAGAAGAGAGATAAAAACCGTCAAGAGAAAGACCTGGTGTGTCTAGCTTTGACGTAGGCCCTGGGGTTCCTAAACGAGTGAACCAGATCCCTGACATCCAAGAACTTGCTTTGCTCTTGGAGGAGGAGGGGATTCCATTGAGCCCTGAAAGATGGCTCTGGCCTGGGAGAAAAGGGGGAGTATCAGTTCAAGATGGGAACACTGTCTCTTAGAGACCAGGTTTCCCGACACTCCACTCTGGCCCTGGCTTGCTCATTCATTCACTTAGGAAATATGTGTGGAGCATCTACTTATTAGAGTAATTTTCTTGGCATCATTCTTACAGGGGTATCCCTGATGGGTAGATATTTCAGCATGACAAGTCTATTTCTCACTTGAGGAATTTAGACAGCAAAGAGGTGGAGCAGGTTCAATGCTTTGGAATCTGTCTTTTCTTTTCTTTTTTTTTTAAATTTTATTTTATTGTTTAAGGTATTACAAATAGTAGTACATATGTCTCCTTCCCCCCCCCCCCCCCCACTGACCTCCCCGCAGCCTCCCCTACCCACCGGCACTTGCTCTCGTCCCCCCGCCCCCAGTGTCTTGCGTCTGTTGGTTGTGCTTATATGCATGCATACAAGTCCTTCGGTTGATCTCTTAGGAATCTGTCTTTTCTAACTGATAACTTTCTGACTTCCCCAGTTGCTCTCTAGTGCTCTGTTGACTTCAGACCAGAACTGAATCATATCTAATTTGCTGGAGTCAGAGCACTGAGGGCTTGAAAGCCCCCAGGGAAGTGAGGAAGGGTCCTTGGCAGTCCTTGGCAGTATGGGTTCCCACTCCCCCTGCAAATTTCAGGAATAGGGTTGCCGGATAGAGTTGCAGTGTTATTCCGAAACATTGTTCATTGCTTATCTGAAATTTAAATTTCACTGAACAGCTTCTATTTTAATTTGTAAGTCTGGCAGCCCCACCTGGGCAGAGCTCTGGCCTGAGAAAGACCTGGAGAGTCAGTTTCTCAGGTTTTCAAGAGCTTCTTCTCCTACAAATCTCCTCACCCTGCTGGGCCCTGCTGTTGACTCTCCACAACTAGCCCTCACGGTGGGGTGGAGTGTTGGTGGCCCAATGTGAGGATCTTAGACTGGGGACCAGCAGAGCTGGGTTCTAGACCAGGGTCTGCCACCAACAGGTTCAGTGACCTTGCACACCACAGTGTGCTTCTCTAGGCCTGATTTCCTTATTTGGAAAATGAGAGCGCTGGGGGTTGGTTCTATAGGTCATTCAAACTTCACACATGGATTTAGCTTCAGAGTGTGACTGGGACAGGAGCATTTGGTCCCTTGCCCACTCTGTACCTAGTCAGGACTGTGTGTGTGTGGTTGCCATAACAACACACACACACACATACACACACACACACACACACACACACACAGCAGGCGCGCCACACTGAAGGGTGGATGAGAGACCCAGAACTGCTCTAGATATTGCAGGAAATGGCTTAGTACGTGCTAACTGCCGTGGGTTTTGATTTTGTAGAAATGACTCCTGTACTGCAATGACAGGGGTGGGTGAGAAGCAGTTAGAGGCCCTGCCCCATTTCTCTCTGTTGGCCTCTCTTGGAATGACCCTGTCCCTATGCCTCCTCACTCCCTGGAGAAAACAAAAGTTCTTTGTTTTGTTCCTGGAACACGCAGGCTGGCAAAAGGGAACAAAAGACACAATGGCACACCATTGAGTTGAGAGGGCCCCGTTCCTGCCCCAGCAGCCCGGGTCTTAGGTCGCCTCATCTGGGAGGCCGTTCCCGACAGTCCTGGCTGTTCATTCGTTCAGTCTTGTTCTGAATCATCGGGTAAAGAGGAGGGGCAGATCTACTCAGAAAAAGGGCTGCAATGGGAGGAGAGAACAGTGCATCCCTGAAATGCCGCTTTTGTCCCTCACTCTAGGATCACGAACATGAGCAGGACAAAGAGAAACTAACTGAGAGGGGTGGACAAAGCTTGGGTGGACATATGCCGTTAAGTCTTTTCCTGTTGTGCCAGGGCTGGAAAACAAAAACGTGCATCCTCAGAGTTGCCTGGAAGACAGCGACAGCACCAGAAGGGTCGAGCTATCTGTCACCTGAAGTAGAACACTGCTGGCTTTAGAGAGGAGCTGGTGTGAGTTGTGGACACAGATGTGCTGCCCAGATCCCTGGGGATCCCTCTGCCCGGCTCTCCATATGCATGCCCAGCTGCTGTGCCCTTGGCTGTGAACACTGGCACCTGTACCTTCTGGAAAATTGTCTTGGGCAGTGGAGCCACCTTGCCCCCAAAAGAGCTACAGGGCTCAGGGAGTTCTCTGCCCTTTCCCCACGCTGCTCCTTCCCAAGGACAGTCCTGGGAGTACAGAGGCTCGACTCCCCAAGGTGGACAAAATCTGAGGTGTGATATATACCTCTGAGCTCTCCAGGGGATCAGCTAAGCCTGGGGCCCCACCTGAAATGCCCCCACTTGGCTTCTTCCCTTTCCATATCCTGCTTCTCCCACTCTCTTATTGGTTTCTCCCTAATGAATTAATTATCTAATTCGTTAAGGAACTTCTTTCTTAATCACTTACACCTGAACTCCAGTCTCAGGGTCAGATTCTGTTCTGATTGAGAAGGTGGACAAACCAGTGTTTTAAGTAGGCCAGTGGTCGGCAAACTCATTAGTCAACAGAGCCAAATATCAACAGTACAACGATTGAAATTTCTTTTGAGAGCCAAATTTTTAAACTTAAACTTCTTCTAACGCCACTTCTTCAAAATAGACTCGCCCAGGCCATGGTATTTTGTGGAAGAGCCACACTCAAGGGGCCAAAGAGCCGCATGTGGCTCGCGAGCCGCAGTTTGCCGACCATGGAACTAGGACATTCTCGTTAACACTCCAGGTTCTCAGGAAGGAAGATTATCAGGGGAGCATCAGGGTCACCAGAAGCAGAATTATCATGTGGAGAAGGCTTCTCATGAAGAAAGAAGGGTGGATGCCAGTAGATCCTGGAGGTCTGCATGACAACCTCCCACGGTTGTGTCCTCACCTGGGGACCTTTGAAGTGATTTACATGGGGACTCTTGATTTACTAGTTCAGAGCATGTGTTTTAGACTCAGCCAGATCTGGATTCCTGGCCCACCTCTGACCCTCAACAGCAGCATAAACTGGAGCAAATTATTCAGGCTCTCTGAGCCTTAGTTTCTTCACCTATAAAATGATACTAGTCATGCTTCATACCTCAGAGAGTAGCTGAAGGGTTAGATGAGTTAATGTGTGTGCCTGCCTGCTAGTGGTGACTGTGTTGATTCTGGTCGTCCCTAAATCTCAGTGTTACCATAAAACAGAAGCACACACCCTCTGTTTTACTAGAATGTTGTTCCAAGGTGGGACATGCCAACTGCTAAATAATGCAGCCAGCCTGTGATTTTTACAAGAGTTGTTAGGGCAACCATATTTTAAAAAGTCCCTAAAACGTGGCAAAGAACTTGAAATTAGGACTAAGTGACAACGAAAAGTGATGGGATGACATAAATAAACCTAGAAAGAAAGGAGAAGAAGGAACTAAGAATACAAGAAGCAGGTAGGGAAACATACTAAGTCAGGGCAGGGTATTTCTAAGTGTCCAAGTCAGGGGTGGAATCTGTCCCAAGTCTGGACAGAATGAAGGGCGTGAACTTGGAATGGGCATTGTTGCATGGTCTTGGCGGTAGCCCTTACCAAGGCTGCCTGAGCTGTTCTGTTCTTTGCTGGCACCTCCTGGAAGGAGAGGAGGAGCCATTTCCCTCCACGGAGGCCCGGCTTGGGCTTTTTAATCCTGTGGTCTTTCTCCCTTTTGCTTCCATCCCACCTGCCTGCACCTCCTCTGAGAGGGTGGGAGACATGCCTTCCTGTCCTTTCTTCGTAAGTTCACAGTATTCCTGACACCAGGAGTGGGAGAAAGTCAGAGTTGTGGTCTCACTGATAGCTGGGTGGTTGGAATAGTATGGTGGGAGCCATGATGCCATGTCCACTGCCGAGTGGACACCTTGTGATGGACTTAAGAGAAACCCCCCTGTCAGGAGGCCAGGAGAGTCCAAGTCTGGCTAGTGATAGAGCAGAAGCTACCATGGTTGCAGGAGACATGAAGGGTCTGACATTCACGTGGCTAAATTAGACTTACTATTTGAACCCAATCCTGTGTGATTGAGTTCCAGGCTCTTCCAATCCACCCCCACATCCTGCCTCTTTCTTCACCCTGATCTTCAGTCTGCTGCCTGAATCTGTTCCTTCCCTAAAAACTCTGCATCCTATGGACCCATCAGATAAGATGATTTGCTGTCCCACTTATATTCCATCTCATTTCCCCTCTTCTATGAGTTTGCTTATTTGATTCCCTAGGCCTGATACCTTCTCTCCACCATTAACTATCTTCCAGGGGTCTGCCTAACTATCCCATCCTAAACCTCTGTTCCCCATGGCTGAAAGGAATCCGTCTTCTAAATTCCTTCCATTTTTGTGCATACAGTGCCTCAATTTCAAATATATTATTTTGAGAGTCACCTTGAGATTCAAGCTTGCATCTTCATTATCTTTGTCCCTCCACAGCAGCCAGCACAGAGACCAGGTGAGTGGGTGGGAGGCCCTTTACTGCACACACTGGACCATCCCTGCAGCAGAGTTTGGTCAAAGGATTATGTCAGGATCTTGCCTAGGAGCTGGATCCAGAGCTGGGAACCCAAGGTCAGCATTAAATGAGATTCCTAGAGGTGACCTCTTTCATCCCAGCCTGTGACACAGGTCATAAAGGGATACCAACAAAGGCATACAAGGACTTTGTGCCCACATGGCCTTCTGTTCCAGGGGCTGACCTCCCTGCTTCTTCGAGGCAACCCCCTGCCTACTTTCCTGTTTAGTGATTATTTATTCTTTCTAAGTTCCAATGAATGCCTCACTTCTCACCAATTTGTTATATCTGAAGAAAGTGCCACATTTTTCCCCATACTAGTTTATCTCTGGGATAAACTGTACTGTTTCTGGAGTCCTTTAAATATCTGTAAAGGAGTAAGTGGTTCAAGCAACCATAGGAGGTAATGTGTTTGGTGGACCTCTGGAGAGAGGCTGACCAAGTGACCAGAGGCATTTAGCTCTTGTGAGGCATGAAGAATGACCTGTAGTCAGGTCAGCAGTAGTAATGTGTGTGAAGAATGCACTCTGTATCTTTTGTGGTCCCAGGCTTGCTTTGTCTTTAAATGTGAGCAAACCCTTCTCTCACCACTTGCTTTTCCTGGGGCCACTGTTGCCTGTCATCACAATATGGCATCCCACATGGCTCCAGAATCACTTTCAAATAGCTCCCTCTACAGAACATAAAATGTGTTTAGACCTCCACCAAACGGACATTTCTCTCCAGGAAAAAGAAAGGCAGAAACACTGGATTGGTCCTGATATAATTCTCGCTCGTTTCTCTGGAATCCTGGAGTCTGGGTTATGAAGTCTCTTAACCCAGATGGAATGCACTCTTTGCTTGCCAGAGGGAGGGGAGCTATCTTCTGTGCAGCTTAAGATTCTCCCATGAGGTCAGAAACAGCTTAAATGGCCCTTTAAGCATTCTTAGAGAGGGACCCCTCCTTTGGACTCAAATGGAGGCAGGCAGTTCCTGAGTTCAGTTCACTGAACCAGAGTGAGATCTTGGGCCAATGTTATGGTTCCAGCAAGGATTAGCTGTGCATCATTAAGTAAGTCATTCCCTCATTTGGAATGCAGATCTTCTTGCCTAAGAAAGAAGTGAATTGAGTTATATGCCGTTAAGTCTTTTCCTGTTCTGGTATCCTATTGGTGTGTGTGTGTGTGTGTGTGTGTGTGTGTGTGTGTGTGTGTGTGTTCTGCAGCCCAGTGGAGAAATAATCGTTAAATTGAAGAGATCAGTTTCAAAGCTATCATTTCCTCCTAGAAACAGAACTCACTTTAAGTTTTCCAATCACCTCCCATATGTCACATTCTCCCTTGTAAGTCTCAAATTGAATTTTATGCCTGAAGGGCTTAAAGCCATTTTTTGATTTCTTCAACGTGAGAATCAACTTATTTTAGATGTTGGATGCTGAAAGAAAAATCTCTAATAGCTTCATCATAAAGACATCTTTTCTTTTATTCTGACTGAGAAAATAAACGCTTTTTGCAAAATGAGATTAAATTTCCAAAATATAATAATACGTATAAGTGTTTATATATCTTAGCATATTAAAAGTATCTTAGGCTTATCATTAATTAGTCTTGAGAAGAAAAGGTTAAACACAAGTGTAATTAATTTATTACCTTAACACCAGTTAGATGAATGAACAGTTTCCATGCAAACAGCAATTTTCATTAAACAAACGAGATAATTTTAAAATGAAAGGGTAAAATGGGCACGGAGTAGCTGTTTTCTGCTTATTTGCATGCATGAATATACTTTTGGGCTGTAAACTGGAAGGAGGTACCCAAGATGAGGCTGGTGCTGATATGAGTTGCCACTGTTCTAAAATACCTTCAAGAATTCCCTTTCTGTTTCAGTGTTGAACTGTTTAGATGGCTATTACTTCATTTATATCTAAATATCTAACATATATTAAAGATTAGTGGGGCAAATGCTCAAACTCTGTGGTTAAGATTCCATATGTTAATTATTTCATTTGATAATAACATAGTACTCTTATTCACTGGAAAATCACAAATAAACACACTGACGTTTACAAAAATTGTTTCAGTTACATTTAAATGAAGAAAGGATGGTACATTTTGGGTCAAAGGAAAAAGAGATGAATTCTATTAACAGACACAATTTGTACACAGTCTACTCTTTTTTTTTTTTTTTTTTTACACAGTCTACTCTTAAAGAATCTTCTTATTAGAAGAAGAGTCACAAAGGCGGTAATAAATACAATTATTATTATATTTTTAACAATGCAGATAACCCCAAATAATTATTTGCTTGGCTTTAGAATGCAATGTGTAATTTTGTAAAATTAAAACTTACAAGTTATTTGGCTTTGGCTAAAAGGAAAATGAGTTTCCATTTTCTGAGGGTATAGTGATTGGACTTGCAGGTGTCTGCTGGGAAGTGATGGAAGAAAATGTTGATGGAGACTTCACTGTTTAGTGAAGAAACAAAAAATAATTTTACAAAACCACACAAACAACTAAATAACACTTTCTCTATAGAAAAAATAGTTTTCCAAATGGGAATGGGCCAATCCAAAACCAGGTACCATTTGTATAGTCTTTGTCTCAAATGAATCAGGAAGAAATTAGGACAAATACACACAATCACCACAGATGTATAATAATACCACCAATTATGCAGTGTTGGGGTGTGAAACATGCAGGGAAGGTTTTCAACACTTCTAGGGCCATGGGTTGCTGAAAGCCTGGTGATCACTGAGACTCTGAAGTTGAATCTTCCAGATTGTAACCCAGGACAGGGGTTCCTTTTTTGCCCCAGTGTAGACAGGCTACATTGTGAAGAGTTCAGGGTACTTTGTTCCAAACAGGGATGAAAAAGTGGGAGTGTTTCTCCATAATAAGCCAGTGAATGGTTTCCCTTGTCCAGACACACCATTCAATATCACTTATCCCATGTGCCCTGACTGGGAATTGAACCTTGACCTCCTGGTTCATAGGTCGGCGCTCAACCACTGAGCCATGCTGGCTGGGCGATCCGATCTTATTACTCATAGAGTTGAAAAGCACTTTCCAAGTATAGCTCATTTTGTAAAAGAGGATTTATTTTAGAAAAGTGGTCCAGGCCTTAGCAAAACAGCCACACAGATTATGTTCGTTGCCAGTGGCAAATTCTACCCTTTTCTCTGTCCCCTTCCTCCCTGACACTAGAGCCCTGAAATACTTTTACACTAAGGTATCAGGAACTGGATGTGGTCCTTGTTTCAGGATTATCTGTCTTCACACAAAAGAATGATGAGCTTTCAAGTATCAGTGGAAAATATTTTTTGGTTCTTTCCTTGGAAATCACACCCCAGTAGATAACCAATGGGCTGGCTATGGGGAGAATTCTTTTCTGGAAGCCAGGATCCTAGAGAATGTCCTAGGAAGGTAGTAAGAGCTGAGTGGGAAAGCCCAATGTGATGGCATGAACTCTCTTCTGAAGAGGCTGTAAGCCCCATACTCTGACAAACTTATTTTTACATTTCCACCAAGTCTAGGTGCCTTATTTTATTGACATTCCTGCACTCATGAGATGCAGAATGAGGGGAGATGGAGAGTGAGTCCAGATAATCCAGAGCATCTATATATCCAGATATAACTTGGTGATTCCAATAGCTTCTGCCATTTTGTTATTTATTTTTAAAATAGATTTTTATTGATTTCAGAGAGGAAAGGAGAGGGAAAGAGAGATAGAAACATCAATGATGAGAGAGAATCATTGATCGGCTGCCTCCTGCATGCCCCCCAACAGGGACAAGCCAGCAACCCAGACATATGCCCTGACAGGGAATCGAACCATGACCTCCTGATTCACAGGTGGATGCTCAACCACTGAGTCACACCGGCTGGGCTTGTTTTGTTATTTAAATATTTTTTTTTGCACAGGGCAGGTGATCAATAAAGGTCAGCTCCTGTTGCTCTAATCTAATCTCCTGGGTGTAGCTAGCACACAGAAGTTCAATGTCAGTAGCTGTTACTTCTGTCTAGTCTTACTGGTGTGCTTGTGCATACAGTAGGTGCTGAGCAGGTATCAGTCAAGGTCAGCTGCTGTGATTTGTGTATGGTCTCCTTCCATGTTATGGCTGAGGAGCATCCAGTAACTTGAGGGCAGAGAGGCATGAACACAGTTGCCCTTTCGCACGCAGCCTATGCACTTGGCTATCCATAAATTTTACTCTAAGTACTGGCTTTTGGATGTTCCATTGTGAAAAACCAGAGGGTCACTTCAGCCTGATACAGTCCACCTCCTCCGTGGCCGGCACGACGCTGGTTTTGAGGTCGAGTTCTGTGCTGGACTTGCTTCCGTGGTGGGAGGGGCGCCACTGGAGCCACATCATCCTCTTGAAGTACTTCATGGTGTTGTTCTTGACCGTCACGAAGCACACGGTGTTGATGATGCTGTTGCTCATGGCGATGCACTCCACGATGTAGAAGGCCGTGAGGTAGTGCTTCTCCTTAATAAACACGGCGGGGAAAAAGTCACGCACGATGGTGAGGCCGTAGAAGGGCGCCCAGCACAGCACGTAGGCGGTGAGGATACACACGAGCACCAGGACCGTCTTCCGGCGACAGCGCAGCCGCTTCCGGATCTGCTCCGTCTGGAAACCAGGGACCGCCTTGAACCAGAGTTCCTGCGAGATCCTGGCGTAGCACAGGGTCATGGTGACCACGGGGCACACAAACTCGACGCCGAAGATGAAGAGGAAGTAGGACTTGTAGTAGAACTGCTGGTCCACCGGCCAGATCTGGCCGCAGAAGATCTTTTTCTGGTTTTTGACGATAAAGAGGACCGTTTCTGTTGCAAAGTAGGCAGATGGGATGGCGATGAGAATGGACACCATCCAGACCAAAGCGATGAGGAAGGAGGCCGTTTGATAATCCATCCGTGGTTTCAAGGGGTGAACGATAGCGAGATATCTGGTGAGGGAGGGAAGCCATCAATAATAATATGTAGAACATTTTATTGAGAACATTTATTAGTTTCTTACTAACCCCAAACACACACAAAAGCGGGCAAAGTGTCTCAATAAGATCCCATGCACCTATAAATCCAGCTTCAACAAGCTTTGTCTTATTAACAACATCATTTGGCATTTGGCGAAGTGAGTGGTGTAGAGGAAACAACATAGAACTTGTGTCAAACAGATGGAATAAATCCCAGCTTTTCCTTTGATTGGCTTTGGGGTATGGGGTGAATCATTCAGTCTCTCTGAGATGTATTTCCTCAACTGCAACATGGGATAAAATGACAACCACCTTGCAGGGCTGCTGTGAACATTAAATACAATAATGTTAGCAAAATGCTTGGCATGTAGTAGGTGTTCAATAAGTACATATGGCCTATTATTATTATGTCCTAGTGGTTTTCAATCTTGCCATTTTGACCAAGAACACAATATTTTTGAAAACTTTTCATTACAAATATCTCATGCTATAAAGGGGTGGGGCCCTTTTCAAGGCAGTGGACTAGGGCTTTCTCTCTCCTCCCCTGCTGGTATCATCTTGCATTACTGAACAGGAGAGTAGGGTGGTCTGATGTGGAATCCAAGGAATCTAATGAGAAGTAAATGACTTGCCCATACTCACTTGGTACTGGGACCAGAATCCAGGTTTCTGACACAAAACTTTTACACCCATCTCCTTGGGCTTTCTCAAGCTCAGATGAGAAGGTGGGTGAAGTCACCTTGACACCCTAAAGCAAGGTGTTTGTTACCATCTATTTGCTTGGATGTGTTTCTTGAGGTCAACACTCTCCTTCTAGGATTTCTATGACTTGACATAGCATCTCTTCCAGGCCCTCTACACATGAATCTTATGCTTTTTGGCAGTAGGTAGTCCTTCTGATATTTATATGTAGTAGAACAGGCATATTTACCTGGTTGCTTTTAAGAAACTCCTGTTACATTAAAAAACATACCCTATATTATAAAGACAAAAAGATTTTAGTGGGACAAAGGGGATGAGGAAAGTAATAATTTTCACCTGAGTAAACATCAGAATCACTCAGGGAATTAGATGTAAATGTAGACCTAGCCCAGGAATTCCCATTCAGCAGGGCTGGGGTGGGGCCCAGGAATCTTTGTTTCACTGTATTAAATGGTAGCCTAGGGAATTTTGTAGTTGGTTGATGGTACATTTCATAAACCTTAGTTTTAGGGAGAACCCCAGAGTTGCAATAACAAAATTGTTTTTCCTGCAGGAATCTATATATGTAAAAGCCCAGCGACCGAATGGCAGAACAACTAGAATGACTGATCGACCATTCGCTATGACATGCACTGACCACCAGGAGGAAGATGCTCAATGCAAGAGCTGCTCCCTGGTGGTCAGTGCACTCCTGCAGCGGGAACAGCTGCTGGGCTGACTGGGATGAGCGATGCTCCCACAGAAGGCTGATACCTGCAGGCCATGCCCCCCACCAGTGCATGAATCCATGCACCAGGCCTCTAGTTTTGTTATAAAAAAAGATGCCTCTTATGTATGTGCATTTTATTATCATAAACAATAATCAACTGGTTGATAAAAAGGACAACAAACAAAAATAGCACTGAGAACTAGAGAAAAATGAAAGGGTTGAAAGGAGACAAAAGGGAAAAAAGATGATTAAAAACACATTATCAAGACAAGTCTCAGCACAGCTCACAATGATGGACCAAGAGAATGTGACACCAACTGCTCCCCTCAAACAGCCCCTGCTGGCCTACAACACTTTGCAGAAATAAAACATGTGTCTGATTTATCATAAGCTGCTATTAGAAATTTTACTTTACAAATCTATAACAGAGCAATGACTTCCAGAACATCTCATGCAAATATATTCAAATGAGCATATAAATGTATACAAAAAAAGCAAAGGAAGCTTTTCCTTCCTTTTCTGCAAACAAGCCCTGTTGTTGATTTTATAGTCGCCAGAAACAAGAGTACACCCTGTATGATTCCATTTTTATGAAGTTAAATAACAGGCTTGTGTGTGGTCGGAGGATTGCCAGGTGAGGGGCATCAGGAAGTTTTCTAGGTGATGAAAATGTTCTATATCTTGATCTGGGTAGTGGTTACAGAATAACTGGGTACAATCTATCTTGACTGAAAACTGCCCTGGTTAACTCTCACGTGACTTCTAAGTATTATGCTGCCTAAACTTTCTGCTTTTGCTTTGTGTTTGATACAACTCATGGTCATGTAACATGCATATACATCTGAAGCAACTGTGGTATCCGGGGACATAGTCCAGAGCAGTGTGTGTGTGTGTGTGTGGGGGGGGGGGGTAGGGGTGGGGGAGGGCTCAGGAGCCTCACTCTTGCTCCCATTTTGGAGCAAGAGCCACAATGGGAAAAACCAGGTCTCCTCTTGCCCCGTGATAGCTCAGCGAGCATTCACATATGAAGCAATGCGAACAGTCAGAGCTGAAGTGAGGAAAGGGGAAGCCTGGTCCAACCCCCATCTTTACCCCTGCCCAACATCCTCACCTGTCAATAGCGATGGCCAGCAGAGCATTCGTGGAGACGTAGAGCGATACTGTACGCAGGTAGTTGACAGAGGCACAGAGCACATGGCCATGCTCCCAGGAGAGCTGCCGCACCACATAGTAGTCCATCTCGAAGGGGCAACAGACTATGGCCACTAGGAAGTCAGAGACGGCCAGGTTAGCAATGAGCAGATTGGTGAGGTTCCGTAGCTTCTTATAGCGGGCGAGAGCAGCAATGAAGACAAAGTTGCCAATGCCGCAAACCAACATGATGCCAGCCAGTGCTATACCGATGACTATCTTGGCTGCGAAGAAGGTCCGAGTCTTGGTCATGTCCTCATCCTCATCCAGAGGGAGGTCATAATCATCATAAGTGAAATTGAAGGGACGGGAGGAGACATGGTCTTGGAATAGATTGAAGTTGGGTGCAAAACTAATGTTTACATTCTGGGTGGCCATGTTGAAGTTTGCAGGTGGAGTGGTGGGTGGAGGTCTCAGGATCTGAGTATGCTGAGCTTGGGGTCCAGATCTTCTGCTCTCATGAGGCCGGTGAGCCTAGCACCCTGCCCACATCTTTGGGAGAGTCAACATGCCATCCTGGATCCTGGAAGGAGACACAACCAGTGCACAACATACAGGAGAACATCTGTAGCAGTCCCCAGGTAAGGCCAACTGGACCTGGTGTCCACCCACAGACAGAACTACCCAGGGTGCAGGGGAGAGGAGACATGAGATCTAGAAACTGGGAAATCCTCCACTGGCTGTTGGGCTGTCAGGAGGGACAGGGCATAGGATGGGCTGGACTCTCCAAAGACATGCAAGAAGAATGGGTATCTTGGCCTTTTTCCCCCGCCAGGGGCAGGGACCCCTTTGACTGCCCAGTCACCACTCTCCCCTTCCCCAACAGCCTTCCAGGGGTCCTGGAAGTTTTCCAGGGCTGCTCCAGGCAGCTAGCCCAGGCACCTACGGCAGTCACAATGTGGTGCCATCCGTTAGCCAGGGACAATGAAGCCGAAGGACTGGGATATAACAGGGTCTTTCCTCTACAGCAGGGCACTGTTCCTTCTTTCCTGGCCAAACCACAGACTTGGAAATGACCAAATCTGTCTTCACATGGACAGGCTGAGTCATCTTGGGGCAGTGATTTATGCTCTCTGCGTGCCAGTCTTCTTGTAAACCAAACTCCTGCTGCCTACCCAGGGCCTGGCACATAGTGGGAGACCCATAGGAATCTGTTGAATGAATGAATGAGGATCCTAACCAGGATCCACAGGTGGAGGGGGCTGTGGGTGGAAAGGCAATCTTCAACGGCTACTCTACATTCTGGGAACCAGCTTTAGAAAGAAATCCTTTGTCTGCTTTCCCTCCCTCCTTTGTCCCCAGTTCCTCTCCCAGAATCAGCCCTGACTGGGAAGCACCACGGCCTGTCACCAAGGTGTGTGGCCTCTGAAAGTGGTAGCTGCCCCAAGACTGGGCCTAACTGAAAACAGCTCTGCTAGGGGCGGGCAAGTGTCAGCGAGGACCCAGGAGGGCCTGAGGACTGGGCTGTCCTTTATAGCCTCAAGATGCCCACGGGAGAGGAAATAAAATCTCTGAGGTGCTGAGCCTTCAGGAGGTAGAGTGTCATTGAGTTCAAGACCGCGGAAGGGTCGGAAAAAGAACGCGGACCCCCAACACCCGAAATGGGGGCTCCAGTGACCGCCTGCACCGCTTCCCCTTAGCACACCTGGAAAGACTCCAAGTGTGGGGGCCGCGGGATGCTGGTAGCAAGAAGTGGACCCAACTGGACAGGCGGTATGGCCCCGCCCTCGGAGAGGAGGGGGAGAGCTAGGGAACTTCCCCGGGGAAGGGAGGAACGGACGGCGGCGGGAGCACTACCATCTGCGGTAAACCTTCGGAGAGGTGAAGTCCAGGTCCCAGTGGCATTCGCAGACGGGGTGTCCTTCCTCCCGGTCGCCTCTAGGACTTATGGGAGGCCCCACGCCCGACAGTACAGCCCCAGATGGAGAAGCAGGAGTCACGCCCTCTTGGCTACTACGCTCGGGCGCCTCTCCAGTCCCGGGACCCCAGAGGAAGGGGGTGCACCTGGAGTGGGCAGACCCCCGTCCCATTCCACGGGATGCATCCTGTCCTTGACCAACTCGCCCAGGATCCCTCTCCTCTCCTTTCCCGATTAAACCATCCAGCGTGGCCGCGCGGTCCCCAGAGGAGCCGCCTAGGCAGAGGCGAGAATCAGGTCAGAAATTCGGGCTCCAAAAAGCAAAGCGTGCGGGGCCTCAGGGCGAGAAGGAAACTGCGGATGGGGATAGATACGGAGAGAGGGAACTTCCCCCAAAATCTTCCCCTTTCTGATCTTCTTTCAAGAAGGTGCATCCCTCCCCACGCCATTACCTGCAAATTGGCGCTCGCCCGCCAGCATCCTTCACGCCCGCCCACACTCCCTAGTCTCATTGTCCATCCTCCGTCCGGTCTCAGCGGGTTGGTGGCGAGGGGCGCTCTTCCCGCACCAACTCCTCTACTTTGAGCCATTCCGGGTGCGTCCCGAGGAAGGCTGGAGGCAAAGCAGCCTCAATCCCTCCGAGAAGAAGTGGGCGTCGGCTACCGATGGAGCTTTGGTCCGCCGTCCTCAGCGCTTACCTGCTTCCGTGCCTCCTTCCCGCGCGCTCCGTGGCCCGGTCCGATCGGTTCCCGCTCTGGGGACACGGACTTGCACTTGCAAAGGCGCAGCGTTGTGTGTGTGTGTGTGTGTGTGTGTGTGTGTGTGTGTGTGTGTGTGTGTGTGTTGGGGGTGGGGGTGTGGGGGGGTGTCTCTCTTTCTTAATTGCCCCAGCGCGCTTCCCGGGAGCGTAGCGGTCTGGTCTGGCAGCGGGGTTTGGCGCTTGCCTCTGCAGCTCTTGGAACCGCGGACCCAGCCCGAAGCGCCCCGCCCCGCGCCCAACTCCGCCCCGGGTGTCCCCGCCCGCTTCTCAGCCGAGGCAGAAGAAGGGCGCTGGGCTCCCCCTCACCTGGGGCGCCCCTGGGAGCAGGACGCACGGAGCTCTGGCCACGCTGGCGGGCATTCCCAGTCCGCGGTGTCGGCCCCTTTCCACCCTAGTGTCATAGGGTTTAGCTGATGCGATTTGGAGCAACCTGCAAGGCTCTCTGCGCCCCACACGGGCGCCCCGCGGACAGTGGCGGTGCAGGAGCTGAGCGTCGGGTCTTCAGCAGGATCCCAGCGCCAGAGTCCGCTCCCGCCGCACGGTGACTTCTTCAAGAGGAGTTCGGGGTGCAGTCCATCGTGCCCGAGAGCTGGTGCTGGGGAGACTCCTGCGAGCGCAGAGAGAGCTCTATGGGTTGGTGGTGGAAGAGGCACCTTCCGAGGAAGCTGGGGGTCGAGGGCAGAGCGAATGCTCCAAGCTCTGACCCTGAAGACCTCACCAAAACCCTGCGATGCCCACTGCCAGATTCCTCGGCCATTCAAAGGCCATCCCAGCTGGACTTCTGCCTGTCTGCTGGGAGACTCCGGAGTTCATTCATTTTAGGCAATTTTCGTGACCTCCCTGGTCCTTGATTTCCTTACACACTGAGCAAGGGGATTAAACTCTACAAAGAGCTGCTATTTCTAATGACTCCTCCCCGCGCCCTCGGAAAGCGCAGAGGGAAGTGCTTTGAACTGGGAGTTGTGACAGGAGACTGAACCCTCCACTGATATATCCCATTATTGTCCGCTTGGAATATGGACTCTGCTTTGTCAGATCTTCCCATTTTCTCAGAGAGTCTGGAATCTCTGAGATTTATACTCTGTCGGCTAAAACAAAACCTATGCTGGCCAAAGACAGCATATCTCAAAATGAACGCAGTTCTTTTGGGCACCAACTTAAAATTCCTGAAATCCTTTGAGTGGTGACATTCTGTGATTTTTGCCTTTCCCACCTTGTGTGGAATTAACCCTGCCCTCCTTCTCCCCTTTCAAAAAATATTTTCCAACTTCATTGAGATATAAATGACATACAACATTGCGTAAGTTTAAGGTATACAATTTGATGACTTGATACATGTATATACTGCGAAATGATTACCATAATAAGGTTAGTCAACACATCCATCACCAAGCATAATTATAATGTGCGCGTGTGTGGTGAGAACTTTTAAGATCGGATTTCTTAGCAACTTTCAAGTATTCCATATCAAAGTATGGAGCACTTCTTCATTCTTTCTTTTATAATTGTAAATGGCTCATTGTGTGAATATACTACAGGTTTTAAAAAATGTTTCTGTTGCTAGACACATTGGTTTAATATTTTCAAAAAATGCCTGTTAAATTATGAATTGGATTATATCCCAAATTTTAGCAGAGTGCTATACATAGTGCTATAATATAAAATTAATAGTTCTTCAATGAATAAATATACATAACATCTTTTTGTATATATGCAAATGTATTTGAATGACAATTTCCTAGAAGTGGCATTGCTCAAGACATAAAAGCATTTTAAAATTTTGTAGAGATTGCCACATTGAACTTCATAGTGGTCTAACCATTTTTCACTTTTGTAGTAAGAAGTAGTTGGTAGAGGTGACTGACGGGACTGCATTTGAATCATTAATCAAATGTCTGTCGAGATCAAAGAAGGCGATATTAAAAAGCATGATTTCTCAGGAATGTAGTTCTCTCATATCTGTCCTCAGTTCTGAATGTAGGGTGCCTTCTCAGTAATTTAAAGTATGGTAGGGAAGGGCACTGTTTCTGAGAACATTACCTCAAGGTACTTTTTTTGTGGTCTGTGTGTCTCTCTTGTAATAATCTATACTAATAAAAGGGTAATATGATAATTAGACCAGATGTCTTCCGGACGTCCTTCCTGACAAAGCTGGGCCCAGGCAAAGCCCGCCTGCGGTCCCGGGTGCCAGTGGCTGGCCAGAAGGAGGGAATCCTGGGTCCTGGGTGCGGGGCAGAGGCAGATAGGGGTGTTCAGGCCAGCAGGGGAGCAGTTAGGGGCGAACAGGCAGGCAGGAAGAGGTGGTTAGGGGCAATTAGGCAGGCAGGCAAAGGTAGTTAGGGGTGATCAGGCAGGCAGGCAGGCAGTCAGGCAGGCGAGTGGTTAGGATCCAGTGGTCCTGAATTGTGAGAGGCATGTCTGACTGCAGGTTTAGGCCTGATCCATAGGGATTGGACATCCCCCAAGGGGTCCCAGATTGGAGAGGGTGCAGGCCGGGTCAAGGGACACCCCCCCATGCACTAATTTCATGCACCGGGCCTCTAGTTAATTATAAAATTAAAAATGTACCCTTGTTGCCTAGCTGACATGGCTCTGGGGTTGAGCATCAACCTATGAACCAGGAGGTCACAGTTTGATTCCAGGTCAGGGCATATGCCTGGGTTGCAGGCTTGATCCCCAGTAGCGGGCATGTAGTAGGCAGCCAATCAATGATTCTCTTTCATCATTGATGTTTCTATCTCTCTTTCCCTCTCCCTTCCTCCCTGAAATAAATAAAAACATATTTTTAAAAAATGTACTCTTGTAGACACTTTGTTAGGTAAGCTCTTTAATTACTTTAAATATAAATGTAATTAAGCTTTATAAATTATAGTTGGAAGAGGTAGAGCATAATTAAATGGTTCTAGGTGCATTGACACTGGCTCCTCTCTTTCATTCAATCCAGCTGGCTTCCACAGGGTTCCGGAAGAGTGGCTCTGTAAGACACTCTGGTTGGCTCACTTGATCCAGGCAAAGTATTTTTTCTTTTCAGGTTTCCTGGTGCCTCCAGGGGAGAACCAGGAAGATGACAGTCCAGAGGGAGATGAGGCATCAGATAGGTGCCTGCCAGTCACACTTTCTGCCTATGGCATCCAAATTGGAAAGGAGAAAGTAAAACTGTCATTATTCACAGATCACATGATATTGTACATAGAAAACCCTAAAGATTCCACCAAAAACTCCTAGATCTAATAAATGAATTCAGCAAGGTAGCAGGATACAAAAATTAATAATCATAAATTGGTGGAATTTTTATACACCAATAATGAACTGTCAGAATGAGAAATTAAGAAAACAATCCTATTTGCTATTTACAATGAAAAAATAAAAAAAGGTACCTAGGAATAAATTTAACCAGAGGTATAAAACCTGTACTTGGAAAATTATAGGATGCTGAAGAAAGAAAGTGAGGAAGATGCGAAAAAGTGGAAAGCATATGCTGCGTTCATGGATTGAGGAAGTAACATTATTAAAATGTCCATACTACTCAGAGCAAATAAATTAAATACCATTCCTACTAAAATACCAATGGCATATTTCACAGATCTAGAACAAATACTCCAAAAATTTATACGGAACCTAAAAAACCCTGAGTAGCTGCAGCAATCTTGAGTAAGAGGGACAAAGCTGGAGGGATCACAATACCTGATATCAAACTATACTACAACTCCATTGCAATCAAAACAGCCTGGTTCTGGCTAAGAACATATAGATCAGTGGAACCAAACAAAGAGCCCAGAAATCAACCCATGCCCTTATGGTCAATTAATATTTGACAGGAGGCAAGAGCATACAATGGAGTAAAGACAGTCTCTTCAATAAATGGTGTTGAGAAAATTGGACACGTGTAAGCAAAAAAAAAAAAAAAAAAAAAAAAGAAAAAGAAAAAAAAAAAGAAAAAATAAAAGAAACTAGACCACCAACTAACACCTATACATAAGAATAAATTCAAAATGGATAAAAGAATTAAATGTAAGTCTTTGAGTCTGTCATCTTTGCATCTATCTCAAATGCCAAAGCAGTACCCTCATTGTGCCTGATGGTAGCTCAATAGGTTACTCCAGTTATGATTTTTCTCTAAGCCCTTTTAGCCTCACCTTAAAAACTATTATTAATGAAACTGGCACACCAAGCCAGGCTGGCCCTATAAGAAGTTAATGTTCTGTAATAGAAAGTTATTATACTTCAGATACTTTATACATGTGGAAAAAAATCTCAGAAAAAGATACAGCAACATGTTAACAGTGATTATCTGTAGATGGTAAAATTATGAATGAACTTTTTTTTTGTTAATATTTATTTATTTAAAAAAATATTTTTATTGATTTTTTTTTTTTACAGAGAGGAAGGTAGAGGGATAGAGAATTAGAAACATCAATGAGAGAGAAACATTGATCAGCTGCTTCCTACACACCCCCTACTGGGGATGTGTCTGCAACCAAAGTATATGCCCTTGACCGGAATCAAACCTGGGACCCTTTAGTCCGCAGGCTGACACTCTATCCACTGAGCCAAAAATATTTTTATTTTTTAATTTTTATTGATTACGGTACTACATATGTGTCCTTATCACCCCATTCCCCCCGATCCCCCATCATGCCCTCACCCCCCTGGTGTCTGTGTCCATTGGTTATGCTTATATGCATGCATATGAGTCCTTTGGTTGATCTCTCCCCCTTACCCCCACCCTCCCCTACCTTCCCTCTGAGGTTTGATGGTCTGATCGATGCTTCTCTGTCTCTGGATCTGTTTTTGTTCATCAGTTTATGTTGTTTATTACATTCAACAAATGGTGAAATCATGTGATATTTATCTTTCTCTGACTGACTTATTTTGCTTAGCATAATTCTCTCCAGGTCCATCCATGCTGTTGCGTATGGTAAGAGTTCTTTCTTTTTTATTGCAGAGTAGTATTCCATTGTGTAGATGTACCACAGTTTTTTAATCCACTCATCTGCCGGAGCCTGCCGGCACTGCAGTTCAACGGTACCTGAAAAGGGGGGTGAGGATTAAGGAACACAGACACATTAGTTTCCGGGAGGGCGTGCAGCTTGATTCTGCCGCCGCCCCGAGTTTACTTTCTCAGCTCTTTATATAAGCAGAAGCAGCGTATGCAAGCATAGAGGTCAAGGCACGGGCAGCGTGTTTTTTCCACCTCAACAGAACCCTGAGTACATACGGAACTTCTCACTCCGCTAACTTTCTCATCTTTGTTCCTGTTATGGAAAACATACTGCATTCTTGACCCTGCCACATTGTTCAAACCTAGATACGTGAAACAAAAGGTTTCAGCTAAGTGGGGAAAACAAGGTTGCTGGATTATACACCTGATTGCCTCTCACGAAACAAGGTTGCTGGATTATACACCTGATTGCCTCTCACGGTTTCCCACATCTCCCCCTTTCCTTTATAATAAAGGAACCAGGGTGGGCCTTAACTGGCTAGGGAAGTAGAGGTCTGATTCCTCCCGTGGCTCATCAGCCACTCCTTAGGCTCTTGGTATCTTTTGGGGAGGAGAGGCAGAGCCCTTTTTATATTTTCATTAGATGATACCAACCTCTATGCAAATCAGACATACCTTCAGAGGAAGTCAGAGGCGGCCAATTATTATAAGGCCTTCCCTAGCAGATGCTTTGCTCTGCACCTAGCCAGTACCCAGTCTCGCCCTGCGGCGAGATGCAGCACTCTGACTACCTGTCTGCTTCCCATGGAGGCAATCAAGCTTAAAAATATGATTCTATACAACATGTAGAGGCCCTTGTGGGCCGGCCTTGAGCTTGACCTCATGTAGGTCTGCTTGGAGAAGCGTCAAAGCGCTGATTCCTCTGCGCACCAGAAAAGGCAAAAGGCACGCTAGCCCTACTACCACGGCCCCTACTAGGGCTACGGTAAGGGCCACATGTTGAAGGTCAGAGGTGGAAGGGACCATGCGCATAAGCTGATTTAAAAAGTCCTTGGCAGTATCCGCTGTATCCACCTTAAGGGGGTCTGCGCTTTGCAGACCTAAAATCTCCTCATGTAATTTTAGTAAGTCTATGGAATCATTAGCACTGTGCCAGATTCCTGATAAGTGAGCCTTTACCTTATTCCAGCCATGAACAGACTGATTGTATGGCTGAGGTGTAACACATATCCATTGATAGTTAGCATGGCATTGTAGCTTGTTTCTTACTTTTAACCCATCTACTTCTTCCCCTAGGTACATAACCATGTCATACAAAGCATTGAGCTTCTCCTCAATCTTTTTATCAATTACCTCTTGTGTCCCTAAGGCTGTGCTAACATTTTTGGATAAGTCATTGACAAAATGAGCTGTCTGTACCTCTTGAGTAAGGGCCACAGTAGCAGCTGCAGCTGTGGCAATGAGGGTTATCAAGGCTGTGACACCGGCTATCAGCAACCCAATGAACCTCCGGGGTCTGCTGAGGACTGAGGTAATTTCTCTCCACACCTGGAGAGAATGGTCACTATACCAAGGCTCAGAGAGATTTACCGGGACCATTACAAAGGCAGGCTGGTGAAGAACAACCACCTGTTCTCCCCAAGGTATGTTAGCAATACAATTGGTTAACAGACAATTTACCTAAGTAGCATTAAAGGTCTGACCTTGATGGGAAATATTCACCTTCCCCACCAGCAAGGCATAAGGCTCTGGCACACAGGCAGTCACATTAACTGTCCAGCTAATCGCGGTCCCATTCTTGGGTGTCATTACGGTTGTGACCAGATTCTGGGCGGCAGCCAGTTTCCAGAGTAGTAGCTGGATTGGACCGCCAGCCACGCTCCAGAGTCCCTCATAGAGTCCTTGAGTCCAACTGGTCTTATTAAAGACGGACCAACTGATGATGGACGAGTTGGTGCCCTGGATCGGGAAGGCAACAGCTTGATTGGTGTAGCACCGCTCCCAAGGTACTGAATGCTCTCGTAAATCAGATGGTTTTTCACATGGCAAGATGTCTCGAGGGAGTGAGGCATTCAGTCCTGTTCCTGAGCCCCCGAGGCTCATTACGTTGATGTTCCATCCGACGGTGGAGCTGTTGACCTTAAAAGTGACCCCCTGGAGGGTGACACAGCCTGTTGCACTCACGTTCTTGGAAAAACAGATAGGAGTGCCTTCTCCTACAGCGGAAAAATTGTATGGCACTGGGCTGTGCGCCTGGAGGTGACCATTCGAAGGCCTCCCAAGAAGCTTGGTATTGTTAACATAAACCGGGACGTTGCGCCCTTCCCACACGGACACGTACAGCATCGGGGGATCAGGCACGTATGCCCAATATTCCCTTGCTTCTGTTCCGGAGCACCAGGCCAGCAGAACGAGCAGCATCACCCCACGCTTCATTCTGGAGCAGTATCGTTATCTGACCCTCCTGTCGGGTCCTGGTCCTCCCTCTCGGATGTCTGGACTGTTGCGTGGCGAACCAGCCTCTCTGGTAACCAGCGCGGCCCCTCGGCGTCCTGTGGGAAAACACAGACATGGCCTCGCCCCCAGATTAATACGGGATCGGGCCCATACCACTGTCCTGTTAGGGGATCTTTCCAGCGCACCTGAGCATAAGTGCGGGAACTACTGGCTCCCCACAATCTCTGAGCAGCTGATTGTCCATGAGCATCAAAAGTTAAAAAATTAAGGATAAAGAGAGCATGATGTAAATAGTTATGTGCTGACCTAGGGTATAACTCCCCCTCTTTTATTTTTAGCAATTGAGTTTTAAGAGTCCCATTGGCTCTCTCTACTATTCCCTGTCCTTGAGGGTTATAGGGAATTCCTGTTTTAAGACTGATTCTTAGTTGACTGCAAAATACCTGGAAATTTTTACCTGTGTATCCTGGTCCATTATCTGTTTTGATACATTTGGGCTGCCCCATGGTGGCAAAGCATTTCAAGCAATGGGCAATACAATGCTTACTGGCTTCTCCAGTTTGGGCAGTTGCCATGATAAATCCAGAAAATGTATCTATAGTGACATGTACATATTTTAATTTCCCAAAAGGGGCAACATGAGTAACATCCATCTGCCATAGCTGATTGGGCATTAACCCTCTGGGGTTTACGCCATAGGAGGGTACAGTAGTGGTAGTGGGGCAAGTACCGCATTGTTTAACTATCTGCCGCGCTGCTTCTCTAGTGATTTTAAACTGTAAGCGCAGGCTGTTGCTATTTTGATGATGAATGGCATGTGACTGCCGAGCTAATTGTTCTGGGGTAGGCTGTGTTTGGACTAGCATTGCCACTCGGGTGGCCATGTCAGCTAGGTCATTACCTTCAGAAAGGGGACCAGGGAGGCCTGTGTGAGCTCGGAGGTGGCCAAAGTAGCAAGAAACTTGCTGTCTCTGTATCTGGCCCTGGATGCTTGCAAACAATTGTTGGACTACAAGGTTAGAGGTTTCTATGGTTGGTACAGTCTCTATTAATTCTAAAGCTTTTACAACATAATGGCTATCAGAATATAGATTAAATGCTTGAGTAGGCAGCTGTTCCAGAACTACCAGAACGGCCTGTAACTCTACTACTTGAGCGGAGTTATGACCCATCTGAAAAGAGGTTACTTTGCCTGATATGTTAGTGGTATAAAAAACAGTAACTGTTAGATTTCTCTTATTAGACCCTCACAAAGTACCTTGGCATAACTATTTACCCTCTGTTTAGGGAGGCAGAATGCAAATTATTTACTCTTCCTGGCTTACTGGCCTGTATTATTTGCTTTCTTTACAATATATTTCTTCTCCTTCTTACACCTACATAACCTTTTATTGAGACATTTTTAAATTAGCCTTTAAACCTTTTTTCTATGTCTTTTAAAAATGTATAACTATGCCTAGATCTTCTACTTAGTATTCTTTATTCTTTGAAACTTCAATCCTTTAATGAATCCTAAAAACTAAATAGCCAGAATTTCTTAGATTAATATTTATGACCATACTTAAAATGTACTTTTTCAAGAAAATATAACTAGACCTTCAGTGATAAAACCAAGAGTAGGTAAAAATATTTCCTTTTGAGAGACAGATATTTTAAAACTTAAATATTAAAGATATTATATCTTAAAGTTCCTTTGCTGAATATTCTACCACTGCCCAAGAAGTACCCAGTAACCCCTCCCTGCAAGGCTCAGTCTTCATGCAAGAAACCAAGGACACCAGCAGAGCTGGTTGTACCCAGCAAAATCAACAAAAACCTATCTCTCCCTGCTCTCCCTCCCAGATTTTCCTTCTTTACTCTAAGGTCCCAGAGGATCTCAACCTTCACCACTTCTGATGTCTCTAAACATTCTCTGTCCCCTAGCCTCGGACTTCTCTATTTCAGCAGGCTAAGAGTGAATTCTACCGCCTCTATCCTTTCTACACCTGCTCCGGAGAAGTTTTAACCCAATAAGTTCCCTCTTGCTTCTCTGGATTGGCAACCTTCACAAATTAACCCTAGAATTCTAAAATTTTAATTTAATACAGTAAATTTATAAAGCAGAGCAAACTGAAACGCTTAATTATACAAACATAGACAGAAATTTTTATTACTAAGTGGGCTGATTCCCTCTCTGACAGAGAACAAAAGACTCTGAGAAAAAAGGTGTCTCAGCAGCTGCTAAAGACTTTTGCATTCTGTCACAGCAGGTCCGCCCTATCTTTAAAATTAAACAACAGAAAGAGATAACAAATACTTTTATATTTACATTTATACATCAGACAGTCTGAGTTTTTGACCTAGGGGAGGTGATCAAGCTCTCCCTTCCACTCACTGGGATATGGGAAAGTTGGCTATTCCTGCTCACAAAATTTCTGTAAATCAAAAGCATTAACGGAGGCTCCGTAATCATCTGCTCGCCGCTTGAATTCCTGAAAACTTTTCAAAAAACAATGCAGGGGAGTACAGACAGAAGAACATGAAGCAGACTGACCCATTCTAATGATAAAGACAATTAGACCACAATAACACAGAATAACAAAGACAAAGACAACCAACAGGATCTCCGGGCACCGTCGTGCACCGGGATCTGGTCTCGGAAGTAGCGCTGCGTCTAGCCTTCCAGAGACCCCAGATGAGCGCCAACAGAACAGAACCAGAAATAAGTTTCTTACCGGTAAGAACCAGATCCAGGTGGCTCCTTTCCCTCTTCTTTTAGGGTCGCCGTCTAACCCACTTCTCTCCATTTTTGTCCCTCATGCTGTTCTGCTAAACTGTCCCTCACCAGGCTCCACAAAGAGAAAGCATCCACCGGTGTTCGGCGGGGACCGTGAGCCTGGAAATGCCCTTGAATTCTCTTCCCTACCTGTTCCCAAGTTTCTAAACACACAGTTCCCTCTTCAGGAAACCATGGGCACACTTCTTTAATAAATATAATGAAGCGCTTTATTTTCTTTTGACTCGTATCAATACCTCGAGCCCTGAGCATTCCCTTAAGCATGTGCACATATAGTAAGCTACTGCTAGTCTGTCCCATTTTCACTAGCTTCTCCCGCTTCACTAGCTTCTCCCGCCGTCTGCTCTGTCACCGCGTCCCACTACTTCTTCGGACGTCCTCTTACCTTGATTACCGCGGTGCTCCTTCACCGAATCCCCTGTGTTCAGTGCCCCACGTTGGGCGCCACCTGCCGGAGCCTGCCGGCACTGCAGTTCAACGGTACCTGAAAAGGGGGGTGAGGATTAAGGAACACAGACACATTAGTTTCCGGGAGGGCGTGCAGCTTGATTCTGCCGCCGCCCCGAGTTTACTTTCTCAGCTCTTTATATAAGCAGAAGCAGCGTATGCAAGCATAGAGGTCAAGGCACGGGCAGCGTGTTTTTTCCACCTCAACAGAACCCTGAGTACATACGGAACTTCTCACTCCGCTAACTTTCTCATCTTTGTTCCTGTTATGGAAAACATACTGCATTCTTGACCCTGCCACATTGTTCAAACCTAGATACGTGAAACAAAAGGTTTCAGCTAAGTGGGGAAAACAAGGTTGCTGGATTATACACCTGATTGCCTCTCACGAAACAAGGTTGCTGGATTATACACCTGATTGCCTCTCACGGTTTCCCACACTCATCTGCTGATGGGCACTTAGGCTGTTTCCAACTCTTAGCTATTGTAAATTGTGCTGCTATGAACATAGGGGTGCATATATCCTTTGTGATTGGTGTTCCTAGTTTCTTAGGATATATTCCTAGAAGTGGGATAACTGGGTCAAATGGGAGTTCCATTTTTAGTTTTTTTTTTTTTTTTGGAAACTCCATATTGTTCTCCACAGTGGCTGCACCAGTCTGCATTCCCACCAGCAGTGCATGAGGGTTCCTTTTTCTCTTCATCCTCGCCAGCACTTGTAATTTGTTGATTTGTTGATGATAGCTATTCTGACAGGTGTGGATGGTACCTCATTGTTGTTTTGATTTGCATCTCTTGGATGATTAGTGACTTTGAGTATGTTTTCATATGTCCCTTGGCCTTCTGTATGTCCTCTTTTGATAAATATCTATTTAGGTCTGTTGCCCATTTTTTGATTGGGTTGTTTATCTTCCTTTTGTTAAGTTGTATGAGTTCCCTGTAAATATTGGAGATTAAACCCTTATCAGAGATAACATTGGCAAATATGTTCTCCCATGCAGTGGGCTGTGAATGAAATAAATTGATGCACAGAAAACTTGGATTACTTGTCTAATACAGAATCTTTATATATAAAGAGCCAGGGTCTGTAATGTCCAAAACTATTGAACGGATGACCGAACACTGGAAGTCAGTCCTGCAGTCAGTGCTCGGTGACCCAGCACTGACTGCCGAGGGGGCTGCAGATCAGGCCTGGAGAGAGGCCCAGAGAGAGAAGCAGGGTCTGATCCGCAGCCTCCATGGCAGCTGTTGATCAGCCCTTGCCACTCTTTCTCTCCAGGCCTCTCCAGCAGCCGTGGGGGCTGCTGATCAGCCCCGCCTCTCTGATCAGGCCCAGAGATAAGCCTGGATATGCTGACTGGCATAGAAACCAACCAATCAGAACCAAATCTGGGTGAACTGCGAGGAGCCAATGCTTGCCTAGGAGGTGGAGATTTTGACGCTGACTGACATAGAAGCCGACCAATCAGAACCTAATCTGGGTGAACTTTGAAGGCAGAACCTAAGGTGGGGGCTGAGGAGGGGTTTTAAGGGCAACAGCTGTTTGGTGTAAGATGTAAGAAAGCAGTTCAATTTTTAATGACCGGTTTGGTGCATATGGCTGGCTATCAGTCTAGATATAGGGATTATATATTTTTGTCTGCCAAGAGCATCTCCTCCTGCTGAAAAAGGCTCCTCCCACCCCATTTAAGCAATCCTATCCTATATAATCTACCTATACTACTAAAAGGATAATATGCTAATTAGACCAGGTCGACCAGCCATCTTCTGGATGTCCGACTTCCTTCCGGACAAAGCCATGGTGGTGGAGGTCGAGGCAGAGGCAGTTAGGGGTGATCAGGCTAGCAGGGGAGGGCAGTTGGGGGGGGGGGCGAGATCAGGCTGGCAGAGGATTAGGGGCAATCAGGTCAGCAGGGGAAGGCCATTGGTGACGAGATCAGGCCTGCAGGGGAGGGCAGTTGGGGGCAAGATCAGGCCAGCAGGGGAGGGAAGTTGGGGGCAAGATCAGGCCGGCAGGGGAGGGCAGTTAAGGGTGAGATCAGGCAGGCAGGTAGAGGCAGTTAGGGGCGATCAGGCAGGCAGACAGGTGAGCGGTTAGGAGCTAACTGTCCCAGATTGCTAGAGGGATGTCCGACTGCTAGTTTAGGCCCACAGGGATTGGGCCTAAACCAGCAGTCAGACATCCCCCAAGAGGTCCCCGATTGGAGAGGGTGCAGGCTGGGCTGAGGGGAACCCCCCGAACCCTCCTGTAGATAGGCCACTAGTAGATATATACAAAACAAAAGCAATAAATTATCCAGATATTTGGTACCATGTAAATAACATTTCTTTTTGATACTTTCAATGTTTTTAAAAAGATAATTGGGGAATGAATTAAACCAATCAGATAGTTTTGCACAAATGTTTTCTAATAGCCAAACAATTGGTTAAGAACCATCTGCTCAAATGGTTAAGTAGTGAAGAGGCTTCCCATTTGAGCAGATGGCTCTTAGCCAATTGTTTGCTATTAGAAAGGTGGACACATTGGTGAACCTTCCTTAGTCAGGGGGCTCCATCTACAGAGAAATATTAGGGGAAGTTATTCTGACTGGGCATAGGACTCACATGATTCAACTCAAAGTCACCTGAGGAGCAACTTCTCACAGGCCTTTGCCTCAGTCAAGCATCACTGGTTGCAACTTGAACCAGCCCATGCTGAGAGGGTAACCAGGAGCAGAGAGCCAGGCACATGTCATGAAACCCAAGTCAGAGCTCTCAGCTGCAGGATCATCACAGGCTTGTGTCTCCACACTCTGGGGGCTCCACCTGGTTTTCTGCATCCTCCTCTGTGTGTGTTTGCCTCTCTCCCTGTCTCAGACCCAGCACAGTCTCACTTCTCACTTTCCAAGCCCAGGAATCCTACATGCTTAGGAGAGAAAGAGGACTTAACTGACTCAGCGTGGGTTGGGCATCTGCCCAGGTGGCCCCTAGCCCACAGGGTGCATTACACAATTTGGAGAAAGCATCCTTCCTCCAGGCAGATGCAGCTCACCCACCCCTTTCCTTGTACAGGACACAACCCACACAACAGTGCATGCCTTGTCCACTGCTGGTTCACTCAGCTGTGGCTGGGATGTGAGCAGGCAGAATCACATGGTCTCCCTAAGCATGTGGGTGGGGAGATGCCCCACACCAGGAACAAAAACAGCTGTAGGGCTTTCTACCCCACTACTTTCAGGCAAATCTGGTTACAGGGGGGCTAACCAGTTTTGTGCTGGCATGTTCCATGAAGCAACTTAAGCTTGTAAGCATAGAGAACACGATTAAATTAAAGTTGATAAACGTGCTAAGGAAAAATAAAATAGAGATCACCTGGCCTCAACTTGTATCATTAAATGACAGTGAAGTATGAGATAATTTTTGAGACTTACCACCAACAAACAAATGATTTATTAAAGAAAGGAAGAGATGCTCTTCAGGTTTTCATTTTAGACATTTAGACACCTGGAATGGTTTGGGATTGTGTCTGGGGGGTGAGGTGGGGAGGGAGCAGGCATGAGACGAGGTCTCCAATAGGTCTTCTGGTCCCAGGATATCTGGCTCAGAGAAAGCAATCTGATTTTTCCTTTTTGAACTTTCTTTGAACCCACTCCCACAAACTGGCTCATGGTTTTCTGAAATCTGTTTGTAATTGTCCACCTTGTTCCCACGTTAGACATAAAAACCCACATGTATTTCAGGAAAGTGGCTGGTCTCTTCTGTATGTGTTTTCCTCCCTACTCCCCGCCCTCTCCTATGTTTGACAAGACTGGGCTGCGCCAGGAGTTCCCCGGTCCCCCTTTCTCCCTGCAGAGCAGACTCTCCTGCTGGGCCATCACTCACTCAGCTTCCCCTCTCTGCCCTTCTGGTGACACGAAATTTTCTTTGACCCCGACTGCCACTGATGGCCCTTGCCCAGCTCTTCACCATCCCTTTAGACCCAAGATAGCTGGACACATTTTAAAATGTCATTCCATTGGCCTTTGTGAAACGACAAGGCATTTTCTTCTCTTATAGTTGGAGGTCAACATATTTATAATTGACCTTAGAATATTCTTTGAGACATTGGGACTGTTCCTAGATTTTCTGTTTCAGAGTTTGCTGCCTATTTTCTGCCTCCAAATAACCCCAACTTGATTCAATTCAAGGCGATCAATACCAACTCTGGGCTGGATGGGCCAGTGGTGGCAGGAGACCAGGATGGTCACATTTACACCTTGGGTGTAATTGGGTTGATTAGTCCTGTCTGCGCAGCAGGTTTGTGGAGTTTCTGTATCTCTTCTAACCCCATCATCCTGGTGTGTTATCTTCTTGTTTGGAGAATATTGAGTTATACAACATGTCTTATGATGTACGTGTGACGTGACTTAAGGTTTTAAAAGCCTAGGGAGATAACAGTTTGGCTCATTCTAGAGGTCTTGGCTTAAAAGCTGAAGAGGATTTGTAGGAGCCAGGTTATAAAACGTCGACAAATCTCTCAGCAACAGAGGACCCTTATGGGAAAGGCACAGTGTAGATGCAATGGCTTTCTGTGTGCATGGTTTAGGAATCCCGTGGTCGAGCCATAAAATTGTTAGGATGTAGGGGCCAAGGAACTCAGAGTAGCAAGAATAGTCTCCAAATGAGATTTTTTTTTTTTTAAATTTCTTTATTGATTAAGGTGTCACATATTTGTCCTCATCCCCCCATTCCCATCCCACCCCTCTCCCCACGCATGCCCCAATCCCCTGTTGAACTTAACCGTTGGATAGGCTTATATGCATGCATACAGGTCCTTTGGTTGAACTCTCCCCCTCCCCCCACCCTCCCCCTACCCTCCCCTATCCTCCCTCTGAGGCCCGATAGTCCGATCGATGCCTCCTTGCTTCTGGTTCTGTTCTTGTTCCTCAGTCTATGTTGTTCATCATTTCCTCTAGATGAACGAGATCATATGTCACTAGATATATACTAATAAGAACTGAATGTGAGACGAGCAATAATATTTATGCTGACAGGCAAATGAATCAATCTGTAGCGAGCTTCCCCCTGGACCAACAGTTCTTTTGAGACCCAATTTCGATGTCCAGTAGTTCCTTATGTGTACATGTCAGCACTGACCCCTCAGCTCTGGATGGTGGACAAATGGTGGTAATGGAGGTCCAACTCCCTCTGGTTTGGTCTCGGCCGAACCCAGGGGCACGGCGTCACCCGGACTAAGGGCACGTGGCCTCACCCATACCCAAGGGGCGCGTGGTCTCACCCGGGCCTGGGACCCAGCCTCACCCGGATGGATCCAGGGGCGCACGGCCTCACCCGGACCCAGGATCTGGCTTCATCCAAATGAGATTTAAAAGTGTTTTCTGCCAGGCAGGCAGAGACAGAAAAGGGGATCCTTAGAGCAAAGGAGGCCATTGAGAAAACCATCACAGAGTTAATCCTCTAATTAAATAGCTGGACACCTTTTGGGGCATTTTGATAACTTTCCAGAGTTCAGGAGATGCTCATGAAGAGAAAATTTTAATTAAGCACGATTGGATAATTGTGAAGTGTGGGTGTCAGAGAACTCATTTTGCATTACCCTACTTAGACTATGAAATCGTTAGGAGTAGAAACTGGAGATGAATGAACATGCCTTCTGATGCTTTTGTAAAGGCTGTCACAGAACATGTGTTAGTGAGCGTATTCTCCTCCATCACCCAGACTGAAGAATGACTTACATCTGCTGATACACTTAGAAACAGGCACATTCAGTGGGTCTGGTTCTCTGGTGTGGCTGTACACCGAAATCACCCAAAGGAGTTATAAAAAACCCTGATCCCGAGTGTCTGCTCCTAGGGATTCTGACTTCATTGGTCTGAAGTGTGGCCTGGGGATCAGCCCTCAGACTACTTGTTATTATAAAGGAGGAAAGGTAGCTTTACAACTGTTACCCAGAGGTCAAGGGGTCAATCTTAACATTCTAAACCATGGGACGAGATGGCAGCAGGTGACCTCTGATGTGGTGCACTGAGATGGGCAGAACTTCATTTCTGTGGTTGTGCCAAAAATGCATAAGCTGAATCTTGTTATGAGGAAAAAGCCACACACATGCAGGTGAAGGGCATTGTATCAAATAAATGTTTCGGACACTTCAAAATGTCAACATTATGCCAGACAAAAAGTGGCAGGAGAATGCTCCTAGATGGAAGAAAATGAAAGAGACATGAGAATCAAATGCAGTGTGTGATCCTAGAATGGATTCAAGATCGAAAAAGAAGCTGTTAGGGGCAGGAGGGAGAAAAAGAATAGCGGGACTAGCCATAGTTGTAAGAAATATTAATCATGCTCCGTGATTGTTTTGTTCTGATTAAAGAAAGCACATTCTGTCCTGGCTGGGAGTTGTATGTCCTAGGACCTGGGAATTAACCTCAAAATGTGATCCATTCTCTTTACCTGAGAACTGCCTATCATCATGGAAAGATCAACAACCTTGTTGTTAAAACAATGGAGTCCTGGAGGTGCCCCGCCCTTTGCACCTCCCAGCCCACATTGCCTAGAATCTGTAACGATTATACCCATTCTTATTCCTTCTGTCTACTTTCCCGTGCCTTTTACTTACTTCCCCATGTAATCTTTGTCCTTTTTCTCAATATAAGCAGCTGGTTTATGAGGGAGGGGGGTTAGAGCAGATTTTTGTGGATGACCTGCTGCTCTCCCATGCGCTGACAATATTGGAGAATAAACACTCATAAAGGATTCAACCCTGTCTCTGCTTAATTGGCTCAAGTAGTGACAGGCAGCCCGGACCCATTTGTTGTCCAGCTTCAAAGCTATAAGGATATTGGTGGGGCAGTCTTGGAAAATTTAGATATGGGCTATGTATTAGATGTTATTAAACTGAAAATAACTTTCTAAGGTGTGCTAATGGTATTGTTGCTGTGTAGGAGACTACTCTTAGAAGAGACAAACTTAAATATTTCAGGGTTAACTGTCATAATATCTGCAACTTGCTTTCAATTAGTTTCAGTAGAAAACAAGCATATGTGACATGATGTTAACGACTGGTGATTCTGGGTAAATGGTATATGGATTGTGGACGAAAGGGGCCACATGCTAACCTGACAAGCTCAGGGGAGGCCTGCATGGCATCTTGCAAACTCAGAGACCTAAAGTAACCACAAAGAATGGTCTGAAATTAAACTTTAACTAAAAGCAGTTAAGGTGGGCAGTTAAGTCCTAGGCCGGTATCTTCACTGACAAGGTCAACTTTACCTTAACTGAGCCTATCTGTCTTTTTGCATCTATGATAACATATCCTTGAAAAGTCTGGGTAACTTGTAACTTCCCTTTCTCTGGACCCCCTGGGGCACAACCAAATGTGTTGGGTGCCAGGACAGATACCACAAATTCCTTCATTATCATGTTAATTGTTCCTGCACGCACCTAAGTATGTGTTCATCATTTTACTTTTTATCCAATCCCAGGGGTTTCCACGATTTGCTTTATCCCACCTCCTTAATCTATCACCAATGGTTTTCATGTAACCCACCTACGTCCCTCCTTTGATTGCAATGTATAAATACAGATGTAACCTGCCATTCTCCGGAGCATTATCTCAATTTGTTGAGGTTCTGCTTCCTGGCACATGATGACAGTTTGGCTCAAATAAACTCACAAGAATTCTTTACAGGTTTCAATGGTTTTTTACGTTAACAGGGTGTTCATATTCTAGTAGGTTTAAACTTTCAAGATAAAAAAGATTGGAGAAAACGTTTTGTACATTTGCACTAAAACTGAAATGACAAGCTTTCATTCTCTATCACGGTCTGAAATTTTCAAGTTTGCTTTTAGGCCAGCAAACAAGAACGAGAGCAAAAACCTCCGAGGTTCTCTTTTACTTCGGGCCAGGAAATCCTTGGACACGAGTCCCTGGGGAGGCTGGGGCGGGGAGAGCCCAGGAAGCATGCCTGTCCTGCCCAGGGGCATCTTCCTGCTGAAAGCCAGGCCTTCCCTGCCACCTGCTCACCGGCAGGTCTAAGAGCTCAGTTTGGCTTTTGAAATCAGTTTAGCCACAGAAAGTGCCCTACTCTTCCTTCTGCTGCCCTCGCTGGAGGGTTCTGGTTTCTCACCGCCTTGGCTCACTGTGTGTTCCCTGAGGAAGCCACAGGGAACAGAGAACTGTCATTATCACTCATCAGCCCTCCACTTCCAAAATTACTCATCCCAGATGCAGTTGGGAAACCGGAAATGGGTACTGTTCTATGAAATTTTGGTTGTCTCCATGTGGGATGGACTCCAGGCTCATGTATTCCTGTTGACTCGGCATGCACCACTTTTACATATTACTCCTAAAGAAAGACCCGAAATTGAGAATTTAAGATTTTCCTGTCTCCCACAGCTCCTTACAAGGGAAGTGCCAGCTGGGCCTCTGAGCCCCGGTTGGAGAATTTTTCCTCTCCCCATACTTTGTAGGGTCTCACAAAGACTTTCCATACTGGGCAGCTACCTCCCATTGGCGCCCACAGCTCCTAGTCTGAACAGCAGTGGCCTTGAACTGACAGAATCCGTTTTTTCCACTTTTTTTTTGGTTTTGTTTGTTAATTCCTACCTGAGGATATTTTTTCATTGATTTTTAGAGAGAGTGGAAGGGAGGGGGAGAGACAGAGAGAGAGAGAGAGAGAGAGAGAGAAAACATTGATGTGAGAGAGGCATGTTGATTGGTTGCTTCCCGCACATGCTAGACCAGGTCTGGGGATTGAGCCTGCAACCAAGGTATGTGCCCTTGACAGGACCCTTTAGTCCAAGGGCCGACACTCTCTCCACTGAGCCAAACCGGCTAGGGCTCCAGTTCTGAATTCAGTTCCAGAATATTCCTCCTATTCTATTGTAACATTTGGGTGTGGGTTTAAAATGCAGATAACAGTATGCCCTTTCTTTCTCTGACAAGAAAAGAAAATCATCAGGTTTTCATGTTAGCAAAACTAGGTAAGGGAGGTGACTCTGAGCTGGTTTTGGATGATGAGCTGGTAGCCCCGGGGAGGGCATACAATGGTAGGAAAGGAGAAGACAGTTCAGGCTGGTGGCCATTGGTATGGAGGTGTGAGGCTGCATGGAGCATTCTGGAAACCACCGGCCATCCAGTGAGGCTGGAGAGTAGGGTGAGGCAGGGGGTCACAGTGAAAGGTAACTCTGAAGAAGTGGACAAGGAATAGACCACAGGCAGTCTCACTTCCTGATACATTGAAGACTGTGGATTTCATTCTTATGGTCTTTGGTTTTCCATTTTTGCCATTTGTGAGTTGTTTCTTGGATGCTGTTACTGAAAAGGATCACTGACTATAGGCAAATTAAGAAGAAACAATTCAACATAATGTTAAAAAACACTGAAGCATGTTTTAAAAAAAGAAATGAAATAATCTACACTAATAAAAGAGTAAGATGCAAATTGACCATACCTTCACAACGCCCACCAGCCAATCCGGGGTGAGTATGCAAATTAACCCAAGAAAGATGGCGGGTTAATTTGCATACACAAGTACCGAGCGGCCGGGGTGTATCATCACCATGGTGATGATGCAGGTGTTCCACAGCACCACAGCCACTCCAGGCTTCTGGGCAGCGTGGGAAGGCAGAAAGGTGGCTCCAGGAGCGAAAAGGCGGCTCCGGCTGGAGCTAAGGCAGTGCTGGCAGCCAGGGGAAGGAAGGCCCATTCTTGCATGAATCTTCGTGCCTCGGGCCTCTAGTTGTTTCATATCAGTGAGATGGTATTTTCTTCACTTTTATCAAAGCTCAAGGGTAGAAAAGCTGTGTCACCATATCGCATCAATTTATTTTCCTAGTCTTTCTAAATTCAGAAATTCCTGACTCACAGTACATACTGGGTATGGCAGCCAACGTTTGGCAGCTCTTTCAGACAGATCTGCATATATGGACTGAACAGAGACAGGCATTCTGGAGGATTCTCCTGGAAGACCACATCCAGCACTTTGTTGGATGAAAGTCAATAGGAACGCGGTCCTTGAGGCTGGAGAGTCAAGTGTTTCCACCTGGGAGCGAGCTGTGAATGGATTTGTATCTACTCTTTGGTTGAATTTAGCTACAAAGCATTTTTCATAGACTATTTGTAACCTTTGGATGTGGTTTTAAAATACAAATGATAGTATGTTGCTGATTTCTTTCTCTGACACTAAAGGAAAAACATCAAGAATTGGCAAAGAATCAAATGCACAAGGATTGAGCCATTTGTACAATTTGTTTTAAAGTTATTTTTCTTCAACACTCAGAAGATATGTGTTACTCATGTGACTTCTGCAGCCAAGTTGCTAAAGACAAACGTGTGTCCTTTGTAGCAAACCTGCTTTCCACTCTGATTGATTTTGAGTTTTGTGTTTATCTTATATTTTCTTTTTCTTTTAATAAGCCCTGGGAGGAGCCCAGGGCTACAAATACCTTCCCAGTGTCGATGATTGATTGGAGTGGACATGCTCATAGCCAGCCCATTCTTCGTCCTTCATTGACACACAAGCCAAGTGACCCACCACTCAGCTAACCTTTTGTTTTGAAGTTTCACCATATGTGCATGTATGAATTAAAAAAAATTCTATACGCTGAGAGTCTTTACTCAATGCTGAGAAATTCTTCAGCAGTATTTTTGCACGTTTTCTCTGTTTTTTTTTTTTTTTGTGTGTGTGTGTGTATGTGTGTGTTTTTTTTAATCTTCCTTCTTTGGGTTCATGTTGTTGTTTCTGCTTTCTATAATCTGGGCCTTTGCTTATGCTGTTTCCTCTCTCTGGAATGCACTTGCCACCAAACCCTCTACCAATTTCCTTCAAGGTTCAGTTTAAATAATTCCTCTTCCATGAAACTTCTTTTGACCCCTAACTGGATACACCCCGTTCTCTGGTCATGCAATATCTTTTGAGTCTCTATTGTGTGACAGCCTCTGTGCTAAGCACTTTAACGTGTTGTTTTGGTTTATCCTCAAAACAATACATTGAGGGAGGTAGTATGATTCTCACTTTCCAGTGAGGACACCGAGGCTGCACACAGCCGTAAGCTAAGCTGGGATGGGACCCAGGTCTGGCTGACTGCAGGGCATGCTCGGCTAACCACCCTGTTCCAAGGTCTCGGGAAAGGCGATGTCCGAGTACACCAGACCAGGTCGCTTAGTGACCGTTAAACATTTGGAGAGTGTTGTTTGGCCAGTGCCACAGCTAAAAGTTGCTTCTGTCCTGAAACTGTGATTTCTGTGGCAACTGGGAAGTCTTGTGGCCCTGGCGACTCTCAACCCAAATCACTCTTAGGCTTTTGGAATGAGCGCTGGGCCAGTACTTACATAACTGAAGAGTAGTAAGATTGGGAGGCAGCAACTGTATTTACATTTGAAGGATTATTCATGCAGTTCTCAGGGAATATTGGAACAGTTTTACACTTCTCAGATAATTTACAAATGTCTTAAATGTCAATATGCAAAAAAGTCGGTGACATTTGAAGAAGCTCTCCTTGTTTATATCTTTACTAGAGGCCTGGGGCACGAAATTCATGCACTGAGTGGGAGTGGGGGTGGGGGGAGGTCCCTCAGCCTGGCCTGCACCCTCTTGCATTCTGGGAGCCCTCAGGGGATGTCCAACTGACAGCTTCGGCCTGTCCCCCTTGTGGAGCGGGCCTAAGCCAGCAGTAGGATATCCTTAGCACTGCCTCGGAGGTGGGAGAGGCTCCCACCACTGCTGCTGCTCTTGCTAGCCATGAGCCCGGCTTCTGGCTGAGCGGTGCTCCCACTGTGGGAGCGCACTGACCATGAGGGGGCAGCTCCTGCATTAAGTGACTTCCCCATGGTGGGCAGTGCACGTCATAGCGACCAGTCATTCTGCTGTTCAGTCAATTTGCATATTACTCTTTAATTATATAGGATATAAATAGAGAGAGCCCATAATTCCTTCGAAATTGTCAAACCCATCATTTATGGAACAAGGCTTGACAAAACAGCTGGATTTTGCTAGGATGAACATTTTGTGTTAGCTTGATCTACTTTGGTATTTTGAAGAGTTGTGATATTTTTACAAGATCTGTGATGCTGATTATATGATAACAAAATGCTCTCTCTCTCTGCGATTTTGTAAACAGGTCTGAGAATAAATTAGGGGGTAACCACCTTCCAAATGCAGACATCAAGGGTATGGCTTTTGTTTCCTTTGGTGTTGAGGTCAAGGTGGGCTTTCTCAAGACTGGGTGGAAAAATGGAAATGATTAATTTCCAAGGTGGCTTTGTTTTGGGTGGGTGGGAGGGGATGTGAGAAGGACAGGCCATGCAAGGGGACAGTCACCTGTACTACCTCCTTAAGAACACGCTCAGCCTGTCTGCCTAAGCTGCAACCCCCTTCTGAAAGGTTCCTATATAGGAGTCAGTGTTATGTTGTCCCCCAAAAGATATGTTGAAGTCCTAATATCTGATACTTGGGAATGTAACCTTATTTGGAAATAGAATCTTTACTGACATACCAGTAATCAAGTTAAGATTAAGTCATTAGAGTGGCCCCTCATCCAATATAACTGGTGCTCTTATAAGAAGAGAGAAATTTGGATATGGACACATACAGCGTGTAGACAGTCATGTGAAGATGGAGGCAGTGGTTGGAGTGGTGCTGCCACAAGCCAAGGAATGCCTGGGGCTACCAGAAGCTGGATTAGGCAAGGAAGGATCCTGCCCTAAAGGCTTCAGAGGGAGCCTGGCCTTGTCAAGACCTTGATGTAAATCTTCTAGCTTCCAGAACTGTGAGAGAATACATTTCTGCTCTTTTAAGCCAGATAGTGGTTGCTTTGTTACAGCAGGCTTAGGGACATAATATAGTCAGAGACTCTCAACACTGGCTGGTATTTAGAAATACCCGGGGAGCTCATAGACAATACCAATGCCTGGTCCCCCCCTTTCCTAGACCAATAGAATTTCCATGGTATTAGCTTTGGGCTGGATATTTTTTTAAACGTCTCCTCCTTTTGGGTAGGTAATTCTAATGTGCAGCTAAGGCTGAGAACCACCATAAGGTAATCATTCTTTGTACCCCAGGCCCCTACTAATGAGGCCAATGACTGGCACCTCTGACCCACAGGTAGGTACGCTCTGGCCTTTGAAGTGGAAGAACTCTGCCCAACAGGAGCATCCTATGCAGAAAAGGCTGTGTTCTGACCCAGTCAGATCTTCTCTGTTGGGGAATTAGAATGTAAGGTATAGAAACAGTATCAGCAGATAGTTGAGAGGCACCCAATTGGAGAGAAGGCAGTGAGCACACACTCAAGGCAGGAGAAACCACTGGCACGGACATGGGGGAGTAGGAGAGAAGCTACAGAGAAAAGTAGAAGTGGAGGTGTTGAGTCTGAGCTTAGAAGACTTCCCGAGTTGGTAGAGGGTCCCCAGAGCTGCCCTGGGATAAGCAGCTCAGCCGCAGTGTCTGCACCGGGATGAAAGGGGCTCCATTCTCCGCAATCTTGTCTCTCTGTGGACCAGAAGCAACAGCATCCTCTGGGAGCTCGTTAGAAACACAGGATATTGGGCCTTATCCTTGACCTCCTTTCCACAAGATCTCCGGGTGATTCATTTGCTCCATAAGTTCGTTAATCTCAGGTTCGCAAGGCCTAGCGGAGTGGCTCCTGTTAGTATTTCCTGAGCTTCCTTCCTCCCTTCCTATTTCTCCTTATAAAAACCGAATCACCTGAGGGAACCTGAGTGGGTCTCTGTTTTTGTTATAACCTGAAAGGTCTCCTTTTCCCCATGAAAGGAAGAAATACTTTTCTGTGTAAGAGATGTATAAAGTTGGAGCGATTTTGAAGATGTGTCTGGGTGTTAGGGATTGCTGCCGACTGCCTGTGCCCTTTGTCTGGCACTGGTCCCGCAGAGGCAAAGCTTTCCAATATCTCTAGTTCAGTGGTTCTCAAAGTGTGGTCCCTGGACCAGTTTCAGCATCACTCAGGAATGTGTTAGGAACACGAATTCCCAGGGTTCACCCAAGACCTACTGAATCAGACACCATGGGGGTGGGATCCAGCGATCTGCACTTTAAGGAGCCATCAGGGGATGCTGGTGCAGCGTGGCACTTGAGAACCATTTTTCTGGTTCATCGTTTCATTCCACTGACTTATCTTCACAACAACTGGACAAATGACCTGGGAATGTCACATCTAAGCCGTTGATAGAAATACTGGTGGGAGCCTGGCTGGTGTGGCTCAGTGATTGAGCATCGACCTATGAACTAGGAGGTCCTGGTTTAATTCCTGGTCAGAGCAAGGTACTTGAGAGAAACCAGTTAGAAAATTATGGCAGTGGTGATGGGACTGGAAAGAGAAAGGTGGTTTTAAAAGCTATTTAAGAAACAGAGGCCCTAGCCGGTTTGGCTCAGTGGATAGAGCATTGGCCTGCAGACTGAAGGGTCCTGGGTTCGATTCCGGTCAAGGGCACATGCCTGGGTTGTGGGTTCGGTCCCCTGCAGGGGGCGTGCAGGAGGCAGCCTATCAATGATTCTCATTGATGTTTCTATCCCTCTCTCCCTTCCTTTCTGAAATGAATAGAAATATACATTAAAAAATGCTGTTGATAATCCTAAACTGAAAAGGACCCAAATGCCCACAACAGCAAAATGAATAAGCAAATGGATGTATATTCTCAACCCTAGAATATAGTGATGAGAATGAATGATTTATAGCTACAGATGTAAAATGTTGAATGGAAGAAGCCAGGAACAAAAGAGCACATATTATAAGATTCCATTTACATAAAGTACCAGGCAAAAGTCATCTTCGTTATGAGGAGTCAGGCTTTGCACATGGGGCTCCACCTCCCTGGGACACTGTCCCCACCCCAGCCTGTCTCCTCGCTCTTTCTGGTCCAAATCCTACTCATCCTGCCATTCTTGACTTAGATGCACCTTCTCAGGTGCCTTGCTCTCTCACCTCAGTCAGAAGTCACCTGGGAGGGAGAAGTGCCTGGAAGGAGGCACAGGGGGGCTGGTAAGGTTCTGTTTCTTGCTCTGAGTGCTCAGGACACCTGTGTGTTCATTTTGCAAAACTGCATCCCGCTGTACAGTTACCATCTGTGCACTTTTCTGTATCTATGTTATTATACATCCACAAAAAAATTTAAAAATACTGGTGGTTGTTGTAAATGTTTGAGTCCTGATGTAATTTTTCTACTGCATATTTTTTACAGCCTATAATTTGGGGTTTTGGTCCAATTTCTTGTTTCCAATGCATGGGATCAGAAACCACATGGTTGTGTGAATTAATTTCCAAAACCTCACTTGGAACAGAGTGTTGACATTGGAAAAATATGTTCTAAAATATATCTGCCTAATGTTTCTGAGTAAAGTTTTGCAATAAAATTTATTTTTCAATCCACAAACAATTTCACCAGATTGTTTTTTCTGAAATAGTGGTCTTACCATGTTTTTTGCTTGCGGGCCCTCTTAGATCACCTTTGGAATTCTGTGGAAGAGAAAATGTGTGATTATTTGTTCTCCATAAGCCCACTCAGTAAACACATGGGCAAAGCGTTTTGAGGAAGCAATTGTATTGAGTTAGAGGAACATCTAAAGGATGTTATAAACTCAAAATGAAGACATTTACAAATCATTACAGCCTCTTTCCAAAAAAACACACAAATACTCATTGCATATGCATGACCTAACCTGCATTTTAGATAAGTAATCAGAAAAGAAGGTGAAACAGGAAAACATACCGACATAATCAGCATTTATTCGAACCCAAACTGTCATGGTGCAGCCCCTCTGTGTTATAATTTACAAGGTATTTGAAGAAAGAACAATGACCCCTTTTGTTCTTGCGAGTTGCAAGGCTTGGTTTCATTTCTATTAACCAGATTGAGGTTTAATGGAAAATCCTGCCACCACTCTGTCCAAATTAGACTCGTGTGGTTTGAGATTGAAGGAACATTCCAGGTCCTTTTGTGTGAGCTGCTTCTTGGACAGGTAAAGGGAAGCCCACAGAGGCTGCGGGGCCTCCCCACGCCTTGCACCCGGTTAATAAAAGAGCTTGGCTGGACTCAGTCTGTGCACTGGCTGCCTGGGCTTTTCCCGGGGACAAGCTGAAAACTCAGCACGAAGTGGGCCCCGGAGGGGAGGGAATGGAAGTGATGAGAGCCCCAGGTGCCTAAAGAAGAGCAGGCTACTGTCTGAACCCGGATGGGCTCAAAGTGGAAGATTGGGGCATTCCAATCCTGCCTCCTGAACTGGTGTGTGTGTGTGTGTGTGTGTGTGTGTGTGTGTGTGTGTGTGTGTTTTCAGGTGCATATTCAGACTGGACCCCTTTCTATCCACTGCGAATTTTCTTCCTCTTTCCAATTTTCTCTACTTATGCAATTCAGAGCATGAGATTTTGACAGCTATGTGCCTGCCAGGCACTTAGCTAGATGTTGGGGATTTGCCAGTAAACAACGCTCGCTGCCACTACCCTCATGGTGTTGAAGAACAGATGTTAAATAAATCATAACGAGGGGGAAATGCAGGGTGATGAGAGATGTAAAACAAGGTTTTGAAGCTGGTCCAGGGTGACAGAGAAAAGCTCTTCAGGTTTTCTCTAAGCTAGGAAGGGCAGGATGAGTTGGCGTAAGGCAGAGAAGACCAGGGGCAGCCGGGCTGGGGACAATGCCCCCGTCAGATGGAGCATCACGAGTAAAGCCTGGACTCAAGAGACAGTGTCACCTCCAAGGAGACCTCTGAGTCTCTGTCCCTCAAGCCTGGACTATGTGACACCAGCTTTAGGGGAAGCAGTTCTCTCTTCTGAGAGATTTTTTAAAAAGATGTATATTTTTTTATTTTATTGATTGCAGAGAGAGGAAGAGAGAGGGATGGAAACATCAATGATGAGAGAGAATCATTGATCAGCTGCCTCCCACATGCCCACCCTCATGTGAAAGCTGAGAATGAAGCTGACACGGAAGAAGGCAGGACTGAGAGAAAGGGGAAGTCCTGACCTGGGTGTGCTTGAAGCCAAATCCACCCTGAATCTTTATAACATAAATCTTTGGGTTGGGTTTTCTGTTAGTTGTAAAAAACGAATCCCAAATGTTACAAGTGCCAATTCTGATCAATTGCTAGAGACCACCCGTAACAATGTGCTGGAGGAGGATCCGGAGGCCAAATCCTGGTAGAGTGGAAAAAGTAGGGCTGGTGAGTGTTTTCATAGGAGTGGGAAGGGGAGTGGTTCATGCATGCTATGTGTTTGCTATCAATGATGATTTAAGGTGGGCCGTGCATGTAATTTAAAATTTTCTAGTAACCATATAAAAAAAAAAAGAAACTGGCCCTAGCTGGTTTGGCTCAGTGGATAGAGCGTTGGCCTTGGGACTGAAGGGTCCCAAGTTTGATTCTGGTCAAGGTACATGCCTGGGTTATGGGCTCGATCCCCAGTAAGGAGTGTGCAGGAGGCAGCCGATCAATGATTCTCTCTCATCATTGATGTTTCTATCTCTCTCGCCTTCTCCCTTCCTCTCTGAAATCAATAAAAATATATTTTAAAAAAAGTAACTGAAGTTAATAATATCTCTTATTTAACCTAATATATCAAAAATATTATCATTTCAACACATGACAAAAGGACATGTTTTCATTGATTTTTTAGAGAGAGGAAGGGAAAGAGAGAGAGAAACATTGATGTGAGAGAGAAACATCGATTGGTTGCCTCCTGAGCCCACCCTGACAGGGAATCGAGCCCACAACCTAGGTATGTGCCCTGACTGGGTGAACCTGAAACATTTTGGTGTACAGGATGACACTCTGACCAACTGAGCCCCCACCCAGGGGGACACTTAGCCATATTTCAATTTCTCATTAGCTGTATGTGGCTACTGTTGCAACAGCACAGTTCTAGAACCACAGAATGTTGAAATTAGAAGAGACTTAGAAACAGCTTCTACCACCACCTCATTGTACAGCTGGGCAAATGGGAGCTGAGAGAGAAGTAAGTTTTTAAAGCACATGAGTAGTTGTAATGACTGTCTGTGGAATAGTTCCTTCCCCTCTAAACATTAAATCTATGTAGTGGGTGTGGTAGACAGAATAATCCAGCTTTCCTCCCCAAAGATGTTCATGTCCTAATTCCTGGCTATGGATGTGTTACCTTACATGACAAAAAAGACTTTGCTGGTGTGATTAAGTTAAAGGTCTTGAGATGGAGATATTATCCTGGATCATTCAGGTGGATCCAGTGTAATCACAAGAGGGAGGGAGGAGGCCAAAGTTAGAAAAAGATTGGATGATGGAAGCAAAGGTTGGAGTGATGCACTTTGGAGAGCCAGCGGGAACACAACCCTACCTACACCTTGATTTTAGACACCTCACTTCTGACCCCCAGAACCGTAAAAGAATAAATGTGGGCTGTTGTAAGCCACTTAGTTTGTGGTCATTTGTTATGAAGAATACATTGGCTCTGCTCAGTGAATTGAAGAAATTTGTTCCCTTGATGGTTTTAGAAGGAAGTCAGTGTCCCCTGCAATAGGACTACTCAACTTCACTCTGGAACATTCAGAAGCAAGCACAGGGGGCCAGTTCCTGCACACGACTCCCCATTCCCCTGGGGTACAGCTCTCACATCCCAGCGAAGCTTCCACCAGTAAAAGGTGACAAGATGGATCTTTCCACTCTAACTTTGCCTTTGGCAAATGGTTTGCAACCTTTTGGTGGGTTCCAAGTCTGGGCTGGGGAAGGGTCTCTATTTCTTGCCTTTGTCTAGGAGTTACTATGGAGGACAAAAAGCAAATGCTCTCTGGCATTCCTGAATAAACACACACACACACACACACACACACACACACACACACACACACACACGACAAAAAACCAACATAATTCCCATCTTTCTTTCCTTTTATTAAATGCCAAAGCACAGCTAGAGAACTTTAAATGTGACATTTTCATCATCCAATTTACCCATTTGGAAAATGCAGTTTAATAAAGCCAGCTGGATTATTTGTGAGAGCACGAGGCAGAGAGTCAAAGGACTTAGAATCAACCAAGAATTAGCTCAGAATGACTCCTGGTCTGTGTTTCTTCATTATCAAAAAGAAAAGATGAATTGGGAGTTCCTTTTTGGCTCCCAGATTTTACTATTTTAATTGTATCTAGGAGGTTTATTGCTGGTTGGAGGAACAGTCATCATCGAAACTCTATGCCTTGATTTTAGACACCTCACTTAAGACTTGGGGTGCCCCCAAAGCCTAATTTCTACTTTAGAAACACTTGTCAACATGCTTGACTTCAGTATTGTTTCACAGAATCATACAATATTTAAGGGGCCATTGAGACTGCCCATCCCAACCCCCCCCCCCCCCCCCCCCCGTGTCACAGTTAAGAAAACCAAAGCTCAGAGAGGTTAAGTGACTTGCCCAGGTCTTGGAACTAAGAATGAGGGCTCCTGATTCACAAGCCAGAGCCCCTCCTACTCTCTCATCGACTCCCTAATATTGTGCTATGTATAAGTCTATAGTTCCTCTTCAGAATAGCCAGGGGGCGCATGCACCCCTCCAGTCCATGCCAATGCAATGGCGAGGAAGGAGGGAGAACGGTGCTGGGTGAATTGTTGAGATGACAGGTCTGTGAGGCTTGGCTGTCTGCATAGAAATAAATTGGAGTGGAGGCTTGGCCACCTTTGCTGCACTGGTCATTGATGGTCACAAAAGGGGACTGCCTCCAAAGGGGACTGCTCTTACTAATTTTGAAGCTTAAATTCACAGATTGGGGGCAACCAGCTGGGGAGAGGTTGAGTTCTTCTCTGAAGGGTTTTTTCTTTTTTGGCTCTTATGTTCACACTAGGGACCCAGTGCGCGAAATTGCGCGAGACCTAGACCTGGCGCTTCACAGGACGCAGCGTCAAGGCACCTCCTGGTGACAGGTCTTTAGTCGTTACAGCATTACGACCACCGGGGTTTTATTATGTAGATAACACTCAGGTTTCCCTATAAGAAACTGGCAAATAAAGACAAATAAATCAGCCCTGGCCAGTTTGGCTCAGTGGATAGAGCGTCGGCCTGTGGATTGAGCGGTCCCGGGTTCATTTCTGGCCAGGGGCACATGCCTGGGGTTGCGGGCTTGATCCCCAGTGGGGGGCGTGGGGGAGGCAGCTGGTCGGTAATTCTCTCTCATCATTGGAGTTTCTCTCTCTCTCTCCCTCTCCCTTCTTTTCTAAAATCAATAAAAATATATTTTAAAAAAAGACAAATAAATCAGTTCCAAAATATCAATTTTCCTCTAAGAAATTGGCAAATAGAGAAAAACTCAGGGAGTCTCTCTATGCTTGCTCTAGCTCTGAAGCACCCAGGTTACCTGATGACTCAAGGGAGGGCCAGAATGCCACGTCCATCCAGGCTTATTGCTGGCAGTCACAGGTAGCAGGAGGCATTGACTTACAACCACCACCCACAGGTGCCAGGAAATTGTATTTCACCTTTCCTGCCTTACACAAAAATCAATTTTAGGTGGATGTTGATCTACTAGTAAATGTGAAAAGTAAAACAATACAGTTTCTAGAAAAAAAAAAGAGAATATTTTTTATATCCTTGGGATTAGAAAAGCTTTCTTAAACAGGTTACATATAGAAAAATTGGACTACATCAAAATCCAGAATATTTGTTCACAAAAAGGCTATTCAAAGAATAAAAAAGCAAGCCACAGAGTGGGAAAAGGTGCATGTAATATTTATATCCACTAAAGGACTCATATCCAGAATGCATAAAGAACTTCTGCAAATTGATAAGAAAAAGTTGGACACCCAAACAGAAAAGTAGGCAAAGAATTGAGTGGGCACTTCATGCCACGGTGACCAAGGCCAGGTCTTGTGTTGGGGTTTCATCTACATAACAGTTTTGGGCTAGCATCAGTGGGAACACGTCATCCATTTCTACTGAGTGTGAGTCAAGATCAGTGGATCAGTTAGAAACAAAGTCTGGCAGCAGAAAAAGAAAGGATAAACAAATGTTCACTCAAGTGTTTAGTTATTTCTAAAAAGAGCTGAGTGGTTTTAAAGGTGGCGAGTGATGTTTTATTCAGAGGACAGACTGGGAGGGAGAAGCAGAGATGACAAGTGTGCTCTGGATGGATTAAGGTTATTGGTTACAAAGGGAGGCAACATTGTTATTTAACTATCAATTTTTCCCAATATGCCAGAAATTATCTTGCTTTTTGACCATTTAAAGTCACGATGAAAATATTTAGATGTCAACTTAATAGTGTTTGGGTGGGGGAGATAGAGTTTTAAAGAATTGTTTAATAGGTTTACAATAAAAAAATTGAAGACCAGCCTTGGCCTGTGTGCTCAGTGGTTAGAGCGCCATTCTTCGCACCAAAAGGTCATGGGTTTGATCCCCAGCCACAGCCTGGGCATGTGTGGGAGGCAACAAATCTATGTGTCTCCTCACATTGATGTTTCTCTCTCTCTCTCCCTCCTTTCCACTCTCTCTAAAAAGATAAATGAAAAAATATCCTCTAGTGAGGATTAATAACAACAACAACAAATTGAAGACCAGGGACCTAAAACTGGTCTAGAGTCCAGAGTGGGTGCATGTGGGGTCTGGCACATGCATGGTAAGTGCAACCCAGATGTTTCTGACTGATGAACAAGTTCATCTTCCTCCCTCACCACACATTTTGTTGTAACTTCCAGAGTTTATCAAATTGGATGATAACTCAGTTGCTTTCATTTTCTGACTCATCACCCTCTAGAGGGCAATTGTCTTTATAAATTTACCTTTTGAATAAAAATTAAAGGAATCAGATGAAAAGGTCAAATGTTAGGAGGTATATGGTAAAAAAACCCAAACAATGAAAGCAATAAATTTAGTATTTAAAATTGTGCTTTGAGAAAGTGGCTTGGGGATGAGAGAGTCACTTAAATTTTACTCTTTATTAATACAATCTTAATTCTCCCCTTAAACATTAAATTTGCCATTATCCTGCCTAGCTAATGAATGGACATTTGGATCAATTAAACAGTTACTAAGTAATTATTATCATATATATTATTTTTCAAAATACATCAAAGTACACTTTTCTTTTGACAAATCAGAAGATACTCCAAGATTTTGTGTGCTTTGGGACCTTTGTTATGAATGCAAATTATCGTTGTCTTGTAGAGCTATGCAAAAATGTTCATCCAGATAAATAGAGTGGCAGAAAAATTCATTTTTTTGTCAAAATGGAGACCAGAAAAGGTTAGCGGAAGCAACCAAAGGCATACAAACCATTACATGAAGTATTTACACCAAAATCAGGGAGCATTTTATAAGGTTTTGAGTTTTAATGAATAAAATGGGCTTCTTGCCCTTGCCAGTGTGCTCAAGGGTTAGAACATTGGCCCACACACTAAAGGGTCATGGGTTCAATTCCCATTAAAGCACATAACTGATTGCAGGTTTGATTCCCAGCCCTGGTTGGGGCGCATTTGGGAGGCAACCAATCAATATGTGTCCCTCACATTGATGTCTCTCTCTTTCTCTTTTCTCTCTCTCTCTCTCTCTCTCTCTCTCTCTCTCTCTCTCTCTCTCTCTCTCTCTCCCCCTCTCCTGCCCTCCCTTCCACTCTAAAAGTAAGTAAGTAAGTAAATAAATAAATGACCTTCCCCCGCTGCTGGCACCGGCTTCCCTCTGGCACCCGGGGCCCGGCTTCCCTCGCAGCCCTGGTTTCATCTGGAAGGTCATCCAGAAGGATGTCCGGAAGGACGTCCAGTCTAATTAGCATGTTACGCTTTTATTATTGTAGACTCTTTACATAAAGAAACAATAGATGTGTGAGGATTTAACAAGACAAAGGAGCCTAGGTTTGGGGGGCACATGGTTCATGAGGAATTGAAGTAGAATGTAGGCTTAGGGCAGTAAATTGGCAAATTAACAAGCATTTGTGCACATGGGCTTCTCAGCTCTGATTCTCTCTGGCAATGAGGCTGCATCTTCATTAATTAGTTTGCTTGTTAACCCTTCTGTAGCAGGAGGGCAGCTCTCTCCTAGAGATTTATTTTCTGCAGTTAGAGAGACAGGAGCGTGAGAGAGAAACACCACTCCTGCTGCTTCTCAAGTGATTTTAATTCTAAATAATCAATATGCCATCGTGGGATATTTTCAGGCCACTGCCCTGAACCCCAACAATGGCAATGGTATGGTGAGGGGGAAATAACATGCAAATGAAGTGAACAGTGCACCCAGCCTGTGGAAGGGCTGGGGAGGAACTGGGACGGGTGTACTTCAGGAACAAACAGGAAGAATACGCTAGGGCAGTGGTCGGCAAACTGCGGCTCATGAGCCGCGGTTTGCCGCTCTGTTGACTAATGAGTTTGCCGACCACTGAGCTAGGGGCTTAATCACAAGGAACAACAACAGCCTGTAATTATTGGAATCGAGAGTTTTCAGTGGTCGGCAAACTCATTAGTCAACAGAGCGGCAAACCGCGGCTCGTGAGCCGCATGTGGCTCGCGAGCTGCAGTTTGCTGACCACTGCGCTAAGTATTCAAGGGTTATTTTGAGTCCGCGTGCTCAAGGGGAAGCTGATCTTGCTTTCCAGTTGAATGTATTCTTAGAGAATATAGCTATAGGTCTGGACCCACTTGGTAGAGACTGGTCTACTCCAGCCCTGTGCTTGAAAGGAAACTCTGGAAGTCGGGAATGCAGACCTGACACTGACCTCGTGCTCTGAGGCAGGGTTCTTGCCTGACCTGGAGGGCTGGATCCACCCAGAACAGGAAGTAGGAGAGGGAGTCAAAACAGCAGGTCTAGATCATTAAACAAGACTCAGGTGGCCGTTGCATCCAGATGGCCTTTAGGGTTTAAAGATGCAGCTGGGGCTGTCCGTGGCTGCCCACAGCCCATCAGCACTCGCCCTTGCTTCGCTCCAGGGGTTTCCTCCTCAAGCCCCCTGGCTCTCCATTTGCTAGCATGCTTGGCGCATGGCAGGGCCGGTCATAGTCGCGGTGGTCGGTCCTCAGTGGAATGATGGACAACTCCGGCGTGGGTTGTGCAGTCTCCCAGAGGCCCCAGCAGGGCTGAGCGCCAGTTGCGCACAGTGAACACCTTCATACTCCCTGTGCTGGCTTCCTCTCCTGGGTCTCACTTCCTCACGTCCTGGGACCACTTCCCACATGAGCTATTTGCACTCGAATCTCCATCTCAGGGTCAGCAGAAGAGGATAAGCTCCTACATGGGGGTCCAGGGTATTGTGGCTTCAGAGCCTCCTTTGTCTCACAGGCACATGTCGGCTCGGATGGACTCTCCTGGTAAGAACTCCCTTCGCAGCGCTGTGCCCGCTGTTTGCTTGGGCTTCAGCTCCTAAGTGCACAGTTGAGGAGATACTCGGCTCTCAGTCTTTATTTATTTATTTTTAAACACAAGTCAAATTCCTGGCCCATAGACTCCAGGTCATTGCTGTTATTGTTGAAGGTGAAATGGTGCTATAGAAACTAGGAATGTGTGACCTGTGTCTGAAGATGAACCAGAGAGGGAGGAAGAAGCCACCCGGCTCTTAGTGGTCTCAGGATGTGCCTTGGAAGTTTGGTTTCCTAGTATTTTTTCCTCCTTCGGTGAGTCGTGGGGCTTTTTCTGAGCTGGGTGGGAAGAGATAGGGTTGTGAGTGTGGGCATCTGCCTGAATACTCTCTAGGTCATTTAACCTACTAGTATTTGTCTTTTGTCTCATTTTTACCAAAAGTCACCTTGGAGAAAGGAGAGGGAATGTTCTGGTAAATCAAAGGCTCCAGTGTGGAGGGCCCAGTTACCTGACATCTCCCGCTGCCCCTCCTGACCAACTTATTACCTGCTTCGTGGTGCTCCATCACTCTGTACCAGACTCCCCTCCTGCCTGTGGACTGGCTGCCCGCACTGCCTGCCTGCATTCCTCACGCCACACGCAGAGGGGCAGTAAGAGCCTGGAGTCCATCGGGAGACTGGCTTCCAATTCCAGCTGAACTTTTTATTTTATTTTTTAAATCTTTATTATTGAGCCGAAACCGGTTTGGCTCAGTGGAGAGAGCGTTAGCCTGCGGACTGAAGCGTCTCAGGTTCGATTCCGGTCAAGGGCATGTACCTTGGTTGTGGGCACATCCCAGGTAGGGAGTGTGCAGGAGGCAACTGGTCTATGTTTCTCTCTCATCGATGTTTCTAGCTCCCTCTCCCTTCCTCTCTGTAAAAAATCAATAAAATATATTAAAAAAATCTTTATTATTGAAAGTATTACATATGTCCCCCTTTTCCCCCCATCGACCCCCTCCAGTCCCCCAGCTGAACTATTTTGAGCTATGTGACCAAAAGCAGGTTCTAGGCCTCAGTCTTCCCGTCTGTAAAAGGGGTAAAAATAGTACCTACTACCCTGCAATTCTTGTTTTAATTCTTTTGAAGAATAACATACATAAGCATGTAACACAATAAGTGTATAGTCAGCACATTTTCGCCACCTGAGCACACCCAGGTAACCAGCATCTCTAGATCAACAACCAGAACGTTCCAGAGACCCTCACTCCCTCCTCCCTGCAGTACAGGGCTTCATTGAGATTAAATGAGCTAATGTTTGTAAAGTCCTTAGAACAGTGCCTGGCATATAGGAGTTTGTCAGAAAATAAGTTAATTAGAAGGGAACTGTGGCTTCCTGAAGCTGCCGCTTACTCCATTTTAGTGAGAGTAGAGCTATCGTGCAAGTAGGTCCCTCTCTCTTCATTCAGTGCCGCGGGTATGATGAGTTAAGAGTCTTCAGAAAAAAAAAAAAAAGGCTTTAGAATAATCAATTATTTCCTTATCACAGAGGACCAGATGGCATAGTACATAGCCAACAGCTCCTGTGGAATGCCAACAATTTTGCTTCAATGAGAAAAGAGATATGCAATTAGGTTGCTGTCACCCTAACAAAGGGCCAGATGCACGGCAGCCAGAGCCTCCCAGGAGGAGCCTGCGCAGCCTGGGCCAGGTTAGGGGCCAGAGTCAGCGGTCTACGGTCAAGGTGGGGTGGGTGTCCTGAATGTGGCTTCTTTTGTCCCCTGCACATCCCCTGAGACACACGAGGAACACTGGCCTGGGGAAGTGTCTGTAGAAAAGGCCAAAGTGAGTTGAAGCAGGGTTGGGAGGGTTAGCACATGCACAGCCAACTTCACACACAGTGTTTTAAAGCTTACAAACAGAAGAAGTGGTTCCACCACTTATGGTGACTGTATTGTACTTCTAGTTCACCTCAGAATGCATCTATGTTCCTTCTCTTGTCCTTGTGACGCAAAGACACACAAAAAGGACAAAAACAGCAAATAAATTAAGCCATTTAAAAGAGGGGAAATGAGCGCCAAACAATCTATTTCCTGGAACACATTAAATTCAGGGGAAATAGTAGGTATTCTGTCCTACCATGGCTTGGAGCCACCTATAGCGATCTAAAGACACCGGGGAGGAAAGTAGGAGGTGACCAAAGATATTTCCTGATTTGAGGGGAAGGTGGGGGGGGAGGGAGGGGGCGGGCGGGCGGGGAGAACCAGTGGGCAGGAGGCAGCCAGCTCCTGCAGTTGTTGGTACATCCTTTTTTTCTGGAAGGCATGTAAATATTTCAGAGGGAGATATCCTAGTAGGATCTACACAGTAACAGCCACAATTTCAGAAAATTTGTAGCATTCTTTGGGTTGCAAAGATATCCTTTTTTTCATTCCTAAAACCTGCTGATTTCTTCAGACAAGGGTAGGTAAGATTTTTTAGAAATTAATGAATAATTTTGCTTTTGAAGTTGTAGGTCCATGGTTTATCCTCTGGAAATCAAGACAGTTTTTATTAGAGTCAGAGTCCTCTCTGGGTGTGTTTCAGAGGCCAGAGCCACTTCCGTGCTGCAGCGCGCCATCACCACCCTGCGCAGGGCCTGTGTGTGTCCCTGTTGGAGGAACTCAGTGCAGAGAGAGGCCCAAACGGGAAACCAATTGGGAACATCATAGCTGCTCCAGGCCTTTCGTCTGTCAGCCATAAAGAACCTGAATGCAGTCCCCTTACCTCTTTCAGAATTTTTTCTCATCAAAAAGAAATGTATCTTGCCTTTAGTGTGTGTGTGTGCTTGTATGTGTATGTGTGTGTATATGCGTAAATGTTTGTGTATGTATGTGTGTTTATGTGTGTGTGTGTGTGAGTAAAGGGAGAGGAGCTAGAGAGAGTGCTTCATTAAATTCCCGTGTATGCCTAAATTTTAATAACTTGGGCTTGCAGGTTCCACAGAAACAACCCATACATAATGTCCAAAACCAATTTCGTTAAAATGCGTGCCTTATACTGCACACGAGTTATTCTAATTTCAGATCCTGTGCAAATGAACAGTGGCAGCTGTGGGCCGGAGGGGAGTTTATGTCATATAGCTAGTGGAGCTGAAGTCCTTATTGGATTGATAAAGATAATTCTCAGGTTTCTATTATAGCTACATTCTATGTTAGTGAAAATATTAAACCATTAGCTTATCAAATTTGTAAAATTCCACAAGGATTTTGTGATCTCCTTGCATGAGTTCACTGGTTGTTCCAAGTTTCTTATATGATGTGTTCAGTTTAGATTAGTTCCTCTTACCCCTTTGGCATTAGGCCCTTAAAAGGTAGGTAGATGAAAATACAGTTTATAAAGATTTGTAAGGCTATGAGGACAGTGCCTAGACACAGCTCAAATGATCAAATGGTGAACATGGGTTTCCAAGTCTGTCTGCATCCGTATCATCATCCAGTGTGCTCTCCTAACCGAGTGAGCACGGCTGTCTACTGCTAAGCACCAAGACACACAGCTTAGATGCACCGAGGCTTCCTCAGGGAAGACTACACAGCCAGATGCAGGTCCCACCAGTGGCAGGTGAATCCTCCCATGCCTCCCAGTGGGAGGTGGCTGCCAATCCTCCTCCCCTGATTCTGAGCTGGACTTAGTGACTGGCTTGTCCTAGAGATTGCTGTGATGTTCTGGAACTCCTGAGACTAGGTCATAGGAAAGCCTTTGGCCGCTCAGAACACTCACTCTTAGACCCAGATGCCATGGAGGAAGCTCAAGAAGACCTTTAGAGTCGCTCACGTGGAAAGGAACTGGAGCCCCAGGATGCCAACTCAGGCTGAGCTCCCAGCTGACAGCTAGTGCCATCCTGACAGCCACCTGAGTGAGCCATCTGAAAGTGGATACTCAGCCCGTCTAGTGGCTGATATCCCATTAAGAAGAGATGAACTTCGCCCTAGCTAGTTTGGCTCAGTGGATAGAGCATCAGCCTATGGATCAAAGGGTCCCGGGTTCGATTCCGGTGAAGGGCATTTCCTCAGTTGCAGGCTCCTCCCTGGCCTGGGCCCTGGTCAGGGTACGTTCAGGAGGCAACCATTCGATGTGTTTCTCTCACATCGATATTTCTCTCTGTCTTTCCCTCTCCCTCTCTCTAAAAATCAATGAAAAAATATCCTCGGGTGAGGATTAAAAAAAAGAAGAAGAGATGAACTGCACCTGCCAAGCCCTGTCCAAATTGCAGATTCCTGAGCAAAATGTCAGTTGCTATTTTAAACTATTGTGGTGTTTTTTTAAATATAGCAAGAGAGGACTGGAACATCACCCAACAAGTCTGGCCCACAGTGTGTTAGAATTTGGTTGCCACGATTGGTCTTTAGGGGCATTTAGGCTTTATGTCCATGGGGCTCACCAGCTTCTTGTTCTGCTTCACTCCATGGAAAGAGGTCCACTTTGTCAGGCAGCTTGGAGCATGCTGGTGAGTGGGTTTAAGCACCTTCATCTTTTGGATCAGGAGGTAGAGGCTAGAATTGCTGTCTGGAGCAGCCAAACTCCTCCCACAGTTGTGCTTCTATGGCCTACTCAGCCTTCTCGGGGAGCGCATAGCTGCTGAGCAGTCCCTCCTGGGGTGGAGGGTTCTTCTCTGAGAGCTGTTGTTGAGAGCTCCTCCTCTGCCCTTGCCAGCTTGCCCTCCACTCTCTGGCTAGAATGAACTACTTGTCCAGACCCTTGTGCCCGCTGTGTGTCCTTCAGAATTAGACACCGCTCTGCACTGGGTAAAGTGTCTGACTGGCCTACATTGTTGAAGCGCTTGTTTGCTGGAATCCTGGAGAAAACTGAATGCATTGTCTAGACCAGTGATGGGCAACCTTTTGAGCTTGGTGTGTCAAACTTCGCCAAAAAACTGAGCATAACTCGGGTAGTGTGTCACTTTGAGGAAAAAACTAACTCCAAGACTCTAGTCGCAAATGTTTCATCCTCAGGAGCAGCAAATGTTTCATCCTCGGCATGCGGCCGCGTGTCATCAGAAATGGCTACGCGTGTCAGTGCTGACACGCGTGTCATAGGTTCGCCATCACTGGAGACTGAAGGTGCATCTTAGAAGCTCTAGACATCACTGAATTGCTCAGGGTAGAATCTGTAGCCAAAATGTCTACTTTCATAGGATTACTTTTTAGGATTCATCATCACCACTGAATTGAGTTGTGACTTATTCTGTTCCACCTGGTCCTGAGTTCCATACTCTGCCGAGTGAGACCATACTGAATTTGCCTGCATGTGGGGAGATGCAGGTCTGGGAATAAGGTCCTTCTGTGCAAGGTCCCGGCTGGGGTGGCCCTGTCTGTGTGTCCACTTACTGTACTTTTGCATGATGTGATGGGACTCTGGGAGCCATGTCTGCAGAAGGTCAGAGGAACTGCTGACATGTTGGGAATGACCACTCTGTCACCTCTCAGTGGACAGGGTAAACCAATATACTTAAAATGAAAAGTACACATGCGCTTCACACTAGAAACTCCACTCCTGGGATATTTTTTTACTGGTTATATACTGTAACTTTTTTTTTTTTACTGGAAAAATGTTTGAAACATCATGAATTAATAGGTGATTTATAGAATCTATAATATAACTATATCAATAAAAATAAAAAACAAATGGATTAAGTAGTCAAGTTTAAAAAAGCAGAAAAAGAACAAAAATAAGCCAGAAAAAGCAGAAGGAAGAAATTAATAAGGATGAAAGCAAAAGTTAATAAGAAAAATGTTTTCTTAAAAAAAGATCAGTAAAACAAACTGCTAACCTAAATAGTAAAAAGAGAAAGCAAACAAACATATACCATTAATGTCAAAGGGAAAAACCATCAAAGCAGGAAATTAAAAAAAAATCATTAAGAGGCTTCTTTGCACAACTCTGCAAAAGCATTTGAAAATCTTGATGAAATTAATACATTTCTAGAAAAATACAATTTACCAAGTGACACAAATGGGGAGGTATAAAAAGCGTGCCACACAATCTTCTATGAGAGATAGTACATAGAAAAAATAATCCAAATAAATTGCCTTTTCCCCTCAACTCTGCAAAGGGAAGAATCGCAACTGCCAACACCTCTTCTCAATTGTTTAGCAAGTATTGGGGTGAGTCAATGAAAGGGAACCTGCTCATAAACTTCCGAACTCCATCATAGTGAGAGGACAAAGAGCTAAAAATATGGCAGTTTTATCATTCCCCAAAGAACCCTAAAACTAGAGCCTCATCCCCCCACTTTCTCCTAGGGAAGAGTCTTTCACACTGGGAGGACACTAAGTTGATCTACATAAATGAATAGAAAGAGAGAGGAGACGGAAGAGAGGAGTCAAATGGTGTGGAGACTGGGGTACAAGGAGATGCCTCCAAACAGTGGTCATGTAAAGGAAGTGAGTAAGGAGAAGCAATACTTTTCTGGAGGTGTGGCTTGTTTGTTTATTTATTTATATCCTCACATGAAGATATTTTTCCAGATTTTTTTTTTTAAGAGAGAGTAGAAGAGAGAGAGGGAAAGACAAAGAGAAATATTGATGTGAAGAAACACATCGATTGGCTGCTTCCTGCAGGGCCTGACTAGGCTCGGGATCCAGCCTGCAACCAAGGTACATGCCCTTGACTGGAATTAAACCCAGGACCCTTTGGTCCACAGGCCAGTGCTCTATCCCCAGAGCCAAACTGGTTAGGGCCTGGAGGTGTGGTATATTTATATCTCTTTCACACAGATTGGATTTTGTTGTTGTTGTTGTTACTAGACTCTAATTCCTGGAATGGGACATTACTCAGAGATTTGACTACAAGAGTCCCACAGTTAAAGGGATTCATACAACAACCTCTGTGAGTACCCACCAGGCAAAGATGACCAGATATAAGTTTTCTCTCTTTACCGCGACCAGCACTGCTTGAGAGCGGATGAGTTCCTGAGTAGGGGTGGCTGGGATTGAGAAAAGGAAAAGACAGACAAAGAGACAGTAGGGAAAGCTGAGACTGTGTGGGACAGCTGTCCTCGGATGGAGAGACAGTGACCCAGAGCTGGTGCAGTGCGTTTATTATATACAATATGATTCCAGGAAGTTTTACTAGAGTTTAAGACAAAGGAAATTATGTGAAATCATTGTTAAAGATCAAGCTGCAATTCTTCATTCTTGTGGCTTCTTTGTAATTGTCACTCCTGGCTGAGCCTGGATAATTGTGTCTGTTCCTTGCGCCTGGCTGAACTTAAATAATGAAACCCACCCCCTGGTGCCTGAGCTAAGGGTCAGGCTGACAACATACATGCATCTGGCATGGTATGTTTCCAGGATGTGGCTCTGCCGATGTCACTCGACTCAGCCAAAAATCAGCTCGGGTGCCTTCCCAGGCGCTCTCTACAACCAGGTACACTTCTGTAGTCAAAGATAGGTTAGGTTTACTAAGGTTAGTACAGCAAAAAAGGACTTACACCGAGGCTTCATTCAGGAATCATGGGGCACCCAGGCAGGAGGGAGCTGGGAGGAGCTTGAGCTGGGGGTTTACTAGTATAAGAAGGACTTAAGAAAGCAGGACCAAATAAATGGCAAGTAGGCTGTTTTTCACTTTCTGAGGAGGTTATGGACTTTGCTACTTCTCAGTAGCAAATTCTTGTTCTAGCTCATGTTCATTCCAGGCTGAGTTCATCCATCAAAATAAAATTGTTTCATGGAATATAAGTGCAACATCATCAGCTTTTCTTTTTTAATTTGTTATGATAGCCTGTGCCAGGCTAAGGCTAGGTGCTTCTTGCCAGCTCTTCTCAAACTGGGATATGCACACTGATCACCTGGGAATCTTGTCAGCAGGTCTGGATGGGGCCTGGGAGTTTGAATTTCTAATAAATAAGTTCTCTGTCAATGCTGATGCTGCAGGTCCACAGAACACACTTTGAGTAGCAATGCTTTATAAGCACCACCTTGATTCAGCCTCACAATAAACTCACATGACAGAGCCTCTCACTCCTGGCTGCGCCTGGTGGTGGGGGGTGTAAAGCCTTCTAATCCTCCAATGCAGCCCATACCAATCATGTCAGTACCCCTGGGGGTGAGACCCAGGTGGCTCTAGTACAGGCTAACGTTGAGAACTGCTGTATGCACTAGGTAAGACTACTCTCACTTTACAGCTGAAGAAATGAAAACTTGGGGAGAGTAATTACTTTATCTTGAATCCTATACAATCAGTGATGGAGATAGGATTGGAACCCAGGGCTGCCTGTCTCTTAACCACTGCTCTCTCTGGCCTCCCACGGAGATACACCAGCTTGCAATCTATTCTTGTGTTAACACACATTAAACCTTCAGAAAACAGCCGGAGCTCACAGATGCCTCAGCACTTAGATTCTAAGGATGATTTATGACCCGCTAGCACTAGGAGGGTAGAAAGCTCTCCCCGGGGCTGAAGGTGACTACTGCTCCCTCTGACCTAGCATATGCCATGAAATGGACTATGCACCTTTGGTTTCCTGGCTCCCTAATAAATGCCGATCAAACAGAGTATTTTCTCTTCCATTGAGGTTTTAAGTGTAAGAGAAAGCCAGGTGCATTAAGTCAGTGTAATTAGCCCTGAAATGCTTGTGATTGAGGAAGTGGGTTGAGAGAGAGAGAGAAGAGAGAGAGAGAGAGAGAGAGGCCCTCGAGACCCTCCAAGGCTTTATCAAACTGGAATTGTAAAGCCCTAGGCTGAACAGCAGCCAAAGTCTGCCCCTTTTCTGATGGGAAGCAAAGGATTCCCGAGGGATGGATTATGCTGGCAATGGCTGGGCGTATTCTCCCATCCAGGAATTCATTAATGAGGGCTTAGCTTCAAACGCAGATAACAGGAATTCATTAATAGGGCTTAGCTTCAAAAGCAGATAACAAGCTCATCGAAAGGGGAAGGGAAGCCCTGAAGATCATGCTGCCTAATGAGTAATGCTGGGGAGAGCAGGTGAGAAGTAGAAGAGTCGGAGTGATGGGTGTCTTGGACACCATGGTGCTGGCAGACCACTGGCTTTGAATCAGAGTCAATAAAGAAATCCCAGGATAAGGGCATAATTGAAAGTCAGTAATGGCACAAGTCTCTCATGCCAGCCACCTCTCTCAACCTTCTTTGCCTCATCGTCATCTCGTCATCCCAGAGACGGAGGCCCTGCCCACCAAGAATGCCACCAGGGCCCAAGGCCAAGCCAGCTGGCTGAGCAGGGCAGGGATAAGGGGCTTGTATGAGAGGCCTCCCCTGGCCCACATGCTCTCTCAGAGAGAACACGAAGATGCATTTTTACACTCGAGAATCACACTTTCACTCTATGTGTGAAAATAGGTATTTGGGGCATTATAAGATGAAATTTTGTCCTGTTTGGCCTCATAAGCTCTGCAGGTTGGGAAGAAAGAGTGAATATAATCATGTCAGGTTTTCTTTCTCCCCATGTGAAATCCTGCTGCTTTCTGATGTCCAAGTGCTGGCTCAAACATTTTCCTTTGCTCACTATGTCTTCAGGGCTTCGATTCTATTCAAAAAAGAAGGAGGCCTAAAAGACTTGTCCCGAATGTCACCTTTGTGGCTCTTCGGTTGTGACTCTCCTGTGAGTAACAGAGTTTGGAAGCAATTTAAATAATGATATGTCACCAAGGTGATCACCCACCTGTCTTCTCAATTCTCAGGTGTCCAACCGCGATGGACCCTTTCTTTTGGCAGTTCCTCTCTCTTCCACCCTTCTCTATCTTTTCATCCTTCCAAAGATTCAAACTCATCTCTCCCTTCCAGTATAAAGAACCATTAAGTTCCTACTCCAACGTGGGTCTTACTAATTCTGCAGCTTCTGGTGGCCTCTGATATGAATCTGAGGTACCTGGTCTCTGTCAGGTACAGGAACTCAAAGTCCCGAGGTGGGAAGGAGAGGTTGTGAGGTGTGTGTCACCTCCACTCCAGGTAGAAAGCTTTCCCTTTTTCCTGAGAGCCTAAAACTCATATATAGCCTACGTTGCTAGAGGCAGCTTCTTGTTGGAAACCCTTATCAGATGTACATAGTAGAGTTATCTACCCACCTGCCCCATTACATTACAAAGTCCTCTCTCAGGAGCTTGATAAGGAAACGCTTTATGCAAGATTAGGCCTTCCTAATGCATAGACATGTTCCCCTGGCTGGGAGAAAGGGTGATGAATAAGATAGACGAGAAGGTGTTCTCACTACAGATAGAACGTCTTTTATTTTATACAGACACTGCATTGCTCCCTCATCTCTAAGCCTGGCTACCCCACTGAAATCACCTGGGGAGCTAGTAGGAATTCTAGTGCCCAGGCTGGACCCCAGATCTTTTGCATCTGGATGCTTGTGATGGGACCCAGGAATTAGTGGCTTTTTGGACAGTGGTTTTCAAATTTGGCTGTGCATTTAGAATCTTTTGGGAGGCCTTAAAAAATACGAATGCCTGGTCCCACCCACAGAGATTCTGATTAATGGATCTGGGATGCAGCCTGGGCACAGGGGATTTAAACACTTCTCCAAGTGAATCTAATACACGGCCAAGGTTAAAAACCAATGCTCTAATGGTTAGTAACCATTTTCTTCTTCCAGTATTTCCAGCCTAGGAGCCAGCTGAGAGAAAACTTTTTGCTCGTAACTCAAAACAAAACAAAATACCAGTCATCTACTGGTTGATATATTCACACTACTCTTTTTCCCCCCACAATAATTCACACCCCGAGTCTACAGGCAATATGGAGTTGTTGGGCAGAAAGCCTGCATTTAGTGACTTTATTCTACCAGCCCCTCCTCTCCTTGAGCTCCAGCCTCCTGCTCTGAGCCACAATAAAACCATGAACAGCAAATAAGAACAACCTGGGTCCTGAGTCACTCTTACTAGACTTTCATTTTTAATTGAGTTCTAATAACTGGGTTGCTGGAAGAACTCAGATAATGCAACCTGTCTGGACTTCCACGAAAGGACCCTATCACTCTTGAAGATGCTTATGAAAAAAAATCGATCTTGTTTATGGGATCACATGAGTTGGTAATGGGACAGCAGGCTGAAGAAAAGGACTTTAGAGGTCCGTAAGCTCAGTATATTGACTAACTTTACTGTCTCCACATCCAGGAAAGATGAAGGTTTGTTAAAAATCATAGGGGAAATTTCTTAAAAATCATCTTAGAATTCTTAACTAGGTAACTTATTGAAAATAGAAGGTGAGACTAGAGATCCATTCTAGTCCTAGGATTCTCTGTGTCTGCATAACATTTGCTCTAATCATATCCATGGTGGGAGAAAATATATTTAAGGAAAACATAAGACTTAGGAAGTTTACATAGTTAATCTAATGAGACACTTATGTAAATAATACAATTATTCAAGGAGGCATGTGTATGTAGAAAAATATATTGAGAAATAGGAGTATGGGTTTATTTAGACAAATATATAGGCAGAGTCAATAGAAAGGGTCTTTTAAATTTGAAGTGGTAGATTAGATATCAGATTGCTGATTCCTAAATCCTGTAATTTGCTCATACAATTCTGACTAGGTGTCCTCATCACTTTGTCATTATTACTAAAAAAATTTTTATTGACTAGCCCTGGCCAGTGTTCCTCAGTGGATAGAATGTCAGCCCACACACTGAAGGGTCACAGGTTTGATTCCTGGTCAAGTTTCGATCCCTGGTCCTGATCGAGGTGCATTCAGGAGGCAACCAGTCCATGTGTCTATCTCACCTCTCTCTCTCTCTTTACCCCTTCCTTCCACTCTCTAAAATAAACAATGGAAAAACTATTCTCATTTGAAGATTAACAAAAATTAAATATTTACTGACTAATGAAGCAAGATATTGGTTCTGGAGTAAGCAAGACGATAAGACATGATTTCTGCCTTAATATCTTCCCCGACTAAAAATCATTTTAAGAAATCACATAGCAAACAGGTCTGCCCATGCCTTGTGATGAAAAGGATTTGGTGGTGGTGCTGTCAAAACTTGTGCTGAAATGGATCACATGGCTTCCTTCCCTTTATTAACCTTGACTACTCTTAAATGATAGTACTAATTAAGTGGCTAAAAAAGCAAGCAGTGGAAAATAGGACTGAGTTACAAAAGCATGGAGAATCCTGAGGGATCAATTACATCTCCTGCATAATCACCAATTGACTCTAGACCTAAAAGAAGGGAATCCCTTATGTCCAACCTTCTTTAAACATGACATCAATTCACTTGGGGAACAGATCTCTTTAGATGTCTACATGGTGGATCAAGCCAATTAGAGTGTAAGGTTTGAGACCTCCTCTGGGGAGGTCTCTCCAAATTGGCTTATTGCAAATTGCCTAGCAGGAAAGAGGTGGGCATCAGCTTCTGTTACTGTCCCACATCCCAGCACTCCCACCATGTAGAACACATGTGCCAGCTTTTGCAAGAGTCTAACACTGTCTGGATCAACAATTAAGACAGAGTCCTAAGTTAGGCTAAAGTCTAAGCAAAACTCTATGGTGTCAGGACCATGGCTCCTTACAGCTGAATTCCATACCTCCTAGCAGAATAGGCACCTATTGGTGACCTATTGGTGTTCAGTAGACACAATTTCTTACTCTCTTTGTTGTCCATTACTCTCTAGAAAGGTTCGGGGTTGCTTGTGAAATTTGGGGTATATCTACCCTAGTGGGGGCGGGGGAAAGACTCAGATGATGGTATTGACTTTGTCCCTAAATAACCTCATGACCTTAGTCAAGCCATCTGAACTCTCTGTAGTTAGCTTTCTCCTCTGGACCTTGTACACACCTTCTCCTTTCTGTCTACCTTACAAAGGTATTTTGGTAATCAAGTGGATCAAAACATATGAAGGTACTCAATTACATTTATTTTTGTGTACATGGAGTCTTTTTCATAGCAGTTCCTCATAATATTTTTAACAATGAATAAAGTGATCTCAAAATTTCTGTCTTGCCCTAGCTGGTTTGGCTTAGTGGATAGAGTATCTGCCTACGGACTGAAGGGTCCCAGGTTCGGTTCCCGGCCAAGGGCACATGCCTGGGTTGCAGGCTGGATCCCCAGCAGGAGGCAGTTGATCAATGATTCTATCTCATCATTGATGTTCCTATTTCTCTCTCCCTTCATCTCTGAAATAAAAAATATATATATGTATATATATATATATATAAAAATATATATAATAAATATTTTAAAAAAATTTCTGTCTTAAGCTCTTTCATTTCTAGGCTTATTGTGTGGTGTGTGTGTGTGTGTGTGTGTGTGTGTGTGTGTGTGTGTGTTTTCTTGGAACCAGATTTAGGGTGAGAGAAACCAAAGTCCATGGACATCCTTAAGTTTTGATTCTTAGAGTTACCATACCTACTCAATGATCTAATTATAGATGCCTACTCACTGACACTGCCCACCTTCCCATAACTCAACACATGGAACATCTCTCTTTTCATCCTTTTGTCAAGGCTCTTCCTTTTATCTGGAGTGCCCCTCAATCCCTTCCCAGCATAACTGAATTCTACGTCCTACAAGCATCTTCTTTTAAGCCATCCCACAGATGGTCTCTCTCTCCTCAGAACATCAATGTTGCTTAATCTATATATATAAAAGCCTAAGCGACCATTATGACCGGTTAACCGAATGACTGGTCACTATGATGCGCACTGACCACCAGGGTGCAGATGCTCAATGCAGGAACTGCCCCCTGGTGACCAGTGCGCTCCCACAGTCAACCTCCCGCGGCCAGCCAACCTCCTATGGTCCCTCTCCCCCAGCTGGCCGGCCCCGATTGGCCCTGATCAGCCCCCTCGGGAGTGGGTAAGATGGCCTCAATCGCTGGCCAGACTGAGAAACCCCACCTGTGCATGAATTCATGTACTGGGCCTCTAGTATAATTATAACTTCAGTATGTGAATGTCTTGTCCATCCAATGATATTGTAGTAGGCTCCATGAAGATGAAGAACATAACTGACCCTTCTTTGGGGCCTGCCTAGTGAGAATCACATACTCACATATGTGGAAATTATAAAATTCCCAGTTTCCAATGGACCTTAGTTGGCATATTTGGATAATCATAGGACATCCAAGATAATTTTGCATATAAAAAGGAGTGATAAGCTGTATAAGTCAGTGCAGTTGAACAAGTACCTCAAGGACATGGATAAGGTCCCCCAAACAGTTGTCAAGCACCTTGACTGCCAGGGGGAGACTCAGTGAGAACCCAGAGCTATCCCCAGGCATGGTGCTGAAAGATTAACTTTGAACTTGCACTAACAAGAGATTTTGGAAACAGAATCTAAACAATGAATAAGAATCATTTTTGAGAAGGTTCTTTTGGGTTGTCCTTCAGGCCTCTCAAACTTTACCCTCCATAACAAAATTCATTTTCTTCTAGACATCCTGTTCTCCCTCTTATGCTTCTAAGTCCTGGCAGCCCTGTTTCTTTCTTTTCTTTTTTAAAAATATTTTTTTTATTGATTTCAGAGAGGAAAGGAGAGGGAGAGAGATGGAAACATCAGTCATGAGAGAGAATCATTGATTGGCTGCCTCCTGCATGCCCCCTACTGGGGACCAAGCTCACAACCCAGACATTTGCCCTTGACCAGAATTGAACCAGGGACCCTTGAATCTGATGGTTGACACTCTATCCACTGAGCCAAACCGGTGAGGGCCCCTGTTTCTTAAATAGCTTTTAAAACCACCTTTCTCTTTCCAGTCCCATCACCATTGAGTAAACAAAACCTGTCTATATTAGCTAGACCAAACCCAGGCAGAGTGAAGGTCATGTCCATGTTTAAAGAAGGTTTAGGAAGAAAACATGTTATTCACAAGGCAGGGAGGGTGGGGAGGTACCATCTGCAGATGATAGAAAATTGAGTTTTTTATAAAAAATGACAAAGAACATTGCTCAGAATGCCTACTTGTCACAGATGCATCTCTGTGGGTAAATAGGATGTTCTGGTTATTTTCAGTTGGCTTCTCTACCCAGCTGTGGCCTTGGGAGGCTGGCCTGAATGGACCGGATCCATGGGTTCCCTGGCCCTCTGACTACACCTTGGGGTTAGATAATAGAGAATATAGGCAGGAGATCAGAGGGAGAGAGGAGAGTGAGGTTGGATTATTGATTCCTCCAGCTCCTCCCATGCTCAGGGACCTGATGTAAGGCTACAGTTTCTGCACTGCGGCTTTGCCACTCCCCTCCCTCATTCCGTCTGGGCTGCAGGTAGTAGCAGTGATACTGCTCTGTTCCCCAAGTTACCCAATTTGAGTGTGCCATCTGTTTCCTGCTGAGTCCCTGAACAGAGCTGATATCATTAAGTATTCAAATCACAACCCCCTCGCCCCAATCTCATCTTCAGCAAAATTATTTTGTTTATAAATTGGCTTCACATGTGAATCCATCTATACGGAGAGAATGTACTGGTCATGTTGACACAAGCATTCTGTTCTAACTGGCATTTATACTCCTTGTTGTTAATTAAGAAATTGGTATTCTGATTTTATACCTTTTCATTAAATTAGTTTTGTTAGTGCAATTCAGCCTGCCTGGGATTAATCAGTCTTAGGTGCTGCCAAAACCAAAGGTCTGGGCTCAGTCCACCCAGAGGATAGTACCCTTGGAAGCCTCTGGTGACCATCCACTTCCACCCCCATCCCCTTCCGCACCCCCAAGCCACTTAGCACTTACAGTCCTCAATCATGTCATGCTTCATGCCTCTGGGGTTTTCTCCAGGCTGTCCTCTCTTTCTCTGAAATTCACCATTTCATCTCCCGCACCACTCCTACACATCCTCCAAAGCACTGTTCAGGCAACACTTCCTCTGTGGAGCCTGCCTTCTTAACCTTTTCTGGAAACAATCTGTTTAGCTGCTATTTACTGAGTACCTTTGTACCGGGAACTCTGAGATGACATAAAAGTGACTCAGACAGTTCATGCTTTGCAGTTTCATAGGTGAGATGAAACGATGTAAAAAAAAAAAAATCCTATCTAAATGACAGGTAAGACATCTGACAGAAACGTGCATAGAACGCTGTGGAGACTTGAAGCGGGGAGGGGAGGGGCAATGGTGGGCAGGTATCAGGGGAAAAAGCTAACTGTAAGAGGTGGCATCTGACTTTGTTCATGAGTGAATGGAACAGGCAAAGATCATAAGGAATACAAAGCCTTCAGGGATTTCAGAGCAAAGAGTCTGGGGTCTGTCAAGCTTGTAATTGGCTTTTTTAAAAAAATGTATTTTATTGATTTTTTACAGAGAGGAAGGGAGAGGGATAGAGAGTTAGAAACATCAATGAGAGAGAAACATCGACCAGCTGTCTCCTGCACACCCCCTACTGGGGATGTGCCCTCATCCAAGGTACATGCCCTTGACCGGAATTGAACCTGGGACCCTTCAGTCTGCAGGCCTGATGCTCTATCCACTGAGCCAAACTGGCTAGAGCTATAATTGCTTTGTGAGTGGCTGCTTAAGTATAGTAACAGATGTCACATCCAGGACATCAGCTCTCCCACTTCGATCTCAGTTGATTAGAGCAGCACTGGGTATGAGACCAAAGGGAAACCATGCTACAGGTTGACCAGAGACATGGGAGAGGCCTGGCGTGAAAGCAGCCCTGTCGTATAATGAGCCAGAGATGGCCTCTGTGTATTAACCCTCATATTGTATATATCTTCACAGCAGGCTGAGCCTCCTTAGCTCAAAAGCCTACAGGCACTAAACTCGAAATTTTGCATATCCAATTATTTTTAAAATAGCCAAACAAGCAGATGTTTAGCTCTCCTGCTTTGCATACCCCATGAAACCACAACCAGCATCTGCTGGCCATTGATAAGACAGAGCCTTAGGGCTGTAAGACCCCAAGCTGCTCCTGCCCCTCAGAGCTCTCTGACCCAGAGATTCCCACTATGCTGCTGGGTGACATCACCCAGACAAGTAAGCCCCCTCGACATTCCCCCTCTCCCTTGAAACTTTCCTTACCCTCCTCTCTTTCCAAATGGTGGTCCCTGAGCCATAAGCCTCTGGACAGTCTCATGACATAAGGGACTTCTGCTCTCGTGCAAACCTACCCAAGACCTGCCGATAAAGCTCTATGTGTTTACTGCCTCTTGTACTTAGATCTTCTTCCTTTACCAGCCTCCAAATTTCTCAAACCTCCTAAAAGCCCACACTAGATCCTGACTGGCCCAACTCATCAGAGCCTTTTTGGGGGGAATTTTAATCTGATGGGGAGAGGCAATGAGCAGCTGACAGCAGGGAGCAGAAGCAGAAAGTCATGCAGAGAAAAGGAGGCAGGAAGCAGGAGCCATGAGGCAGTAGGAACCATAAAGCAGAGGGAAGGGGCAGAGCACTCAGTGTCAGCAAAAGACAAAATGCAGACGGACTAGGATGGAATGATTGTAACGGTGAAACACCCAGGTAGAAAGCTATGGGTACGTATAGCCAGCTAGAGAGGAACAAAATAGTATAGGAGTATCCAAATGGCATTTCAGTTCCTGAACCACATTTTGGTCTTCTCAAGGTCAGGCAGTGTCCTAGTTCCAGTCCTGCCATGAGGACATGCCATTCCATGTAAATTCCATTCTAATAGACAATAACACCTTTCCCAAGGCAACCTAGTATGTCTTTATTCTTCAGATCCAAAAGAGCCAGCTCCCACATAGACTATTGGAAGAACATGGACAAAGTCTGGAGTGGGGAACTGCATGGTGTTTTGGGAAATCTCAAACAATTTGGTATTTCTAGATAAGACAGTGCAAATTGGAGAATTAATGGAAATGAGATTGGAGAGGTGAGTGAGTTCAGGTCATGGAGTCCTTGTGTGTGCTCTTTGAGGGTCCTTGGCATCTTCCTTCAAAGAGCCAGTGGACTTTTAAAGGCAGTAGTAATGGATCAGATTCGAGTTTTCATTGGGTCACTCTGGCAACAGTGTAGGAGGAGTTTGAGATAGGCAAGGCCAGAGGCAACTAATCATCTGGACAGGAAATGATGAGAGAATGCATAGCAGGGATAGAGAGGAGGGAACATATTCAATAAATACTCAAGATGTTAAAGCAATAAGAGTTGGTGAACTATTAGGGTGAAAGAAAGATAAATCTGTGATGGATGATTCCCATTTTTCAGATTTTGGTACTGGATGAATGGTATGCCATTGACTAAGAAGAAAGAGCAACTTGGGGTGGGGAAGGGAGGAAGAAGAGGAAAAAGATGTGTTTGAGGACGTTCAGATGTGCATAGGACATTCAGATGGAGGAAGCTCAATGCATCTGGGCTTCAGGGCGAGTCCTAAGTCACATCTCAGCAGTAACACCATCACTCAGACTCATTCGTGTACTATTGAGTCTGTTCCCTAATATGGGCCCATCACCCAAACCTCCTCCCTCTCCCAAAGCCTTCCTCTGTCCTCTGGTATGCCAGCAAAGTTTTCTGTCATCAAGACCATCTCAAACCATTACTTCTTCCTAGACTTAAATAGGCTCTCCCCCAAGGATTCTCTTTCCCTCTCTTCTCAAGAGGAGGCTGGGTTTTATTTCTTATTTTTCTCTCACACAGCACTAGTTCTTCAGGGCCAGGAAATGAAATTGTTCTTCTCCATTCCCATTTCCACATACCGACAATTTCTTCTGGAAAGTTCTTGTTTCTTTGAGGACCACTCAATTTTCTCTCACCTCTTCTTCATTTTTATAATTCACTAACATCCTTTTTACTTTCTCTCATTTGCCAAAGAAGTTGAGTTTTGTTTTCATGGTATCCCTTTATTATGGATGATTTCCACTCCCATATGAATGAAAAATCTGCCACCCTGGATCCTCCTTTTCTTGACCTAATCACCCCCAAAGACTTCTCTATTTCAACTTGGACATCCATTCCTAGGGTCAAACCCTGCATCATGACTTCTGGAATGACAACTTCAAACATTCTATTCTATAACCACCGCTTCCCAGCAAAGACTCTACTGAAACTATCTTTTGACCTTATTAAAAGCTTTCAACTTTTGACCTTCACCTTTTATTTCTATCCAGGGCTATTGCATAGAATGCTAGGTTAATTTGTGGGAAAAGCTAAAAGTATGGGGTTGTATTAATTTAAAAAAAAATGAATCCATATTCCAGAGTTCATCTTGGTTGTTGGGAAAGGGAAGTGTGGGCACTGCAGGGAGATGGACATCACAAATAGGTGGTTTCCACCATAGCCATGGCAGGAAAGCAGGACAAATAGTGAAATCCCTCACCACTTATTGTCGGCCTGCCTGCAATGTTTTTTGGCTCAATCACTTGGCACTCAACTATACGCTCTTTAATTTTTTACATCTGTTTGTCTGGAGTCTGGTCATAGAAAGCCTCATGGGCCTGTACTACAAACAATGGATTCCGGATACAACCTCTTTCTGCAAGGTCTTGAGAGAATTATTTAACTGCTCCTGAAAATGTAAATAATAGTACTGACCTCGTCAAGTTGTTATAAAGATTAATGAGATAATAGATATAACACATTTGGTAAAACTTTAAAATGTTTTAAGAATGTATGGCTACTGTTTCCCAATTACATTTGAGAATAGAAATTGTGTTTTGCTTGTGTGATTCATCAAGCATGGTGTTCAAATAATATTTGTTAAATGAATGAGTGACCGAATTAATGAATGGATGAGTGAGTGAATCAATAAATGTTTAAGAGCAAGTTGAGTCTCAAGGCTTTTGATTACAGTCCCAAAAGAAGAATTGGCTGTCTTATCTGGTTAACACCATTAATACTATTCATTCATTCGCTTATTTGACAAATACATTCACTGCATATCACATGTCTGCTAGCATGTGTTCCTTGTTACTACCTCATTCAAAACTGTGTTTGAGGAAGTTCTTTTGAACTCCATCTTACAGATGAGGAATCTGAAGTACAGAGAAGTTAATAACTTGGCTCAAGGTCATATAAGTAGGCAGTGATAGCACTTGATATACAGATAGGGGTCCTAGACATATGCAGGAGCCAACATTGAGGAGTGCACTCCAAAGGGTATGAAAAGAGGGAACAACAGTTTCTAACAACAGTTTCTAAATGCACACATGCTGACCAAGTGAGGGCATAGGACAGTCAACTTATAGTCCATTAGGCTTGGAATCAGAACGACAGTTATCTTAGGTCATGTTTTTCAGGAAGCAGACACTAAGACAAGAATTTGTGTGCTGGAAGATTGACGCCTATGAAGGAGTGAAGAGGACAGGGTGGAGCAATTGGGTAGAAACACAGCTTAATAAAGGCCTCAGCCAATCTCATGGCTGGCTCTGGAGCCAGAAGGCCCTTGAGTTGAGATGAGGGGTAGGGCTTTTATACTTCTGCTTGGACCAGTCATTGGGTGATTGATGTCTCTAGGGAGGGAGTATGACCTTGGGCAAAGCAGCTTCCCAGGGAGGGACTGAGCTGTGAGCCCTCAGCAGGAGACACTTCAGCAGCTTGGGGATTAAGTGCCTTGATTCTGTGGTGGATTCTGGGCAGTGAATCACAGCATCCACTGCAATATACAGATAGGGCTCCTGCATATGTCTAGATAGGGCCCTATCTGTCTATCAAGTGCTATCACTCTCTACTTACTAGTATATGACCTTGGGCCAAGTTAAGAACCACAATGTTATTAACATTTCTAAAGCATAAGTGTAGTAACCAGCCTGGGTTGAAGAATTTGGATAGAGATGGGAGCATGGAAAAAAGCAGAGCTCCAGGGACAAGGGCTGGCACTATCCATAGAAGACTTGTACCATGCATTCCCAGGATTCTCTTCCAGAGATAGCTGAGAGGGCCATCCCAGCTTTCCTGTTATCCAGACCAAGCTCCTTGCTCTAGGCCCAAGCTCCCCAGGAGGCATTTGGGCTTCCCATGTTGCTAGGCTGCAAAGACCAAACGAACGTGGTGGCGTTCTGCCCTGAGAGGTCAGCTCCTCTGACTGTGCAGGCATAAGTCCCATTTCTGAGTCTGAGACAATGAGAAGATCAAATTTCTGAGCTGGCAGCCACATCAAGGAGATGACCCCTTTGTGGGGAGCTATGTGAGAGGTCAACATGCTTTTCCTAGGCCTTTAGCACAGATATGGTCACTCTTAAGTGACTCTGGACCCTGCAGAGCCTGGTGGCATTCTGGTGAAGCCAACCAGGCAGGTAACAGGGATTATAGTGAATACATGGGGTAAAGGAGTCCAGATAAATAGAGATACAGCCGAGCGATGACCATGGAAATCCACATGTGTGCCAGTGGTTGAGGTTAGCATGGAACCACTGAGTTTGTCAATGTGGGACTGAGCATTAAAAATATGAAGGAGCTGAAACCGGTTTGGCTCAGTGGATGGAGCATCGGCCTGCGGACTCAGGGGTCCCAGGTTCGATTCCGGTCGGGGGCGTGTGCCTTGGTTGCGGGCGCATCCCCAGTTAGGGATGTGCAGGAGGCAGCTGATTGATGTTTCTCTCCCATCGATGTTTCTGACTCTCTATCCCTCTCTCTTCCTCTCTGTAAAAAAATCAATAAAATATATTTTTTTTTAAAAAAGAAAAAATATGAAGGAGCTTGAGTTTTATTTTTTTATTTTTACATTTTTTTATTGATTTAACAGAGAGGAAGGAAGAGGGATAGAGAGTTAGAAACATCGATTAGAGAGAAACATTGATCAGCTGCCTCCTGCACACCTCCTACTGGGCATGTGCCCGCAACCAAGGTACATGCCCTTGACTGGAATCGAACCTGGGACCTTTCAGTCCGCAGGCCAATGCTCTATCCACTGAGCAAAACCAGTTAGGGTGGAACTTGAGTTTTAAATGGGCAGGACCAAATTACTTAATTTAAAGGTTAAGTAAGTTCACTTTGTGCAAAAACCCCAAACCTAGCCCTGCTCATTTAATTCCAGGGGTGTCCTTGCAGGGGACAAGGGCATCTCACAAAGTTCACAGCAAGAAGATAGTCCATGAGGACAGAGAAAGGGATATGAGATACCCTGAAATGGAAGGAGGAAGGAGGCTCTGTAAACACATCAAAGCCATTTCTTCCTAAGTGATTTTGAACTCAGTGCTTTTGCTAATACTTGTGGGGACATGATGAAGCAATAGAAATAACTCATTGATATTCAATGACTCCTTACTAAAGCTGAATCTTATACACATTTTTGAAAGAATCATGAACATTATTCAAAGACCTCTAGAGAGCACATTAGGATATTTGGAAATGTAACAGGAAGCAGAAAAAAAAGTTTAACTGAAACATGCAAACTTCAGATGCATTAGTGTTATGGCAAGCAGCCAGATTATCCCAATTACGTCCCTAATTGGGTCCATCAATAATTTATAACCCACCATTTGTGTCTGGGGCAAAGGATTTCTAACAGCAAATGCTTAAGTAGCTGTTAAGGTCCTAATGACTTCCAACTCTGAGTTCATCAGAACTCCTGTAGGCTATGATTCCAAGGCCCTTCTTGAAATAATTTGGTGGGAATTACTCAAGAATGGAGAGGAACCGTTTTCAGTGTCTCATTGGAACAGATTGTTAGCGAAGAAATGAGCTCACCTCTCTTTGCTTTTAAGTTTGCCATTGGCTTCAGTTAAGGTTGAAAACCAAATCCATGAAAATCAGAAATAAAACCGAAAGCAAAGCTTTGAGTTCCTCTGATTAGCACTCAGACTTCTGAAGCAGAAGCTAATTTCCCCTTTCTGATAGTCTGCACTTGTTTCAGGTGTTTTTATGCTGCCTGGTGATTTTTTCACAGCTTTTTTTGGTCTTCTTTAACTTTTTTAGTTTGAGTATATTAACATATGTATAGTACAGTGGATGAAGGGCACACTTCTTAAATACAGAGCTCAATAAATGATTTTGCAAATGGATCTCCCATGTGATCACCACCCAGATTGAGAAATGGAACATTCCAGCTCCCCAAAGGCTCCCTTACTGCTTCCCAGGGTGCTTGGTGCCTCCGTGGAGTCAGCTGGGGAATGAAACCCAGATGCTTGGATGCCATAGGATTCATGTGGAGTCCACCGCAAGGATCCACTGAGGATGCTTCCTCCTTGAGATCAACAGCCCAGCAACTATGGGCAGACCATTTTAGAATTCAGGTGCCCCGCGGGGCATTTGATGGTGAGGTGCGTGTTGGCCCAGCCATGGGGGAAAGGCCTTCTTTGCTTCCTGCCAAAAAACGATGGAGTCCCTTCTCCTGGGGCCCCGTCCAGGGAAGCCACAGCTCCTCTGTCCAGAAGCCTATTAAATGTCCTGTAATCCCCGGGAGGCACTTGCAATCGCCGGAAGGCACTTGCATGACCACAAAGGACAAGTGGCAGCCTAGATGTTTGGTTTGGCCAAGGGACACCTTCTGCCACTGGTCACTTCTGGAGAAGAACAAGGCTAGGGGTCCTACTTTGTCAAGACCTGTGATGCAAGATTTCAGTTCTATGAATGAAGACCTGTGACGCAAGATTTCAGTTCTATGAATGAGTATTAGTACAGGGTTGTGCTTGGCAGGGGGAAACCTCCGTTTTCTCTTTTACACATGGCTTTTGACCCTCGGGGAAGGGGTGGCTAATAGCTCATATTTACTGTACATTTTTTAAGTGCCTGGCACTGTGATGAACACTTCACATCAATAATCTCATTACTCTGTAACTGCATTGACCAATATCTTCATTTTAGACATAATGAAAGAGAGGGAAGACACAGCTACTAAAAAGGTTATTGGGGTGATCTCTTAGTAAGTTATATAATGTCTAATCACTGGGTTATTCCCCTGAAACTAACACAATATTGTATGTCAACTGTAATGGAAAAATAAAAATTATTTAAAGTTAAAAAAAAGTGGCCTCAGACTCCAGAACTTGCAATCCTGCCCCAGGGCCTTAGCGTTTCCCCAAATGGCCCACTGCTTCCCACACAGAGTTCCCAGGGAGCACCATTCATTCTCAGTGCCTTCACACAGACAGGGGGACTGGCTCTGGGCAAGGAGAGGAAATACGCTTCACCTGACTTATGAGTTAATTAAATTCCTGAACCTGGGCTGCAAAACCAACACTTCATAAATCAAACCTTTACTTCCCAGAGGCACAAAGTTTTATAAATGGGAGTTCTGTTTCTGGAAAACCATTGATTTCACAAAAATATAAAAATTGATGATAAAAATAAAACAAAAAATGCAACACACACACGACAAATATTTATTTATTTTTAAAATATATTTTTATTGATTTCAGAGAGGAAGGGAAAGGGAGAGAGGGACAGAAACATCCATGATGAGAGAGAATCATTGATCGGCTGCCTCCTGCATGCCCCCTACTGGGAATTGAGCCTGCAACCTGGGCATGTGCCCTTGACCGGAATCGAACCTGGGACCCCCCAGCACACAGGTTGACACTATCCACTGAGCCAAACCGGCTAGGGCACGACAAAGATTTCTTAATTAGAATAAAGCAAATAATAGAAAACATGTTATAAACGTTAAATTGGGTGGCCTTTTCTGCAAGGGCTGGATTAACTAGGGTAACTTAAAACATGAGCTAAATGAGATTTAGAATAGAGATGTCTTCTACCTTTTCAAGTAGAATCTCCCTGGAGCAAAATTAGGCATTCTTTATTGTTCCAAGGACTTTTGAACTGAGCTCAAATCAGGGGCGTCTTTCTTAAAACTTGCCATGGCGTGAAGGCACCTGAATCTTTGGACAGTATTACTGCTGCTTCGGTCATCTCTTCTGCTTTGTTAGAAGTTGTTGGGTGACGAAACCAAGATGGCGGCATAGGTTAAACACCTAACCTGCAGCCGGGCACAACAATTTCAAAAATACAACTAGAGGTCAGAACGGACATCGTCCAGAACCACAGGAAAGTTGGTGGACTGAAATACCCACAGCTGGGGGGAAGGAGAAGGCCACGGGGACAGTCGGGGAAGCCGTAAAAGCCTGAGGTATGGAGAAACGGGCGGAGACACGAGCACACGCGCCTGCGGGGAGGATGGAACCGGAGAGGAGGGGGCGGCTGATGACCTGGCCGGAGTTCACTGGCAGGAAGGAGATAAAGGCTCCGGAGTGCGCTGAGCACCGGCTCCGATTGCACTGAACCCCATTCTGGGCGAAACCCTGGGAAACTCACTCACTTTCGCAACTCCGCCGCCCCCGCAGGCCGCCCGGCCCGGGACGCTGGGGACGCCGCCGCAGCGGCGGCGCCCGGAGCCCGGCGGCCTCCCAGCACCCGTCCCCGCCGCGCAGCCCCCGCGCGCCTGGTGCCGCGGGCCGTGCGCCCCGCACACCGGACGGAGGCCCGGGCGCCCTCTCCGTGCACCTCCCGGCGGCGCTAGACTTCAGTAGAGTTGACTGAATTCAAGGGATTAAGAAGCACAAATTGGGGGGACGCCGCGGCGGCGACGTCCGGAACGCGGCGATGGCGGTGCCTGGAGCTCGGCGGCCGCCCAGCGCCCGTCCCAGCCGCGCGGCCCTCGCGCGCCTGGTTCCGCGGGACGCGCGCACCGCGCACTGGACGGAGGCCCAGGCGCCCTTTCCGTGCACCTCCCGGCGGCGCTAGACTTCAGTAGAGTTGACTGAAATGAAGGGATTAAGAGGTACGGATTGAGAAGTTTGAAAAAGATGGCGGCGGAGGTTAGGGGCTGTTCTGTTGCCTCGCACCCAGCGAAATCGGAGGGGATGAGGTGTGGAGGTGCGTGGGTCTGGCTGGTGGCGGGGGAGAGGGGCTTTTGTTCCAAACCTAGGGGAGATTGGCTCCCCATCACCCTGAAACCCATCTTCTGGCGAACCCCGGGAGACCCAGATGCCTGCGGGGAGAGGCGGGACTCTTGCGGAGGTGCGCCCAGCAATCAGTGTTTGCTGCGCTGGAGTGCGGAACGAGGGGACTTAGATACGTGGAAGGCAGAACGACCAGACTCACAGCCATCTCGGCTCGCCGCACCATGGCCTGTGGGCGCCCTGAGACCCCGCCCCGCCCTGGGACCCGCCCCGCACGTTTTGAAGACCTGCCCCGCAAGTCTTGCAGGCACACCTGCGCCCCAAGCAACGGCTTATGCATGTGGGTGGCCTGCCCTCTGGCAGCGGACCAGATGATCTGCTGTTCTAGTCGGACTGCTCCAGGGCCACTCAGACAGGAGGAAGAAACTACAATTTTTGCTGTAATCCTTGCTGAGTGCCTAAGGCAGTAGCTGATCTACACCCCATTGGAGACCCAGAAACGAGGGCATCTAGTGGTCTGTGGGAGATGACACCAGATTTCAACCACATGCATAAGGGACACATTCAACGGGAATATTCAGTGAGCGCCAAAGCTTTGCTGCACCAAGACCCGGCCCATAAACGTGTCTCCTGCACAGCAACTCTTCCTTTATAGACAAAGAGAGCCCCCCCAGTGACACCAACAAAAATCAAGACTTAACTATACAAAGGAGGACCAAGATGGAGGCATAGGGTGGAAGCCTGATTGTTGCCTACCACAACAACTTTGAGACTACGACAAGAGAGCAGAGCAGACACCATCCAAGACCACCATAGGGCTGGCTGAGTAGATGCTCTACAACTAGAATAAAAGAGGGGTATGTGGGATGATGCTGATGCCGGTGACCCAAAGACCACACTTTAAGAACTACGGCTCAGGCGACACAAAAGAACTATGGCTCAGGCGATACAACAGCGGCCTGGAACGTGCTCGGCGCAGTTCCCCCGGCGGTCTCCGGCTGAGGGGACGGCTCCACTGGCAGCCAAGCACGGACAGACGAGCCCCTATGAGACATGGGATGGGAGACTCCGCGCTTGCTGACCTCTGAGTCCGTCAAGAATCTCAACGCCCCGGAAGCGGCCAGGTGCGCATGCTCGGCGACCGGCCACCGATGCAGACCCAAGGGCCGACGCAGCGACGCCAGACTGGCCCACCGCCATGCACCGGGTGCACCGGAGCTTCGCCGAGCCGCCGCCCGACGAGTTCTGCAGCAGCCATACTGGAGCTCTGGAAGGATGGCCAGGGGAATTGCTGAGGGGGGATTGACCGGCAGGAATTGGGATCGGGAAGACGGGGCCCCGCTGAGACCCGGGTGCGGGCGGGGTTGCGCACCTCTGGGCTCGGGTGTGGTCACACGCCTCTGGGTATAAGTGAGGCCTCAAGTCCCTGGGTCTAGGTGAGGCCACATGCCCCTGGGTCCAGGTGAGGCCGGACTCCGGGTCCGGGTGAGGCCAAGTGCCCCTGGACCCGGATGACGCTGGATCCCGTGCCCGGGCGAGGCCAAGCGCCCCTGGGTCTGGGAGAGCCCACACACCCCTGGGTCCAGGCGAGACCATGTGTCCCTGGATCCGGGTGAGGCCGCGTGCACCTAGGCCCGGGTGAGCCCAAGTGGCCCTGGGTCTGGGAGAGGCCAAGCGTCCCTGGGTCCGGGTGAGAGCATGTATCCCTGGATCCGGGGGAGGCCTCGTGCACCTAGGCCCGGGTGAGGCCACGTACCCCTGGGTCTGGGAGAGGCCAAGCGTCCCTGGGTCCGGGCGAGACCATGCGTCCCTGGATCCGGATGAGGCCTCGTGCACCTAGGCCCGGGTGAGCCCAAGTGGCCCTGGGTCTGGGAGAGGCCAAGCGTCCCTGGGTCCGGGTGAGACCATGTGTCCCTGGATCCGGATGAGGCCTCGTGCACCTAGGCCCGGGTGAGCCCAAGTGGCCCTGGGTCTGGGAGAGGCCAAGCATCCCTGGGTCCGGGTGAGACCATGTGTCCCAGGATCCGGGTGAGGCCTCGTGCACCTAGGCCCGGGTGAGCCCAAGTGGCCCTGGGTCTGGGAGAGGCCAAGCATCCCTGAGTCCGGGTGAGACCATGTGTCCCTGGATCCGGGTGAGGCCTCGTGCACCTAGGCCCGGTTGAGCCCAAGTGGCCCTGGGTCGGGGAGAGGCCAAGCGTCCCTGGGTCCGGGTGAGACCATGTGTCCCTGGATCCGGGTGAGGCCTCGTGCACCTAGGCCCGGGTGAGCCCAAGTGGCCCTGGGTCTGGGAGAGGCCAAGCATCCCTGGGTCCGGGTGAGACCATGTGTCCCAGGATCCGGGTGAGGCCTCGTGCACCTAGGCCCGGGTGAGCCCAAGTGGCCCTGGGTTTGGGGGAGGCCAAGCGCCCCTGGGTCCGGGTGAGACCATGCGTCCCTGGATCCGGATGAGGCCTCGTGCACCTAGGCCCGGGTGAGCCCAAGTGGCCCTGGGTCTGGGAGAGGCCAAGCGTCCCTGGGTCCGGGTGAGACCATGTGTCCCTGGATCCGGATGAGGCATCGTGCACCTAGGCCCGGGTGAGGCCACGTGCCCCTGGGTCTGGGAGAGGCTAAGTGTCCCTGGGTCCGGGTGAGACCATGTTTCCCTGGATCTGGGTGAGGCCTCGTGCACCTAGGCCCGGGTGAGCCCAAGTGGCCCTGGGTCTGGGAGTGGCCAAACGTTCCTGGGTCTGGGTGAGACCGTGTGTCCCTGGATCCGGGTGAGGCCTCGTGCACCTAGGCCCGGGTGAGCCCAAGTGGCCCTGGGTCGGGGAGAGGCCAAGCGTCCCTGGGTCCGGGTGAGACCATGCGTCCCTGGATCCGGGTGAGGCCTCGTGCACCTAGGCCCGGGTGAGCCCAAGTGGCCCTGGGTCTGGGAGAGGCCAAGCATCCCTGGGTCCGGGTGAGACCATGTGTCCCTGGATCTGGGTGAGGCCTCGTGCACCTAGGCCCGGGTGAGCCCAAGTGGCCCTGGGTCTGGGAGAGGCCAAGCGTCCCTGGGTCCGGGTGAGACCATGCGTCCCTGGATCCGGGTGAGGCCTCGTGAACCTAGGCCCGGGTGAGCCCAAGTGGCCCTGGGTCTGGGAGAGGCCAAGCATCCCTGGGTCCGGGTGAGACCATGTGTCCCTGGATCCGGATGAGGCCTCGTGCACCTAGGCCCGGGTGAGCCCAAGTGGCCCTGGGTCTGGGAGAGGCCAAGCATCCCTGGGTCCGGGTGAGACCATGTGTCCCTGGATCCGGATGAGGCCTCGTGCACCTAGGCCCGGGTGAGGCCACGTGCCCCTGGGTCTGGGAGAGGCTACGCGTCCCTGGGTCCGGGTGAGACCATGTGTCCCTGGATCTGGGTGAGGCCTCGTGCACCTAGGCCCGGGTGAGCCCAAGTGGCCCTGGGTCGGGGAGAGGCCATGCGTCCCTGCGTCCGGGTGAGACCATGTGTCCCAGGATCCGGGTGAGGCCTCGTGCACCTAGGCCCGGGTGAGCCCAAGTGGCCCTGGGTCTGGGAGAGGCCAAGCGTCCCTGGGTCCGGGTGAGACCATGCGTCCCTGGATCCGGGTGAGGCCTCGTGAACCTAGGCCCGGGTGAGGCCACGTGCCCCTGGGTCTGGGAGAGGCCAAGCGTCCCTGGGTCCGGGTGAGACCATGCGTCCCTGGATCTGGATGAGGCCTCGTGCACCTAGGCCCGGGTGAGCCCAAGTGGCCCTGGGTCTGGGAGAGGCCAAGCGTCCCTGGGTCCGGGAGAGACCATGTGTCCCTGGATCCAGGTGAGGCCTTGTGCAACTAAGCCCGGGTGAGGCCACGTGCCCCTGGGTCTGGGAGAGGCCAAGCGTCCCTAGGTACGGGTGAAGCCAGATCCTGGGTCCGGGTGAGGCCGTGCGCCCCTGGATCCATCCGGGTGAGGCTGGGTCCCAGGCCCGGGTGAGACCACGCGCCCCTTGGGTATGGGTGAGGCCACGTGCCCCTTAGTCCGGGTGACGCCGTGCCCCTGGGTTCGGCCGAGACCAAACCAGAGGGAGTCGGACCTCCGTTACCACCATTTGTCCACCATCCAGAGCTGAGGGGTCAGTGCTGACATGTACACATAAGGAACTACTGGACATCGAAATTGGGTCTCAAAAGAACTGTTGGTCCAGGGGGAAGCTCGCTACAGATTGATTCATTTGCCTGTCAGCATAAATATTATTGCTCGTCTCACATTCAGTTCTTATTAGTATATATCTAGTGACATATGATCTCGTTCATCTAGAGGAAATGATGAACAACATAGACTGAGGAACAAGAACAGAACCAGAAGCAAGGAGGCATCGATCGGACTATCGGGCCTCAGAGGGAGGATAGAAGAGGGTAGGGGGAGGGTGGGGGGGAGGGGGAGAGTTCAACCAAAGGACCTGTATGCATGCATATAAGCCTATCCAACGGTTAAGTTCAACAGGGGATTGGGGCATGCGTGGGGAGAGGGGTGGGATGGGAATGGGGGGATGAGGACAAATATGTGACACCTTAATCAATAAAGAAATTTAAAAAAAAAAAAAAAAAAAGAAGTTGTTGGGTGACTGCCATGTGAGATTTCGTCATTACAGTGGGGGGTCTTAGGATGAGAAAGGATATAATGATGGGAGTGCCAGTTCCTGTGATGGAGAGTCAGGGATCAGCCCGATGCTCACAAAGCCTCCAGGGCAGCGCCCCCCCCCCCCCCACCACACACACACACACTTGGTCTCTGTACCTCTGCCTGGCTGCCTGGGAGTCCAGGATCCTAGGCAATAGGGTTAGAGGTGCAGTAAAGATACTTATAGGATTAGGGGCAAATGAGTGAGGGAAGTGGAAGGGGTGGTTACAGCCAATGGCTATCTTATTTTTACTGTCTGTCCAAGGCAGTCAGAGTTGAAAAACAAGTGCTTCAAAGGATTGACGGCCGCCCTGCTCGTATTTGTAAGTGTACGGAATCACTGTGGGTCTTGTTAGAGGGCTGATTCTGATTTGGCTGGTCTGAGGTGGGGCTTGAGACTCTGCATTTCTAATAGGCTCTCAACGGATGCCAGTGCTGCGGGGCTGAGGCCTACACCTTGAGTAGCAAGATTCCCAGACAGATGGAGCAGTTGTTCGTGTCTTGCCTTTACTTTGTGCAAAGGTGTCTCTGCCCTAGGCAATACTTCCCTTGGGTCCCTATCCAGAATCACTTAATCTCAGATCATCAGTGTTTTTACTCTTGGTAGCTTTATATTTGGTCATATTAATTAGCCCATTCAATATTTAAGCCTTCTCTGAGTCAGAATAGAATACGGCTTTTTTAAGGGGCTCTGTTGAAATTTTTTAGGCTTCTCCTGCAGTATGGCCTTTTCCAGACTTGCCCCCTCCTCCTCTTATCCCCAGAAATTTCACTCTGATCATTTTCATCCTTTGTTCTTTGACTAAAGGCTTCCCCTGTCTGATAAATCTGTGCTTCAATTTGCCTCTTCTCCGGTTGTTGATAAAAAACTGACCCATGTTGGTGATTTTGTGTCATTTTGGGCGTATAGGAAATTTGAAGTAAATGAGTGAGGTACACAGTATATTTCAGATGAAATTCTGGGGCTGCAAAACCATGCTTATAAAAAGTAAATGAGTGAATATGATTCGGGCTGGATGAAGCATTGGAAGATTAATCACAAGGTGGCAGCTGGCTAAAATCTGACGCAGAGTTAACAAGCCAGATCTAAAATGCCTGCTGCTTTGGGAGATGCCCCTGTGATTTCTCATCACAGATGCCTGAGGGGACATCCAAGTGGGCACTGACCTCCTCCTCTGTGTCCCTAGCATAATTACAGGCCTACCTTGGACGTTTGTGAGGGTTGGAGAAAGAATGCAAATAGAGGCCCTCAAACCATTTGTCTAAATATTTAAAATTATAAATCAAGCTAACATACTGTAAATAAAATGGTCTATCTTCTATGTATCTCTATAGTCACTTGAAAGGCCAAGTTTAATGTCAGAATTCTTGGATTCCTTGGATTTCTGAACCCAAACATGGTGGTGCCAAGGTAACTGACCCCTTGCTTGTGGCTCCCGCCTATTCCCCTTTTCTCCACTCTCAGCTGCATCCCACACAAAGGGGGACCTGCTCGCATGTGTCTGGACATTCCCGCCTTGGGTCCAAGCTCCTTCCACACCCCTCCTAGCAGCAGCCCTTGGCTACTCCTCAAGCCCAGGGGAGTGCACACCGAGGGTGTGGTCTTGCCCTGGAAGGAGGCCCTCAGGACCCGCTCAGCTCCCTGGGGGATCAGGTTATACTGGAAGGTGAAGGAGGAAGGAATTGTCTAGTTCAGGGTCACTATGAAGGGACACATCTCCAAGGATTCGGGGCTGAGACATGCTTCTCCTGGGACATCCACAGGCCCTGCTCTGAGTTGGGTTCTGCTCTGTGAAGCAGGCCAGGCCCCATCTCTTGGGCAAATCCATACAAAGATTTTCGAGTTTGCTCTGTTAAAATTGGCAATTAGCTCTTTAGAGAAATCACTGCTGCATTTCTGGCATGGATAACAGTGCAGGGCTGGGGGGGGGGGGGGGGCAGGAACCTTCCCTGTAATTTGATTCATTTTCTGTTGGAGAGAAGCACAACCTTCTACAGTGGCTGATGGCTTAATTGCCACATGCATCTCGTGGGGAGCCCTTACTTGGCACCTCTAGGCTTGGTTCCCTGGCCCTGGGAAGCAGCTGACACCTGGAGGGGCCGGAAGTGTTGGTGGCTGCCACCCAGCAGTGAAGGATGAATTGGAAACATTCCTCTCTTGCTCCCATTTAAATCACCTCTTTGTTTTTAAGGACCATGTGATTTGGTGATATTTTAGCCACCAGGGACTACACCTTAATTGTTCATATATTGTATCCCCTGTACCAAGTGCAGTGTCTGGCACAGGCCAGGGGCTTAACAATGTCTTTTTGGTAAAAACACACAGTTCTCCTGCTAGCCGATTTGGTTCAGTGGATAGAGCGTTGGGCTGCTGACTGAAAGGTCCTGGCTTCAATTCCGGTCAAGGACATGTACCTCGGTTGCAGGCTTGATCCCCAGCCCCGGGTCGGGAGGCAACTAATTGATGTGTCTCTCTCGCATCGATGTTTCTCTCTCTGTGTCTCTCCCTCTCCCTTCCACTGACTCTGAAAAATCAATGGAAAAATATCCTTGGGTGACAAACAAACAAAGAAACAAAACACACCGCTCTGGGCTGGTCCTTTGAGAATGTCTTCAGAATATTCCTAGTCTCCACACTCTACACTTTTCCATCTTGGTAGACTGCATCATTTGTCAACAAAGATTCCTCTTCCCCGCCCCTGTCTGAGGTGGAATGCACTTCTGCACCACACTGATGTTGGAATCGGCCTACTGACTTGCTTTGGCTAATGGCCTGTGAACTGACGTGATGCAAGCAGAGGCTTTAGCAGTGATTATATGATCTTACTTATTACACTTTAAATGCAGTGATATAAAAGACAATGTTATGGTCTGTCAGTTTCCTTTTTTCACGGCCAAATAATTCTACAGAGATAGTGGAAATAGTGTCTGTTTATCGGCCATATGTGCCGAGTGGAACATGCTGTAAGAGCAATGCTTTGGAAATTGCCTGGTGAACCACTTGGCCTTGACGCTATTAAGAAGACAGGACAGTGTGTGGTGAGGTGTACGGCTGGCGACAGAAGGGGTTGGGAGGAAGCAGCGTGATTGACATCATGAGCACTTTGAGGATGGGAAACAGATCATTCATCTGTACAAAGTGTTCTGTTTCAATCTACCCACGTATGAAAGAAGAAACTTATTTCTCCTCATCTGGCCCATTTTTTCATGACCCATTTGGGGGCCCGTTTTTTCACGACCCATTTGGGGTCCCACTAAATTCCTTTGGCCACACTTATGCCATGGGCTCCTCAAGCTGGAAGGCTTTGAGAAAACACCACCCTTGCTAAACCAAAGGCTCGTGAAGGAACACATTTAACATTATTCTTCTTTGTTTCTCCAGCACCTGTATGGTTCAGTCTAAAAGAACATAGTCAAAGCAACCAAAAGCAATGTACAAATATTCAAGTTCATCCCAGGTACTTCTCACACACTATAAGAGAGATCCAAGTCTTCAGCAGTACTTCTTCCAACCCCTGTTTCCTTCTCTGTCAGCGGCCTGCAGTACCCCATGGGGGATGACTCCCCCTCTTTTCCATAGCTCTCTCCCAAAAAGCTCATCCTCCCATCACCCCCATTAGTCACCAGTTTTTTCCTCTCTTTGCCCATTCCTTCCCAAGACCAGTCTAGCAAACCCTCGAAAGATGGGGACCTACCTAGTGGACCACGTCAGAATTCCATTGAGCAGACAAAAGCAAGGAGAAGCTGGGACACTCTCACACCATCACCTAAATTTGCCCAAATTCGAGCAGCTAAGACACAGTAGGAAGCTCAATAATTATTTGTCGAATGAATGATCCAATGAGTCATGAAGACGCTTAGTTCCAACCTCTCTTTTTCAAATGAGGCCCAGAGAACTGAAGGGACTTGTCCAAAATATCCCCAAGTTAATGGCTGAGTTAGAGCAAGAACTCAATCTCCTGACATAGGCTCTTTCCACCATGGCTACTCTGAGCTGTTATTAATGTTTCTTATAGATGGAGCTGTTATTAATGTTTCTTATAGATGGAGGTACAATTTATCATCTGCACTTGGGTACTTTTAGGGGGAAAAGGGATATCTATATATAAAAGCCTAAGCAATGTTATGACCGGTTGACCGAACGACCAGTTAACCAGTCGCTATGATGCACACTGACCACCAGAGGGCAGATGCTCAATGCAGGACATGCCCCCTGGTGGTCAGTGTGCTCCCATAGCCAACCTCCCTCGGCCGGCCAACCTCCCGTGGACCCGCCCCCTGGCTGGCCTTGATTGGGATTGGGCAAGGTGGCCCTGATCCACCCCAATTGCTAGCCAGGCCGAGGGACCCCACCCGTGCACAAATTCGTGCAACGGGCCTCTAGTTGTTAATAATTATCCAATAACAATAGGTGAAAACTAGGGTGGTCCTGGGCAAACTGGGATGCATGGTCACCTCATCTGTAGGTCTTGGCTCATTGGATGACAATGACTTTGAAGACAGAACTCCCATCCTGCACTTCTTCATGTTCCTCACAGTATGGAGGGCCGATTTGTGGGCTCCACATTGCATTGCATTGGAAAGAGTCCTGCACAGAGAATGGTTGGGATTCCGCTGTGGCTCTTGGAGAGATATTATAGAGCTCAGATGTGCAACATGTTTGCAATCAGAACATGTGTTTTTACTGAGTTTTACTCATATTGACACACTGCAAACATGAGGTCACAGGAGTAACAGGCTTTTGAAACTCTTCAACCCTTTGGCCTTAGACAGCACAGCATCTGAGGAAGAGAGAGGGAGAAGCAGAGAAGGGAGTGAGGGTGGGAGAAGGAACTGGAGGGGAAAGCAGAAGGAGAGGGGTGGGAATAGAGAAAATGTAAGAAAAATAAAGAGGGGAAAGAATGGAAGAACAAGCAAAAGGGAAGAATGAGTAGCAAGAGGGAGTAGGAAGTCTTGAGTAAGAGAGAGAAAGAGAAGGGTAAAGAACAGGAGGGCCCCACGGGAAGGCAGCAGGATAGAGTAAGCTGAGGCTCCCCCTACGATGCTAGTGGGGGATGAGGCGGAGCGGGTTTTGGGCCTACTTATCAATAGGCTTTACACTCACTTCAGGTCAATCTGATAGATAAAAATCTGCACTTACAAATGAATTAGTTTTATCACCGAATGCTACAGAAGGATGAGAGTAGATGGCATCCCCCGTTTTTGCCTGCCCCTTGCCCATCCCCCTCCTCCATTAGCAGCACCTAGATTTTCCATAGGGAATGCGGTTCCTCAGGCTCAGCTCTGTGGTTCAGATAGATCCCTGGTGGCCGCATGACCCAAGCCTTCCAAGTGGAACACTCTGGTCCCTGGTCTTTGTGAAAGGGTCAGGGCAGGACAGTTTCTATTTCTGTCCTTTAGTCTTCTCTTCCCCTCTCTTTTCTCTTTCCTTCCTTCCTTCCCTCTCTTTTCTTCTCCTTCCTTCCTTCCTTCCTTCCTTTCTTCTTTCCTTCCTTCCTTCCTTCCTTCCTTCCTTCCTTCCTTCCTTCCTTCCTTCCTTCCTCCATCCCTCCCTCCCTTCTCAGTGTTGTACTATGTATCTTTGTCAAAATCTCTGTCCCTTGGTCATTATTAGCACCTTTAAAACATGAATCTTGCAAAGTACGATTAAGAGACAGAGGGGCGTCTCCATCAATGAGCTGGGTTGGAGATTAACCCTAGCGGTTGTAAAGGCTTTAGACAGATATTGGAGAGAATTTCATCTTTCCAACTTCAAAACAACCTCTCAAACCTTCCCAAGAGGAGGGACCGAGGCCCTGCTTGTTCACTGCTCTTCATTTTGCCCCCAGGAGGCCACAATCTCCACCAGCTCGTATAGTCTTTTTTGGCCCTGTCTGGCCTCTTCTCACTTTCTACTTGCTCGTAGGCCAGTGGTTGGCAAACTCATTAGTCAAGAGAGCCAAATATCAACAGTACAACGATTGAAATTTCTTTTGAGAGCCAAATTTTTTAAAATTAAACTATATAGATAGGTACATTGTTATTAACTTAATTAGGGTACTCCTAAGCTGGCCTTTGCTAAAAACTCAAGGGGCCAAAGAGCCACATGTGGCTCGCGAGCCGCAGTTTGCTGACCACTGTTAGGCTAAGCAGGCCCAGATTCCTCATCCTGCTCCATTTTGACCCTTCCTTCAGCCAGGGGATGGTCCATAGGGAGCTGGGATGGAAAGTCAGACTGCATGTAGCTTTCACTGAAACAACATGTTCGGGAAAAGCTAGTCATATTGGTTTCCATCTGCTGCACCTGCAAGGGTCTAAGGTCAGACACTCATGCTGGGCGTGGGGCAGTGGTAGTCTCAGAACAGTGGTGATGGGGCCCTGAAACTGACCATGAGGCCATTGTAAGCTTCTAAATTTTACAAATGAAAAATGCAGAGAACGAGAAACTTAGAGCTGCAAAGGCCGTAATAGACCCTGTGATCTAGTTCTCTCCTTTGACCCTGTGGTTAAGGGAGTTTCCAGATCACATAAGCCCTTTAGTAGTGGAGCAAATGAGTGGAAAAAACCCCAAAACAAAACAAAACAAAACAAAAAGACAAAAAACAAACAAACAAACAAACAAAAAACAACCAGAGGCACATTTACACAATGAAATACTATGCAGCTGTAAAAAAGAAGGAACTCTTACCCTTTGCGACAGCATGAGTGGATGTGGAGATTATTATGCTGAGCAAAATAAGAGCCAAAGAAAGACAAACACCATATGATTTCACTTATATGTGGAATCTAATGAACAAAATAAACTGATGATGCCCAGCTGGTGTGACACAGTGGTTGAGCATCAATCTATGAACCAGGAAGTCAAGGGTTTGATTCCTGGTCAGGGCACATGCCAGGGTTGTGGGCTCCATCCCCAGTGTGTAGCGAGAAGGGGGTAGCCGATCAATGATTCTCTCTCATCATTGATATTTCTATCTTTCTCTCTCCCTTCCTCTCTGAAATCAATAAAAAAATATATTTTTAAAAAATAAACTGATGAAGAAAATAGAACCAGATGCCTGGATACATGGAACAGACTAACAGAGGTCAGCCAGGAGGGGGTTGGGAGGAACTGGATAAAGAAAGTGAAGGGAATAGTCAAAGAACATATGTACATAGCCCATGGACACAGACAAGTGTGATGAAGGCCAGGAGAGGGGTGGTGGGGGCTGGGTGGAGGTGGACAAAAGGTGTGGGAAATGGAGGACATCTGAAATAGTGTCAACAATAAAAAAAAAAAATAACAGCAGGGTTTTTATTAAGCAAATTTCAGGGTGCCAAAGGGATATTGTACACTTTATTGCACTTTAAAAATAGGAACTGCAAGTATTAAAAGAGCAAAGTATCACATTTAATAATTACAGTTTGAGGCTTAATCATAAATTACTACATCTACATATATCATGTACTTGTAAAAATAACTATTAGAGGAAAATTTATGGAAATATAAATGCTGAAGTATAATTAGTTTTATCTGCAACAGCTATCTGTTGCTTTTGTTTGTTAATCCTCACAGAGGATATTTTTCCCATTGATTTTTAAATATATAAATATATGTATATATATATATACATATATATATTATTATTATTATTATTATTATTGATTTCAGAGAGGAAGGGAGGAGGGGAGAGAGAAACAGAAACATCAGTGATGAGAAAGAATCACTGATTGGCTGCTTCCTGCAGATCCCACACTGGGGATTGAAACTGCAATCTGGGCATGTGCCCTGACCAGGAATCAAACCATGACCTTCTGATTCATAGGTCGACACTCAACCACTGAACTATGCTGGCCCAGCCCTATTGATTTTTTAAAAATATATTTTTATTGATTTTTTACAGAGAGGAAAGGAGAGGGATAGAGAGTTAGAAACATCAATGAGAGAGAAACATCGATCAGCTGCCTCCTGCACACCCCCTACTGGGGATGTGCCCACATGCCCTTGACTGGAATCGAACCCAGGACCTTTCAGTCCGCAGGCCGACGCTCCATCCACTGAGCCAAACCGGTTTCGGCCCTATTGATTTTTTTAAGAGAGAATGGAGGGGAGGAAGAAAGGGGAAGAGAGAAAGAGACAGACAAACATCAATGTGAATGAAACGTACCGATTGGTTGCCTCTGCCCGTGCCCCAACCAGGGCCTAGGCTGGAGATCAAACCTGCAACCCAGGTACATGCCCTTGACCAGGAATTGAACCCAAGACCCTTTCTTTGGTGCATGGGTCTACGCTCTAACCAGTGAACACACTGGCCAGGGCGCTACCTGTTCTTAATTATCTCGTAATCAACCTGGCTTTGCCTGAGTTCCCAGAGGAACAGGACATTATATTTATCTTAAATTCATTTAAATAAAAACCACTCAAGAACATATACCCAACACAAATACTTTGGGGTTACTGAATATCAAAAGCCATTTCAGAGCTGAATTCTATTTAGTGATCTTCTCCTTATTAAAAAAAAAAAAGTTTTAAGAGCCGGTTTCTAACATAAACAGAAAGTATTCCATTACTTTCTAAGATTCCCAGTTAGTTCTCAAATGCCCCTTTTGACTTCCTTAACTCTTCTTCACAAACGAGAGAAAGGGTCGCGATGTAGCATGACCCCTCTGATAGGAGTAGGACTGTTCCTTATTGACAGAAAGGTGTGGTCTCCTTGCTGGACAGCTGCTTGCTCAGGAAACTCTCTCCAGTTGCTTCTCTGGGAATCAGCCCACAATTAACCTGCAGCTTCCCATTTATTTCTGTATTCAGGGCTTGACCTTTGACACAGACTTCTTTTAAAGATATCTGGAGTAAATCATTCTAACCCTATTCTAGAATGGACTTTACATTCCTTTCCTTTACCAAGGGGGGAAGAAAAAAAAAATACAAGGATATGTGCAGGCACAAAACAAAACGAGAGAGCTGTGAAAAGAAAGACGCTGTGAAAGTTGGCAATGCACGGAGCAGACGGCGTGGAGGAGAGACGCTCTGACCACGCTGCTCCTCTAACACAGGGCTTTGCTGGTAAAAACCTTCGGAAGCGCTTCCTGGAACAAACCCATGTTAGGAATCTCTATTCTGTCCACAGACAAGACAGACACCAAGTCAGTTCCACCTCCAGGGTGTTTCCTGAATATTTCTCTGCTGTTTTGTAACTGAATATATTATACAGGTTAAAGCATTCCCTATCTCAGCTTCTACACAGAAATTTGAGTTGAACCTAAAAGAAAAGCAATTCTCAGTTTGTTTGTGGGTCTGTCGGTTTTGCAGAATCTGAGGAGAAAAGGATAATTTGGTGGTAAATGAATACTCCCCTTCCCACCTCCTGAAGAGAAACTTGTGCACGTTTCCTCCTAGAAATACCCTGGATGCCGTCTCACTCTGTCCCAGGCCCCAGGACTGTCCTCTAATCACCCTATTTTTCTTCCTAATGAAGAGCCGCCTCCTCATTATTTCTATTTTTTCTAGACAGATATGTGTGCTCTTGGCTAATCAGCCATTCCATTACCAATGTAGTACTTTAATATATGCGGTTGAATATACAAACCACTCTGCCCGAGGACGTGTTACCACTCCTGAGGCTCAGAGTCTCTCCAGGACAACCCAGGTCACTCCAGTCACCGGCAAGAACGGTCCCCAAATCAGTCTTCTGCCAACTTCATTATAGCCCATAATTAATTTTGACTGACTGTTTCATGACTTGGAAGAGCTCAGTTTTGAGACCGAGGCTGGGGACTTAACATCAGCAAGTGCTCATACTGCTGTGGGGGAGCTGGGTCTCAGTGCTAGTCTATTCCACAGTGTTTATCTCAAAGTGGGGGGTATTATGGACTGAATGCTTGTCCCCCTGCCCCCCCCCAAAAAAAAGTCATTTGTTTGTTTGTTTGTTTATTTAGTTGTTGTTAATCCTCACCCAAGTATATTTTTCCATTGATCTGTTAGAGTGGAAGAGAGAGGGAAAGACAGAGCGAAACATTGATGTGTCTCGGGGAGGAGCCTGCAAGCAAGGTACATGCCCTTGACCGAAATTGAACCTGGGACCCTTCTGTCCACAGGCCACTCTATCCGCTGAGCCAAACCGGCTAGGGCCAGCTGATGAAATTTGATCCCCAATGGGATGGTATTTAGAATTGGAGCCTTTAGGAAGTAATTGGATTAGTGCCCTTATAAGAGAAGACAACTCGACCATGCTGGGCATCCTGGCCTCAAACTTCCAGCCTCCAGAACCGTGCAAAATACATTTCTGTTGTTTATAAGTCACCCCGTCAAAGGTATTTTTTCAGAGCAGCCCACACGGATTAAGACAGGGATAAGGCTGAAATACTGCTGTTCTGAGAACTTAGGCTCCTAGTACCATGCAGGGTTAGACCCCTTCTTCAAGGCAGCACTGTGAGCTGGGCATCATGCCCATGTTACAGATGGGAATTGGTGGCTCAGGGAACTTAAGTAAACAGCCAAGCTCAGAGCCAGGATTGGGATCCCACCTTCCCAAAGCCCACATTTCATCACTTTTTTTCATATCATTTCAGGGACCCAAAGAAAACAAGAATCCCCTGTGCAAAGCCACTGCCCCGCTCCCTGAGCTGGCCCCTGACGCTGCCCGTAGCCAAAGGACCAAGCTCTTAGCTCAAATAGAAGGTCCAAAGTTTGTCCCCATTCTCTGATCCATGCATGAATGTATCTGCCCTTCTGTCCAGAGCCCTTGACCCTCTCGCCACTCAACTTGGGCAGCCAAGGCTTTGAGGGGGCAGCAGAGAAGCCTGTATATGTCCCATGTTTCTTTGGGTGGAACTGTACCATGAATTCCTACCATCCCACAATTATCTCATATCTGTGACTCTGACCTGAGACACCAATAGAAGCTATTGTCTGCCACACTGGCCCTTGTACACACAGAGTTGAACCATCTGCTGGGCAGTTTGCCCATGCCATGTCTTGCTGTCGGCAGCCCATATTTATCTACAATGGGCCCCTCTAATACAAAGGAAGGCTTTGCTGGAGGCCAAGGAAACACAGAATAGGAATTAGGCTTGTGCCTCCTTCCCTGGTTTTCCAAGATGCCTTTACAGAATCCCCAACCTCCTGACACTTGCAGACTATCAAAGCCCTTCCCTTTCCCACAATGGTAGTTACAAACATCGGATGAAGGTAAAGCAAGCTGGGAAACTTGAGGAAGTGACCCTGAGAGCTATGTGGGGAAGAGGCCAGGCCAGCCTCTGATCCTTTCCCCGGTCTCATGAGCAAGGCAGGACAGGGCTGTTATTCCCACTTGGAACCAGGAGATGACACATCTTGCTGAAGGTACAAAGAGAAAAGGCTTAGAATGAGCTTCCCTGGGACCTCGCTCTCCTCTCTTGCACTCATCCTGCTGAGGATACATACAATGAAACACTGGCATGGGACAAAAATAGACCCTGTGCTGAGAGAATTACTGCTCTCACCTGGGTTGTCATGTTGTGAATTGAAATGTTGGGTGCAGAGGCTTCAGACACAGTCCTCTCTCTGGGCCTTACCAGGTACCCCTCCGCACTCCTGCTTCCATCAGACCTCTCATCCTTACTGCACAACCCCAGGGGAACTATCCAGAAAAGTGTGAGCACAGCACTTGGCACTCCTGGTGTGGGAGATGTCGTGGTGTCCTCATCCTCCATGGATGCACCCAACTTCTGTACTAGGGGCTTAGCGACCCACTGCTGACCAGGACCCGTTCCATACATCTCATCTTCAACGTAGCTGTCAACTGTCTGCCAAGAGGAATCTAAATAAGCATTCTCCCTTCTAGACAAAGTGGAAAAGAGCAGCAGCCAAAGCAGGACTCCAAGAGGGGAGAGTAAAAGGTAATGACCAGATATGACAACGTGGTGATGTTGGACCCAAGAAGATCCAGCATCAACCTTGTCAAACCCCCTCCTGTGCCCAACACTGAGGAATCAACACACGGAGCTCAGAGCTGGAGCCTGGAGATTCCTCCCCAGTCACACCAGGAAGCCACAGGAGGAGGGCTTGTGTTTCTTGCATAATTGTAGAATTTCAGGGCCAATTTGTTCGGTGCTTTCATCTTCCGCAGGTCTTGCCATGTTCTAGTAAGCGTAGAAATAGTTGATGGTTTTACCTTGAAAAAGGTACATTACATTTCTTTTTAATTAAGTTCTTAAGTTCCTTAAGCTAAATTGTTGATGAGACCATCTTGATCTGAAAGTCACATTCACAATGGAAAAGACCATTTGGTAGACTGAGTCTTTTTGGTCAAAGATGGTTAGCAGCTTCTTTGAAATGTTATCACATCTTCATCTGAATGGTGAGAGGTCCATGTCCTTATGAAAAAAAAAGAAAAGCATTTTTTTTCTCCAAATTCTTTTTATGAGAAGTTAGTGCCTTGGACATCATGTTCACTTCCATTGAAGAACATCTTTTGATGAGTAGGAATAGTTTTTCAAGCAAGAATCTGATGTTTTAAGTCCAATAACTTGTTCCAACAGTATGTCAAATTCTAGTATGGAGAGAATTTTTACAGACGTGGGAGTTTTGGTGTTTTTTTTTTTTTTTGCAAGTTTTATGGGTTTTTTAAAATATATATATATATTTTTATTGATTTCAGAGAGGAAGGGAAAAGAAGAGAAAGATAGAAACATCATTGATCGGCTGCATACCCCCTACTGGGGATCAAGCCTGCAACCCGAGCATGTGCCCTGACTGGGAATCAAACCATGACCTCCTTGGTTCATAGTCGATGCTCAACCACTGAGCAACACCAGCTGGGCAATACAAATATATATGTATTTAAAAGATACCTTAAACGTATCAATTTCAAAACATTATCCCATTGGTTTTCTTGACTGAGCAGCATTTTTTTTTTCTGAAAACACAGGAAATTTGAGGTTAAAGAAAGGTTTTCTTGAAAATAAATCCTACATTTCTAAAATGCAAATCAGGCAGGACAGATACGACTGACAGCTACTTGCATCGATTAAGGAGGAATTTCTGAGACAGTTTTCATGAAGTGGCAATTTTGCAGACAATGTGGAATTCAAAACCACTATGGCGAGTTAGGCTCCGATGTGCCAAGCACATAAAACAGCACCTGGCAGTTCCTCCTTGGAGGCCTCCTGTGCCAGCATTTCACTTATAAGGAAAGTCTTTTTTTCAGCACTCTTCTGAAACACTTTAATTTGACACTATCTGAAAGTGATACTTAAGTTGTGGGAAATCACATTTAATTGCAGCAGTCTAGTTGCTATTATTTTACTGCTGCTCCGATTTCTCTCTAAGCTCTCAAAGACCCCATGGGAAAGAAAATATCCCTGAATTGGTGTGCTCCCTTGCTTAATGACTTTGTCCATCTAGGCCAATGATTTGGACATATGCTAAAGTAGCAGTAGTCATATCATAAGGTCAAGGAAAGCTAAACATCACAGCTCAGCGCTAAGAACTCAGTGTTTGTTGCCTGTGTTTTTATCTCACTCTTTAGGATGTAGCTTCCTTGAGAGTCTAGATCTGTGAGCCACTCTGTATCCACAGCACCTGCTTCTCTACCTCAGTAATGTTTGAGGAATGAATTTATGGAGTGACTACGAACCACGAGGCTCTGACCTGGGGTGGAGACACAGACAGAGAAGACAGTGAACCAGTGATCATACATAAGACAGGGTGGCCAGGCTGCTGAGCTTCTGTTTTCTGAGGAGCTCTGTGTGGGGACTGGGCTGGCCCTCAGTAGTCATGACCACGCTTCCCCACAGCAACTCCGTGATGCAGGGAGAGAGGAAGAAACTGAGGTTCACAGGAGTTAGGGAATGTGCTCAGGTTTTCATAGCTGCTTGGTGGTCAAGTTGGGATTGAAAGCGAGGTGTCTCCACAAATACCATATGATTTCACTTACATGTGGAATCTAAAGAACAGTATAAACAAACAAAATAGAAACAGGCTTGTAGATACAGAGAACAGACTGATGGTTGCCAGAGGGGAGCGGGGGTTGGGGGAATGGGAGAAAGAGGTGAAGGGGAAAAAAAGGAGGTGAAGGGATTGAGAAGTACATATTGGTAGTTACAACATGGTCACAGGGATATAAACTACAGCCTGGGGCAGATAGTCAATAATCTATAATAATAAAAGAGTAATATGCTAATTAGACCGGACGTCATTCCGGACATCCTTCCTGACGAAGTCGGGGCGTAGGGAGGACAGCCCAGGTCCCAGGTGCCAGAGGGAAGCCGGTGCCAGCAGCAGGGGGAAGGAAGGCCTACTCTTGCACAGATTTTTTCATGCATTGGGCCTCTAGTATTGTAATAACTGTGTATGATGCCAGGTGGTTACTAGAAATATCAGGGGGTACACTTTGTAAAATATATTAATGACTAACCACTATGCTGTACACTTGAAACTAATACATAATAACATTGAAAGTAAATTGCAGCCCTAGCCAGTTTGGCTCAGTGGATAGAGTGTTGGCTTCTGGACTGAAGGATCCTGGGTTCGATTCCAGTCTATCCCCAGTAGGGGGTGTGCAAGAGGCAGCTGATCAATGATTCTCTCTCATCATTGATGTTTTGATCTCTCTACCTCTCTCCCTTCCTCTCTGAAATAAATTAAAACATATATATATATATATATATATATATATATATATATATATATTAACAGAGGCATAAAAAGGAAAGTAAACTGCAATAGAAAATTTTAAAAATTGCTTCTAAAAAATAATAAAAATAATTAAGAAAGGAAGGAAGGAAGAAAGCTAGGTCTCTCCAGACCATGATGGAGGTTGTGGTGCCATGGAGGTCAGAGAAGAAGGCAATGACAGTCATTGTGAATGTGGCAGAGGTAAGGCAGAGGAGGCACCCAGAAATGATGAGAAATCAAAAGGTTTTCTTTATAATGGTTAAGGATGGAAGGAACCCTCAACGTTATCTAGACCAACTTCAAAGGCACAGAGAAATAAGATAAGGTATTCTAGATGGTACTACTCAAAATATTCAAAACAGTATGCCATGATGAATTGGCTGGGTCAGAAGAAAGACCCTTTGTTGGTGTCTGCCTAGATAAAACAGTGGATTTTGGAATTTTGGTTGAGAAAGAACATAAGGGGATTCTAGAAATGATGTCATATTGAGGTTTTCAATTTGGGTGCGTCAATATTAGCTTGTTGGGAAAGAAATGCCAGATGGCCTGTTAACTTTAGGGCACCCATATCCTGAGAGTAAGGTAGAAATGGCATCTGACAACTTCCACCAGAGCAGAGGGATGTAGGGAAAGACCATACACAGTGTGGGTCAGCAGACTAGGGCTCACTTTCTAGTCCCCAGTTCTTAATTTCCTCATCTGTAAAAGGAGGGACTTGTCAAGATCTTGCTAATATCCTATAGTGGGTTTTAACTTTATTTTACACTAGAGGCCCGATGCATGAAAATTCGTGCAAGAATGGGCCTTCCTTCCCCTTGCTGCTGGCACCGCCTTTGCTCCAGCCAGAGCCGCCTTTTCACTCTGGCCTAGAGCCACCTTTCCACCTTCCCACGCTGCCCAGAGGCCCGGAGCAACCGGGGGTGGTGCGGAATGCCTGCGTCAACACTATGGCGACAACGCAAGCATCCCACCCTGCCCCCAGCTGCTCGGCGCCTGCATATGCAAATTAACCCACCATCATTGTTGGGTTAATTTGCATACTCACTCCTGATTGGCTGGTGGGCGTCGCAACGTTTCAGTTAATTTGCATCTTACTCTTTTATTAGTGTAGATTACTTGATGCAAAAAATTACCATTACCTTTTTTCTAAATCTGATATAGCTTTTCTAAGTCTTCACCCTCCTGGATGGAGAAGAATTTTTCTTCACTTATGTTTTCTAGGAGGCTCTGGATCTCATGCAGTCTAGAATGTTCAGGTAAGGATGCCTTGGTTTTCTAAACACTTTGGTTTCTTTCCTGGGTCCATGGTTTGGGCCAGATTTTCCATTCTCCAGCTGAGCTTGGAGATAGCATTTTTGAGGTGTCTGAGAATATGAGCTCCCTGGCTACCCCATTGAAAGTTCAGCCACCCTCTGAAAAACAGTAAAGAGAGGGGTTTGTTCTCTGCCATTCCCAGAGCTCATCCTCACCATGGGAAGCAATGAAAGCCTCTTTCCCCTTCCATTAGATCCATTCCTACCCCTCCCACCTGTGGCTTCTCTCTCCCCATCACACACTGAATCCATTACTGCCATATGCTTAATTTTCCCAACACATAGGCCATGGGTGAAGAATATCTTCTGGCCCTGGCTGGTTTGGTTCAGTGGTTAGAGTGTCAGCCCAAAGACTGAAGGGTTGCAGGTTTGATCCCCAGTCCCGGTCGGATGCAGGAGGGAGGCAACCAATTGATGTGTTTTTCTCACATCAGTGTTCTCTCTCTCTTGCCCCCCTCCCCTCCTTCCCTTCCACTCTCTCTCTCTCTCAAAAAAAAAAAAAAAAATCAATGGGAAAAAATATCCTCGGGTGAAAATTAACATACAAACAAACAAAGAAAAAAAGAGAATGTCTTCTGGGTGCCTAAGAAATTCTGCTCTTTGGTTGTGTGCTGGACGTGGTATTTGTAAAACATTTGCTGAAACCATTTGAGCTAAAGGCCTTTCTCTGAAGATTGTATTTGCCTTTGGAAAGGACCTTGGGAAACTAGCAATCCAAGATCACATTCATTCACGTTCAGGTACTCTTTACAAGGTTAAATTTTTTAACAATTGATATAGATGTACAGGTGTCTCCCAACTGAATATCAGTCTAAATACCTCCAATACTTAGAAAGGTTAAATTCTTTTTTTTTTTTTTTTTTTTTAAATATATTTTATTGATTTTTTACAGAGAGAAAGGGAGAGGGATAGAGAGTCAGAAACATCGATGAGAGAGACACATCGACCAGCTGCCTCCTGCACATCCCCCACTGGGGACGCGCCCGCAACCAATGTACATGCCCTTGACCGGAATCGAACCTGGGACCTTTCAGTCCGCAGACCGACGCTCTATCCACTGAGCCAAACCGGTTTTGGCAGAAAGGTTAAATTCTTATTAATATAGTTATGTAAGATATTGTCCCCAATTTAAAACAACAATCATTCTATTGTCTCTCATGGTTCCAGTGAGTCAGGAACTCAGAAGCAGCTCCCCTGCGTGGCTCAAATTCAAGGTCTCTCAAGATGTTGCAATCAAATGCCAGCTGGGGCTGGAGGCCCCACTGCCAAGAGGGTTCACTTACAAGGCTGGCAAGTTGGTGCTGGTTATTGGCAGGAGGCCTTGGTTCTTTTCCACGTGGGTCTCTCTACAGAGCGACTTGTCTGTCCTCAGAGTGGTGGTTGGCTTCCTCAGAGATGGGGATGTAGAGGTCAAGGCAGAAACTGTAAAACCTTTTGTAACCTAGCCTCGGGATTCACACATTGTCACTGTCACTTCCACCATATTCCACACCCAGGGATTCGGTATCCAAGGGAGCTGGGCAGAGCATGTATACCAGGAGGTGAGGTGAACCGGTGGGCTATGATGGAGAATGACTGTCACGTGCAGAAATCAGGGCTCACATCCAGGGCTGTGCCATGGGGAAAGCCCCTGTGCCTCCCTGTGCTGCCCGTCCCAAGCAGCCTCTTTGAATTTGGGGTCCTTCTGAAAGAGTGTGAGCAGCATGGTGTGTAAACTGATGATGGTAAGGATGTCCTGAGAGAGGCAGAGAAGCCTGGAGAGCGGCATGAGGTGAAAGAAATGGGGGCACTGAGCAGAGGACAGGGCAAAGGAGAGTTGGGAGGGGCCAGGTAACTGCCACCCACTGTACACTTTGCTTTTTGCAGCCCCTGGTGTCAACGACCAGAAGGTCTCTGTGCATCCTTTTAAACCATTACCTATCCTGCAAAGCATCTATCGGTAGGTTTGGGTTTTCTTAGTCAGTGCCAGGATCTTAGAACAAAAACGGACTTGTTCCTTTCCCAGAAAGTCTGCACCTACTGGGTTAATCGATTCTCAAGAAACTGTCCATGTCAATCCCCAGGGTCTGCAGAGCGGAGCCTCAGTAGGAAACACTGCAGTGGGCGGTCCAGTGGTTTTCTCCAGTTTATTTATACCGATACTTAGTGTTTCTTTGGTGGTGTCTGTGCTCATTATGTAAGCTCTGAACATTGAAGCCCTGCGGCTTTCGTAGGAAACACCACCGTTGACTCACTGTGGAGAGATACATAAATACTGTTCTTAATTCCAAGTACAGTGACCACTGGGATCATTTTTCAGAAAATAATTTTTATTATTTTAGAAGGTAGGCCTTGAGTTGGGACTTAGGAAGGGCAACGATTTCCTTGGAGGTCTCAGCTCTCATCAGTAAGTTTTTCTTTACTTTTCTTTCCCTTTATATGGCTTTATTCATCCTCCCTGCATTTCTTTTGTTGTTGATGATGCTAAAGTTACCAGTATATGAAACTTTTGGACTCACAGTCTGGCAAGTAAATAATCATCACTTACTCACCTGTATTGTTATTTTCAAGCTTTTTTTTTTTTTTTTTACAAATATTTCATTTAATGTGTGTTATAACTCAAAGCACATAGGACAAGCCCCCTCCCCATTTTACAGATGTGAAAGCCAAAGCCCCAATATTTGAGGTGCTGTAGGGCTGGTTAGATCCAGAGCGGAGTCTGGCCTCCCATGTTTAGGACTGTCCCTCCCCAGCTGGGCCTGGAAAACATAAGGTATGTTATGAATACATGCATTCACCTATGGAAAGTTATGCTGGGGCGGCGGGAGGGGAACCACTACCCCAGATTAAGATAGGCTCTGAGGGGCTGGTGGGCTCTCTGCTATTTTAGAAATTATTTTAAATCATTTTTTGTGGTTTCCTTGGATTTATTTATTTACTAGAGGCCCAGTGCACAAAATCGTGTGTGGGTAGGGTCCCTAGGCCTAGCCTGTGATCAGGGCCATCTTCCGCCTGCTCACCAGTCCCCAGTCCCGCCCTACCGCTGCCACCCACCCCGGTTCCCCGTGGTTTCCCGTTCACCATCCAATGATGGGAGCTTGCGGGCCACGGGGAGGGACCAAGAGGTCGGCCTTTCCGCCCACTCGCCAGTCCCCAGTCCTGCCCCACTGCCACCCACCCCAGTTCCCCGTTTGCCATCTGGCGATTGGAGTCTGTGGGCCGGGGGGAGGAGGGACCGAGAGGTGGTCAATGCACCTCATAGCGACTGGTCGAGCGGTCATTCTGGTCATTACGCCATTATGGTTGCTGGGCTTTTATTATATAGGATTTTAAAATATATTTTTATTGTTGATAGTATTACAGATTAAATCATTTTTTTTCTTTTCAATTAAAGAAATGGGTCAAACAGAGAGAGGATAACAGCAAACAATTTAAGAACCAATCAGATTTATCAGAGCTGATATTTTGCCATAGGTGCCTGAAATTAATCCATCTGTCTCTCTTATGAAATAAAAGGTGACACAAATAGCTCATTCTCTTATCCCACCCCTTTCCTTGTCTCCCTCCCAAGGCTGCCTCCACCCTCCCCACCCCTCACCAATGCTGCTGAATTCTGTTGTGCGTTGCTCTACCTTTATACACACGAATGAGTCCTGCCTGCCTTTGCTTTTCTGAATGTCTCTCTCTCCTGGTTGTTTGTGGGTGTCCCAGGAAAATGCGGGAATGGCCAGAACATTGGCGGTTCCTACTGCAGTAAGTGCTGTTTCCCATGACTGCGGTTCCCTCATTGAGGCAGAAGGCAGGGGACTAAGCTTCCACGTGGACTAAATTGCATGGCCATTAACAAGGAAGTTTAGAAGAGACGATGACATCCCAGAACAGGCCGGAACTTGAGCCCAGCCATTTTACAGAAACCAGTGCCAGAGCAGAGAATGATTTCCTTTAATGTCACACTTCCACAAGCTGGTAAAGCGGGGACCAGCTCAGGGCGCATGATGTCTTTGCACCAAGCACATTGTCTTGATCAAGTTTCACTCTTCATCCAGCAAACAACGGGCCATCGATTTGGTGATTTTCTTGCCTCTGTTCCCTCGGGGGAAATGCCAGCAAACTGTAAACGCCCATGCCCTGACTGGCCAGCTGCTTGAGACTCACGTGCCCCTATCTAACAGCACTGAGTGCGGAATTTGAGGGAAGATTAAGTGAAAGGGGTGAAGAGCCTCCTCGGGATCCTTTTGTCTGGAGCGCCCTCTGGTGACTGAATGTGAGGCAACCCTTCTAATTCACCATCTGAGATGCAGAGCGTTGTTTTTACTGCTCCACTGGGAACTTGCTCCTTCCTCATCAATGTGCCCCGGTGTCCACTATGTACAAGACACATTTACCTCGTACCGCATCCCTGGGATAACTGGCCCCAGTCAGTATTTTATTTTTTTTACATTGTGACTGGAACTGTGGGAACCCAGGAGGAGGCCTTGTTTGGACCCTTAAGGAATGGGTGAGACAGGCAGGCAAGCTGACCAGACTCAGAGCTAGAGTGGCCGAGACTGGACGAAAGTGAGCCAAGGGCTGGGGGATGCAGCGAAGGAAAGGAAGTGTCGGCCACAGAGATCCAGGAGGTCTTCCTGAGGAAGCCTTGTCCGAGTTCCCAAGGAGAAACAGGATTTCTGACGTGAGAAGGGGTGTGGCCAACTCCTCCCTGTATTCCCTTCTCTTGGGGCCTTGCTCTTCTTCCTCCCTCTTCAGTCACCACAGCCCCAGGCATTCTCCAAATCAGGATTACCCCTAATGTCCACTTTCTGGGAGAGAGTTGGCCGTCCTTGCGCTTCTTCCAATGGAAGAAGGCCAAAGCAGTGGTATTTGGGAAAGACTGTCACTAATCTCTCCTTCAATGGACTCACTAGCTCAGGGAACAAGTCTCAGTTGTTAGCCACTGGCCTCTAGTTTCCAGCAGTCCTGAATCTCCTCGTGGCTCCAGGTCTCTCCAGCCGGGTCAATTTGGGTAAATCACATCACCTCACCTCTCTGGGGCTCAACTTCCTCATCTGCTAAGTGGGGACTACAGAAACACTTCACAGGGTGATTGTAAAGATCTAGTGGGGCGATCCCTACTAACTCTTAACCTCAGCAAATGAGAGCCATTATTGAAAAAATAAGTGTTCCCAGATTATTTGAAACAGCTTAAATATATATGGATTAATTACTGAAATCCACAATACCTGACCAAAACAAATTGGTTGCTCAATGTAAGAATTAGAGTGCAATAGTGGGGGGAAAGTACAGTTCCCTAATTTTTCAGCACATTAGGAAGAAAAGGTGTTTTAATCTGTTCAGGCTACTGTAAAACAAACAAACAAACAAACAAAAAACAATACCAAAGACTAGATGGCTCAAACAATAGAAGTCTATTTCTGAAAGCTCAGGAGGCTGGAAATTTCAAGATCAAGGTCATGGAGGACTCAGTTTATGGTGCAAACTCTCTTCTTGGCTTGTGGATGACCACCCTTCAATGTATCCTCACGTGAGGAAGACAGAGATAAAGCTGATGTCTCTTCTTAAAGGGAACCAATCCCATTGTGAAGGCCCCACCCTCATGACCTCATCTAGGCTAATCCTCTTCCAAAGGCCAGAACTCCAAATACCATCATGTTGTGGGGTAGGGCTTCAAAATATAAACTTTGAGGGACACAATTTATCCTAATCCCTGGCATTCCCTAAAGTGGCATTCCTCTAATACACCTTGGGCTTCTGGGACTAGTAGCAAAATGAGATTTTCCTAGCTTTATTCTGACACCTTCTTGACCTTTTTAAAGGGTCCTTTCGAAGAGGTGGCTCCTGACTTCTTGCTACATAGCTACTGTGCATCCTCTCTCCAAGCGTGAATATATTTTTGGGCCCTGCAGTGTTAAGCCAGAAGGAGCCTTGAGTACAGATAGTGTCTGACCCTGTGCACCTTGCCCCCAGGCATTCCTCATCCAGCCTCCCCTCTTTCCTGTCTGACATCTGCCTGTCAGGCCCTCCTGGCTCCCAGGTCCTGTCTGTCTCACAGGCACCTGGTGATTGGGTAGTTGGTTGCCAGTTGGTCAGGTGGGCCATGCTTCCCAGCCAATCAGGATCATCGGCAGTTGGTTCCCTGGATTCAGAATCAGTTAAACCGACAAAGCCTCCATCAGACGGTCCAGTGTCTCAGTAAGTCAGGACCATCTGTGGATCCCGGTCAGTCAGTCAGGAGGGCAGTTGCTGGAATGTTCCCAGTCAGGTAGGCGGCCAATGGTCTGCAGGCCAGGCCACACAGGGACAAGTGTGAGCCTGCGCTGGGCCCTGGAGAAGTGCAGACACCTGGTGGCTCATGAGTGGGCAGAGGAGCTTGTGAGGATGGAGAGTCACCCTCTGCCTGGAAGAGGGGACAGCACTCAGCAGGCAGCCCTCCTGAGTCAGGTGTCTTCCAGGGGCTGATGCCTCTTGGGAGCTGAGGGCAGGCCTCCTTCAGAGCCCACTGCTGCCCTGGGAGGAGGAGCAGCAGCTCTGGGCACAGGGATGAGGAGAGGACCCTGGGGTCTGAGCTGCTGGGTGGAGAGGGGCTGCCTGTCCCCTGGGCAGTGAGAAGAGCACCCACCATGGCCCATGTTGGAGATCATGGTGTGAACCTGGATTTAGGTTCGACCTCATTCCCACTGGGGCACAGATGGAGGGGCCATGGGATCTGTGGCCTTGTAGGGAGGGATCCTGGTGCTGAGCTCTTTAGGACTCAAGTGCCCTCACCTGCTGACCTCCGGAGCCTGTCCTTGGAGGCTGTGCTACAGGGGCCTTCATACACATGACTTGACAACAGAGCCACCCTCTGCAGGTGATATGCCCTGCTTGTGCCTCTGTTTCCCTGCATTTAATGCCAGGACCAGCTGCTCCATGGGGGGACCCTGTTGTGTTGTGTGACAGCATCTCTCAATGGGAATAAGTCAGGATCAGGAGTGATTAATGTAATAGGCTGAGAGCACTGCCTGGCCTCTAGGACCACCAGGCACGGTCAGAGTGTGGGAGGAATTGAGCAGCACAGGGTATCCCACCAGCAGGGCACACATGCCCATCAGTGATGACCAGGAGCCATCCCAGGATGTGGAGACATTGAACTCTGTCCTCTGTGCAGGGAGATCCCATTAGCAGTGTCTTTGGCAGAGGGGAGAAGGAAGGGACCACAGCCATAGCCAGGATGGCCAGGGACCCCTCAGCCACTGGGCATGGTGGGTGCAGTGCCCAGGGCCACAATCTTATGGGGCTCTTGAAAATAGTCTCCTGTGCTCATCAGAAGAGTCACCTGGGCCCTCAGGCCAAGGGGAGGTTTGGAAAGTTTCCACAAACAGAGAACAATCACGCAGACAAAGCCGCACTGAGACACCACATTCAGACACAGCTGCACTCTCCTTCCTCCCTGCAGCCCAGAGGCGCGTGAGTTCCATTGCAGTGGCTGACAGCTGACATGCTCCCTGAGCACAGGGACCAGTGTCGTCCTCAACACGTCTCAGCTCAGCAAGGACAGGGCCCGAGGCCCAACCCCACCTGCTGCAGGGCCATGGCCACACGGAGAGCCACACACACATCACTGGGCCTGAGGCTGAGCGGCTCAGGGAAGGTGACAGGAGTGAAGGATCTGGTCACCAGGCTCAACTCACTCAGAGGGGTGGCTAGGCTCCTCTGCACAGCCCACTCCCCCGAGGGTCTTCAGTGGACAGGTAAGGATGAGTCTCTCACTTGGGCTCCTCATACTGCAGGTGGACAGGCACTTCTGTCCTAGGCACCAATTTTTCCACATAAATACCTGATGTCTGCCATCCAGGCTGCCCTAGCATGCGCAGCCTCCCACCAGCACACCTGGGCAGGACCCTGCCATGTAGATAACAGAATATGGTCACTTACTTTACTGCCTCTTAGGGAATCACAGTCATGGAAACAAAACTTCTATTAACCCATTGGGTGTGATATTATTTTTTACTAGGGGCCCGGTGCATGACATTTGTGCACTGGGTGGGGGTGGGAGGGGTGGGGTGGGGGTCCCTCTGCCTGGCCTGTGCCCTCTCACAGTCCGGGACCCCTCGGGGAATGTCTGCCTTATGGCAGTCAGACATCCCCTGAGGGGTCCTTAGTGCTGCCTCAGAGGCGGGAGAGGCTCCCACCACTGCCACTGCGCTCACCAGCCATGAGCCCGGCTTCTGGCTGAGAGGTGCTTCCCCTGTGGGAGCACACTGACCACAAGGGGGTAGCCCCTTCTTTGAGCGTCTGCCCCCTGGTGGTCTGTGTGCGTCATAGTGACTGGTCATTCTGCTATTCGGTCGATTTGCATATTAGGGTTTTATTATATAGGATAACCCTCATATGTTTGAAAAGCCTGATTCTAAGAAAAGAGTGAAGGAATTGCAAACATAAGCATCAGCAGGTAGTCCCCAGGGCTGAGCGAGTTCTTGCTGATTCTGCTGCAGCTGGTGCTGGGCTGTGCTGCAGGCATCAGGTGGTCAGACTCCCGGAGGGACCATCAGGAAGCGCCTGGACCCATGTGACACTGCCCAAGCCAGTGGCACTGGCCACTGTGCCCAAGGAGGGGAGGAAACACAGGGCTTTTCCTGACACCTGCATCTCCCCACAACCTGCACCTGGACAGATGTTAGCCTCTCATTTTGAACAGAAAATGAGAAATTCAGACAAGGTCCCAGAGAACCAGCGGAGTCAATAGGGTTAATGGGAGCCCTGGAGCTTTTCACACACTCTTTTTGCCAATTAACAGGTGTTGATTGGTTTGGATGCTGATGGAACTAAAGGAGACGGAGGCATGGCTGGATCCCTCCTCCCACAAGTGGACCAGGCCCCTCTGTGGCCTCAGGTTCAGGCTCCAGCCCTGAGGGAGGCCGTGGGTGCCCACACCAACTCCCACCTGGACCAGGTCAGGCCTTGGAGACTCCAGGGAGATTCTGCCCCTTCCGGCTTCCCCTGGGAACTTCTGCCCAGAGGGTGCTTTCTGCTGCCACCTGGTCTTTGCCCTCATTTCTGCCAAGAAAGGGCCTGGACTCAGAAGGGAATCTGGAATCTGCACACAGCCCCTGCCCTTAAGGCTGGGTCCATTGTGAGCCCTCAGGCCTCGACCTCTCCTCCCCCTCCCCCTGAGCAGGGAGGCCCAGGGGAGTGTGAGCTTGGCAGAGAGCAGGGGCAAGAAGTCCAAAGAACCAGGACTTGTCAGCTGATGCTCTTCAGATGCTGAGTTCAAAGGCCAGCTGGGCCGTCTGCTCGCTGTGTGCTGTCGGGTGGAAGGTGATCACAATCATCGGAATCATAGCATCTTCTCTCTCGCTCAGTGCTCCCAAGACAAACAGGATTTGGTGTAAGCCCCTATCGGTGCCATTCCTCAGAGCGTGTGATGGGATGGCCGAAGGTACCCAGAACTCCTGCTGGTTATATGAAAGGGCGAGGGGTGGGGGGGCATGCTTGCACCCTGACAGCCTTGCACATATACACATAGGCCTCAGAGCGGCCAGAGTCACAGGGATTTGGACTCTTGGCAGAACTCGTGATTCTCCTGCAACACAAGGATGGGAGCTGCACTGGGGGCCATTTCCCACTCACCCCCCTGTGTTCGGGAGAGCCTGCCGTGGCCTCCGGGCTTCTGATGAGGGGTAGGCTTCCCCCTGGAGCAGAGCTGCAGGATATAGAACTGCTCGGCTGCAATCTAGAACTGCCTGTCAGCGGTGGGTATCCCCAGCCTGTCAGTGACCTGGCCCCTTGTGTGTGTGTGTGTGTGTGTGTGTGTGTGTGTGAGTGAGACAAGGACTCAGGGAGCCAGCATCATTGGCTAGTCATTCTTCCTTTCACATGGTGATGGAAAACAAGGCTCTACTGCCCGGTCCACCTCTGCCAGGACACCACAGGCTCCCTATTTAACTTTGTCATCGAGAGTGATAATGCAGGTGTGATGAGCAGGGAGGCGGAGAAGTACGGTGTGCGGAGGTGGGGGGGGGGGGCTCCGCCCAGGACGGGGAGAGGTGTGCCGCAGATGCCAAGAACAGACTAAACACGCCAGGATTTTACTAGGGAACATGCCCGTTTGAAAAGAACAACATGAGAGAGCTTGGAAAGGCTGGGAGCTCCCTCAGACCTCCAGGCGAGTCTCATCCTCAAGGGGGCGAGGAGGGAAGATGGGTAGGCGCACCCTAGACTGTTCAGTCTATGGGTCCACAGAGGGACTCTGAAACACGAGTCCGCAAGAAGGTTCCGATCTCCCAGCAAGCAGTCCGACTTGGATCTCACCACACTTGGTCACCGGAGGGGAGCTGTTGGCTTGGCACCGGGGCCCACGAGGACACGAAACGCAGCAGCCGGCCTGGGTCACCTATGCTCTCAGAGGAGGTGGTGGGCCGCAGGGACGCGGGTGCAGAGGCTGGGACGGCAGAAGGAAGCATGGCTGAGAGCGCCCAGAGGTTCCTGTGCTCCGGTGTCCAGAGCTGGGGCCAGCCAGGGAACGCCTGCTAAGTGTTCTGGGAAGTAAGTTCTCCTTCTGGGAGCACGAGAAGACTTTCTTGCTGGTGGGAGAGTTCTAGAATGGAAATAGGCAGGTGGGGCCTGAGCCTCCTGGGACCCAGGCCTTGAGTCCTAGTCAGGAAAAAGGCTATTTCCTATTTATTTAAAAATATTTTTATTGATTTTTAGAGAGACAGGGAGAGAGGAACATGGATCTGAGAGCATAACATGGATCAGCCACCTCTCGTGAGCCTCCCAAGCCAAAACCTGGGCATGCGCCCTGACTGGGAATCGAACTGGCAACCTTCTGTTGCGGGGGGCAATGCCCAACCAACTGAGCCACATGGGCCAGGGCTAATTATTCTAAAATCCAAGCTATATATTCACATTGAACCAATGCACCAACCACCAAATAACACAGAAAGCTCCATTTCAGAAAACAGCCACTCTGTCTGTCCCTCTTTCCTTGTTGCCTTCAGAGACCATCTTCTCCTTTTTGAGCCGAGTCACAAAAATCTTATGCTTCTCGCACCATGGGCTGGCGACTCCTTCCGTTCTGTGAGCGCTTAGATCTAAGCCCAAGTACTGCCCTGCGACCTTGTCATTTCACGCCTTTGCTCCTCCTGATTTGCCCGTCCTCAGTTGTATCCGAGGGGCTTCTGGCTCTCCCTTTGCATTGCTGCCATCAGGTGTGTTGGATTTGGGCTCTGTCCTGTTGATGCTCAACAGCAGATTCCCGGGTACCTACCTGGGTGCTTGGAGCTGGTGCTGACTTGTGGGCCGGGAGGGGTGGTGATAGGAAGGCAGCCAGAATTTGTCAGAGATACAGGATAACATATTGCCCTTCCCCTTAAAATTAAAAACCTGCATCAGAAGGTGATTATTCATTGAGCCTTATGCCAGTTACCAATTTATTGGCTTCCAGTTCTTAATTTATACTTCCATATCTGCTGTGTGATGAATGGGATTTTCAGCAGCTGTCCGTGACAGTGAGCACGGTGTTTCCTGACAATGCTGAGTTTACTAGTAGAGGGTGCTGGAGGAGCATTGCTGGTTCTGGAAGCCCCCATGGGCATGTCTTTTGGGTACCCTCTCTCATCTCCAACCTACAGAGTTCGCTTTACATCATCATTTTATTGTAGCTTAATTAATCTTTTTATTAAACTTCCCCTATTTAAATCGCTGTGTGGTTTCTGACTCCTGATGGAACCCAGACTTATAGAAGCATTTACTACACACTTAGCCCCTTTATAAGCATGTTATAAGCAGTTTCTTATTTCTCCCTATAACTCTGTGATGGAGGTGGTTCTGTGGGTCTCATTTTTGGATGGGAAAACCGATGGCCATTGATATCTAGTAACATGACAAAGGATAAGCTGGAAAATGTGAGGTGCTTGTTAGACAACCAAGTGGAGATCGTAAGAGGCAGTTGCCTGAATGAATGAAGGCTCAGGAGAGCAGTCAGGGCTGGAGGTAGGAGTCGGCGTCACCAGTGTGCAGAGCCTGTGCTCAGGAATCTGTACATTCATCCCAAGTCCTTTACGCCACCACTGAGCAGCCAAGATGGAAGCAGCCCCACTTCACATGTTTATGCTTTTTAACCTTTTGCACTCGGATGTCGAGTGTGACTCGACACGGTTAGCATTAGAATAAAGGAATCGAGAAAAAGCAAGCGAGTGCAAAGGGTTAAAAAGCATATCTTCCTAAAAAATACTTAGTTATGCTTCTTATTACTGTGCAAATCTGAACACAATGCCAACTGCAAGAGGAAAGTGGTACCTGGATCTTAGCTGGGTGATCAAAGTCCAAGCTGGAATTCCCTCTGTTTTCAATAAGGAAATGAATGGGAACTACTAAAGAATCCTTTAAAAAAAAAAAAGTTCTGACCATAACCACTTATTTAAAAATATATATTTTTATTGATTTCAGAGAGAAAGGGAGCAATAGAAACATCAATGATGAGAATCATTGATTGGCTGCCTCCTGTACACCTCCAACTGGGGATGGAGCCCACAACCAGACCATGTGCCCTTGACTGGAATCAAACCTGGGACCCTTCAGTCCGCAGGCCAATACACTATCCACTGAGCTAAACCGGCTAGGGCATAAAGAATCCTCTTTACCTACTGTCACAACACCAGTTCCATTCACGCACAGGCCCATGGATAAGAGATGGCATCACTTTCAGTGCTCAGAGACCCAGCACTGCCACGTGGGCGGAAGCGGGGTAAGGGCAGGAGGATTAGTGAGCAAAGGGAGATTGGGAATCATCATCTTTTGGATCCAATTCCTCTCTTCAACTTTCCTTTGCCAACAGCAAGCATTTGAGAGCTGGTTTACGCTGTAAAGGCAGGGGAACCATAGATGGTGTTTGAGCTGGTGAAGGCCCAGGCAGACTGGAGGCCTGGAGGAGGAGGGGGAGGTTGCACCAACTCCGAAGAATGGGAGGTTGCTGAGGGCAGGACTCAGGGCTCACTTACTTCTAGAGAAGTATCTACTGACCTGTCTTGGGTAGAATAGAATGGGAAAGAAGAGGATGAGATAAGATGGGATAGACTGAACTCAAAATCTAAGGAAGAGGGTAGATATAGGAATGGAAAGGGGAGGGCTGGGAGATTCCAGTGGCAGAAATGGCACCAGTGAATCAAAAGCCTCTTTCATTTTCCTCTTGCCCACAAACAGCTAGGCCATAGGGTGTGATGCTGCCCTTTTTGTCACTGAAGATACCAGTGGAGGGATCTGTCTCACCTACTCATCCGTTTTCAAATAGTCCACAGTTAATACGTGCTTATTGTGACATCACAATGAGATTTGGAATGATTAGTTATGTTGCATTATTGAGCACTGGTTACGTAAAACAGACTAAAATCATTTATATAAAAGTTCTAGGACGTCCTGATGCAGGAAATGTATTCTGTGAATTTATCCAAAAAGTGTGGTAAAACTGTAAAGAAAAACAACTAATGAATGAGCATAAAATTCAGGGTAGTGGTTACTCTGGATGTGAGGGAGACATGTTTGAAGGTAGAGACCCTGAAATGCCGAACCAAAGGGCCAGTGGGAGGGAGACCCAAACTGTAGAGAATGAGCACAGAAGAGGCTCCTGGATGCAAAATTGCAAAAGCAGCTTGCAAAGTGCATCCGTCCAAGAAGAGGGAGTTGCAAAGCCAAACCACACCCCTTCCCTGCAAGATGGCGCTGCGTGGGGTGCACAGGTCTGGTGGCCCTTGTTTCCTCCCAATGTAGAGGAAGGAGCCCAGTGAGGCTCCACAGACTAGCCACATTGGCAGGATGCAGTCTGTCTGATGGAGAAAAAGTAGAGCTGCTTACTCTTGTGCCTGCCACTGTTGGCAAGGTCTGTCACTCTGGAATTGGGGGTATATATTGATCTAGTAACGTTGGAAAAACAGTTTGACCTTACCCAGCAAGGTTAAATGTGGATCCCTCCTGTAACCAGCAATTCTGCTCCTAGATATACAAAAGTGTCATTCTCAAGCTGCTAAAAACAATTTTCATAGAAATAAATGGCTTGTTGTGTTAATATTTTATTTCTCATTAATGAAGGCAGCAGCATAATTTCAAAATTCAATGAGGACATGAGGCTTTTTATATAATGTATGGAAAAATACTAAAATAAAATTGCTAAGTTTGATACAAAATGGATTACTATCCCACAGGACTTGGTGTTACCTTCTTTATAGAATACTTAAAAAATCAACACACCTTACCAGTTTTCAACAAGTTAGCCTTTACCATTAGGGAGTTATAAAACATTAGAGCCCCAATAAACAGTGAAAGTAAGTCAACAAAATTTCATTCTAAGATAGACAGTTGACCTTCAAGTAGACTTAATAAATGTCACACAATCATCTTTTCACTTTACTTCACATTTTTGAATAATTATGCTAAGTAGCTACATGATCTATAGCAATTCTTGCACACCTGTCCCTCCGGACACATTTCCAAGATTGTTCAAAACAGTATTATCTTCATTAGCAAAATTTAGAAACCACTCAAATGTTTATTAAGAAAGCTATAGCCCAACTGGTGTGGCTCAGAGGTTGAGCATCGACCCATGAACCAGGAGGTCAAGGTTCCTGGTCAGGGCACATGCCCAGGTTGCAGGCTTGATCTCCAGTAGGGGGTATGCAGGAGACAGTCGATCAATGATTCTCATCATTGATGGTCCTCTCTCTCTCTCTTCCTCTCTGAAATCAATAAAAATATATTAAAAAATAAAATAGAGAGCAATAGACAAATAATCTTGACCATGAAACACTTTAGGAAAGTGAGTAAACTACAACTACATATGCCAACATGGAATAATTCCACAATGTAATTTTGACATTGACTTTTGGGTAGGCAATATGTCTTACTTTAGTCAATATAATTATGGATATGACCCAAACAAAAACTAAAATGAACTTGCATGTTTGGTATTGATCTCTTGTGCTTCTTTTGCCATCCAAAGAGCATGCCTCAGGGAGCCATAGGTCCAAACAGATCAGAGATATGTGGTCAGAGCCTAGATCCTGAATCCAATCCCAGCAAAGCCTCTCTGGCCCGCAATCACACAGCCATGCAATACGTGCTTATTGTGACATCACAATGAGATTTGGAATGATTAGTTATGTTGCATTATTGAGCACTGGTTACGTAAAACAGACTAAAATCATTTATATAAAAGTTCTAGGACGTCCTGATGCAGGAAATGTATTCTGTGAATTTATCCAAAAAGTGTGGTAAAACTGTAAAGAAAAACAACTAAAGAATGAGCATAAAATTCAGGGTAGTGGTTACTCTGGATGTGAGGGAGACATGTTTGAAGGTAGAGACCCTCAAGGATAATAGTGGTTTGTGACTCAAGCTGAGAGGTGGGCACACAGTTCATTTATTCGTACTCACTATCACTTACTATACATATTATGAAATTTCTTGTATATACTATATATTTTAGTTTCCTCCAGATAGGTTAAAAAAAAAAAGACACACAAAATCTTGCATCACAAAAAAATATATTAGAGCCTTGAATATAGCCCCCACAAAAACTTGTACAAAAACTTAGTACCATGTGCTGGAGCCTAGAATGTATTTGCAAAGTAACATATATTGATCTGTTCCTTGGGGAATTTTGTTAAATGAGTAAGCAAATAAAATTTCTTACATGCTAAAAAAAAAAAAAACAACTTAATACCAGTAAACTCATTCTAATAGGCGTTATCAAAAGATGATCACTCAATGTAACCAAAGATGGAACCAGAAAAGGGAGAACAGGAAACTCACCATCAAACATTAAAACATGCTGCCACAAGGCAAATGAAAAGTAGGACCAAACATTTCAGTCAACTTAGAGTTAATGAAGTAATCGCCTCTGAAAGCGAGAGGCAAATGTAGAGATACGAGAGACTACGGAAGAAATATCGGGGTTAAAGGATGAGATGAAAAGAGAGGTGAAGGAGATGAAAAGGTCAAATTACTAACCATACTTTGTTCTGAGAGCAGACAGTGGGGAAGGAGGAGGAAGTTCTTTGGGTGCCACATAGAGCTGCCTGCCTCTTAGAAGCATGTGAATTTGTCGCTTGGATTTTGAGAACTGATAAAAAGCACCCTTTTCTACCCCCACCCCATGTCTGAGGCCCCTTGGCCCTATCCCTGCAGCAGTGCTCGAGCCTCCAGTGCTGACCCCACGCCGACCCAGGGGGTTCGTTCTCAACAACCTTCTAGCACCCAGTCTTCCCTCCAGCCAGTCCCAGCTCTGCGTGCTGGGGCCACATGAACATCAGGATTGTCTAAACCATGCTTACACTTGTTGCTCAGCATAACTTTGATCCTCAGCCCCCCGTCCCCCTGGGCACTGCTGCTCTCTGCTCTTAAGGTTTGAAGACCCTCAACTCAGAGCCTCAGAGCCCCAGGCCCATTTTGACTCCCATGTTGCCACTCCCAGGGTCTGGCCCCTCACCTCCAGGCTCCATTTCCTCTGATTCTGTTGGTCACATCTGGACATCCAGCGTGAACTAGGATGAGAGGGGACGGGGCAGTAGTGGGAGGTTTATTTACCATCACCATGAAAACCTCAGCTCATCTACAATGGGGGGAGGGGGTCTCGGAGGTGCAGGTTCCCACAGCCCTTTGGGCTCCTCCTCATCCCGGCTCATTGGGACTGTTGGGCATTAGGAATCTGTGGGGGAGAAGACAGCCCTATGTTACTGAGCCCTGGATTCAAGGGCTTACCACGCCGCCAACTCCATGTGACCTTGAGAAGACAACCTTCTCATAGTAAATGAGCCCACTTTTTATTTTAACCTCTCAAGTATGGGCTCTTTCCTGGCTCCATAAGGAACAGTGGGAAGGTAAAATGGAGAGAGAGGCAGCCCAGCTGAAGACAAGATTGTGGAATGGTTTTCCATGTAGCATAGACTCTGATTGTAAGCAGACCCTGGGAGCTATCTGTGGATGTCACAGAAGGAAGGAAGGGGAGCATGGGTCTCACTGAGATCCAATCAAAGTAGGAGCTGCCCATTGACCAAACTGTCACTGAGAGGAGATCAAAGTCATGGGACATGGCAGAGGTCATCTTGAGCAGAGACAGACACTCTGAAGCCCCTGCCCTTTTTCTGACACATTTCTTTCCAACACCCTGCAAATGCGAGTCCACTGTTGAGTCTCTCTGGAGTCACGTGGGCACTGGGAGACCTGGGTAGCCAGGGTGGGGATGGCTGCTTCAAGAAGACAAGAGGCCATGGGGATGAGGCAGGTGGCAGGCAGAGTCTCAATGTAAAGCTCAACAAATCAGGTCTAAGCTTTCTTCAGGGGAGGGTCATGTCCCAGTGGCCACTTCTTCGACTTTGATGAAACCCACTTAGTTAAGAGATACTTGGACACTCCTTAATCAGCAAGGCATTGAAAAGAATTGAAAAAACAGACAGCGAAATACTCCTGGAGAAATATGAGAGGACATGAGAAAATGAGTCTTCAAACGTAAGTGCCTAGGCGCGTTTAGACTTGAACCCATTGGAGCTAAGAAATATCAAAGCTCACCGTAAACGTGGGAGACCTCTCAGGTGGTAGAACCACAGACAGAGAAGACGAGATTGGATTGGTATTGGTGACACCACCAGAGATTCCCAGACCTGGCAAGTTTTGTCTGAAGTTTAAGGAAGCCTATAATCTTTTTTATCTCTTTTTGGCAAACTCCACAAAAAGACAATATCAGGGGATCAACAATGGATTTGGCAGCTCAAAACTGTCACCAAGGAATGAAGAGGGGCCAGCCAGCATGGCTCAGTGGTTGAGTGTCAACCTATGAACCAGGAGGTCATGGTTCGATTACCAGTCAGGGCACATACCTGGGTTGTAGGCTCCATCCCCAGTGTGGGGCATGCAGGAGGCAGCCGATCAATGATTTCTCTCATCATTGATGTTTCTCTCTCCTTCTCCCTCTCCCTTTCTCTCTGAAATCAATAAAAATATATTTTTTTTAAAAAAAGAAAAGAAACAGAGGGAAATGTTGTAAATATCATCAGATTATGAAAAAAAGACAAATCAGCATGGCTCATTCAAAGAAGCAAATTCCAGAAAAGAGTGGGCGGAGGTGAGCTTTAGCTCTCCGGGGAGAGGAGCCACTGGAAGGTAGTTACTCTGTAAAGCCCTGTGAGCAACCAGCCAAGGAGCTGCAGGGAAAGTAAGAATGGAAGAGAACCGAGTGAGCGGATGGAAAGTCATGGCCCAGCAAGAGAAATACTTCAGTCGTTAAAACCTGTGGTACTGTCTCCAGGATGATCTGGTTATGAAACCTTCCAGAGAGACGCCCTCAAACCCAAATTTGCAGTTTGGGCCAAGACTGACACAGGCCAGGGGCCCATCAACCCCAGCCATGTTCCGGGTGCAAAGACCTTCTCCCCTTTCAATGAGAGAGCCTGGCTTACATTGAGTTTGGGTCTGAAGATGGGCCTTCACTTCATTTCTAGGTGATAGTAACTTGATTATGTAAATGACACGCATTCCCATACTTTTGTTTCCTGTCATTCAAATCGAAGAGGCACGCCAATAACCTCTCCTGGCGAGTCTCCCTTGGGAGTTGGACCCGCTGGCCATGTCAAAAGGACTCTGACTTGGCGAGTCTGGAGGGAACTAGACATGCCCAGCAGGGTGGCTCCTGATGAGAGCCCTGGACCTTTACCTCATTTAACGCTGGAGGCTGAGCATGAGGTGTGCATACCAGGAGGGGCAGCCTCTCAGAGGTCAGCCTCTCCAAGTCTCTCCCGACAGCTGATTGTGAGGAGTCTGTACACTAGATCAGTTTGAGACCCCCAACTAGTCAGCAGAGTTGATTCTCTTGTTGAGGACGACACAGGCACAGAGAGGTTAATAAACTTGCCCAAGAGCACACAGCGAGCAGGCAGCCCAGCTGGCCTTTAAACTCAGCATCTGAAGAGCATCAGCTGACAAGTCCTGTTTCTGTGGACTTCTTGCCCCTGCTCTCTGCCAAGCTCACACTCCCCTGGGCTTCCCTGCTCAGGGGGAGGGGGAGGAGAGGCCAAGGCCTGAGGGCTCACAATGGACCCAGCCTTAAGGGCAGGGGCTGCATGCAGATTCCAAATTCCCTTCTGAGTCCAGGCCCTTTCTTGGCAGAAATGAGGGCAAAGACCAGGTGGCAGCAGAAAGCACCCTGCTGGAGCAGAGTTTCCAGGGGAAGCCGGAAGGGGCAGAATCTCCCTGGAGTCTCCAAGGCCTGACCTGGTCCAGGTGGGAGTTGGTGTGGGCACCCACGGCCTCCCTCAGGGCTGGAGCCTGAACCTGAGGCCACAGAGGGGCCTGGTCCACTTGTGGGAGGAGGGATCCAGCCATGCCTCCATCTCCTTTAGCTCCATCAGCTTCCAAACCAATCAGCACCTGTTAACTGACAACGAGAGAGTGAAAGGCTTGAGGGCTTCATGACCCCTACTGGCTCTGTTGGTTCTCTGGGCCCTTATCTGCATTTCTCATTTTCTGTTCAAAATAGAGGCTAACAGCTGTCTAGGTGCAGGTTGTGGGGAGATGCAGGTGTCAGGAAAAGCCCCATGTTTCCTCCCCTCCCTGGGCAGAGTGGCCAGTGCCACTGGCTTGGGCAGTGTCACATGGGTCCAGGCGCTTCCTGATGGTCCCTCTGGGAGTCTGACCACCTGATGCCTGCAGCACAGCCCAGCACCAGCTGCAGCAGAATCAGCAAGAACTCGCTCAGCCCTGGGGACTACCTGCTGATGCTTATGTTTGCAATTCTGTCACTCTTTTCTTAGAATCGAGCTTTTCAAACATACAAGGGTTATCCTATATAATAAAACCCTAATATGCAAATCATCCAAACGGCAGAATGACCAGTCACTATGATGCACACAGACCACGGGGCGGGGGGGGGCAAAGGCTCAACGCAGGGGCTGCCCCCCTGATGGTCAGTGTGCTCCCACAGGGGAAGCTCCTCTCAGCCAGAAGCCGGGCTCATGGCTGGTGAGCGCAGTGGCAGTGGTGGGAGCCTCTCCTGCCTCTGAGGCAGCACTAAGGACCCCTCAGGGGATGTCTGACTGCTGGCAGGCAGACATCCCCCAAGGGGTCCTGGACTGTGAGAGGGCACAGGCTGCACTGAGGGACCTTCTTCCCCCCACCCCCGCCCAGTGCACAAATGTCATGCACCGGGCCTCTAGTAAAAAATAATATCACACCCAATGGGTTAATAGAAGTTTTTTTTCCATGACTGTGATTCCCTAAGAGGCAGTAAAGTAAGTGACCATATTCTGTTATCTACATGGCAGGGTCCTGCCCAGGTGTGCTGGTGAGAAGCTGCGCATGCTACAGCAGCCTGGATGGCAGACATCAGGTATTTATATGGAAAAATTGGTGCCTAGGACAGAAGTGCCTGCCCGCCTGCAGTATGGGGAACCCAAGTGAGTGAGTCATCCTTACCTGTCCACTGAAGACCCTCGGGGGAGTGGGCTGTGCAGAGGAGCCTAGCCACCCCTCTGAGTGAGTTGAGCCTGGTGACCGGATCCTTCACTCCTGTCACCTCCCCTGAGCCGCTCAGCCTCAGGCCCAGTGATATGTGTGTGTGTGGCTCTCCGTGTGGCCATGGCCCTGCAGCAGGTGGGGTTGGGCCCTGGGCCCTGTCCTTGCTGAGCTGAGATGTGTTGAGGAGGACGCTGGTCCCTGTGCTCAGGGAGCATGTCAGCTGTCAGCCACTGCAATGGAACTCACGCGCCTCTGGGCTGCAGGGAGGAAGGAGAGTGCGGCTTTGTCTGTGATTGTTCTCTGTTTGTGGAAACTTTCCAAACCTCCCCTTGGCCTGAGGGCCCAGGTGACTCTTCTGATGAGCACAGGAGACTATTTCCATGGGCCCCATAAGGTTGTGGCCCTAGGCACTGCACCCACCAGGCCCAGTGGCTGAGGAGTCCCTGACCATCCTGGCTATGGCTGTGGTCCCTTCCAAAGACACTTCTAATGGGATCTCCCTGCACAGAGGACAGAGTTCAATGTCTCCACGTCCCGGGATGGCTCCTGGTCACCAGAGATGGGCATGTGTGCTGCTCAGTTCCTCCCACCCTCTGACTGTGCCTGGTGGTCCTAGAGGCCAGGCAGTGCTCTCAGCCTATTACATTAATCACTCCCGATCCGACTTATTCCCATTGGGAGATGCTGTCACACAACACAACAGGGTCCCCCCATGGAGCGGCTGGTCCTGGCATTAAATGCAGGGAAACAGAGGCACAAGCAGGGCACATCACCTGCAGAGGGTGGCTCTGTCGTCACGTCAGAACTAGGCTTTGGCCCATGGGTAGGAAGGCCCCTGTAGCACAGCCTCCAAGGACAGGCTCCGGAGGTCAGCAGGTGAAGGCACTTGAGTCCTAAAGATCTCAGCACCAGGGTCCCTCCCTACGAGGCCACAGCTCCCATGGCCCCTCCATCTGTGCCCCAGTGGGAATGAGGTTGAACCTATATCCAGGTTCACACCATGATCTCCAACATGGGCCATGGTGGGTGCTCTTCTCACTGCCCAGGGGACAGGCAGCCCCTCTCCACCCAGCAGCTCAGACCCCAGGATCCTCTCCTCATCCCTGTGCCCAGAGCTGCTCCTCCTCCTCCCAGGTCAGCAGTGGGCTCCGAAGGAGGCCTGCCCTCAGCTCCCAAGAGGCATCAGCCCCTGGAAGACACCTGACTCAGGAGGGCTGCCTGCTGCGTGCTGTCCCCTCTTCCAGGCAGAGGGTGACTCTCCATCCTCACAAGCTCCTCTGCCCACTCATGAGCCACCAGGTGTCTGCACTTCTCCAGGGCCCAGCGCAGGCTCACACTTGTCCCTGTGTGGCCTGGCCTGCGGACCATTGGCTGCCTACCTGACTGGGAACATTCCAGCAACTGCCCTCCTGACTGACTGACCGGGATCCACAGATGGTCCTGACTCAACTGAGACACTGGACCGTCTGATGGAGGCTTTGTCAGTTTAACTGATTCTGTCTCCAAGGAACCAACTGCCGATGATCCTGATTGGCTGGGAAGCCCAACTGACCAACTGGCAACCAACTACCCAATCACCAGGTGCCGGTGAGACAGATAGGACCTGGGCGCCAAGAGGGCCTGACAGACGGATGTCAGACAGGAGAGAGGGGAGGCTGGATGGGGAGTGCCTGGGGGCTCATCCATAGGCTCTTGGGCTCATTTTCTATCTTCTCCCTTTTTAAAAAAGGGCTTTGTTGAGATATGTCTCATAGTGTACAATTCTCCCATTTACAATGCACACTGGTTTTTAGTATATCACAGAGTTGTGTGTCCATCACCACAATCTAATTTTAGAACACTTTTATGACCCCCCCAAAAAAAATTCTGTACCCACTAATAGTCATCTCTATTCACCACAACTCCCCAGTACTAATTGACTTGGTTTTTACAATTTGTCAATTTGGACATTTCATTTAAATGGAACTTATATCCTGCAGAGGGTGGCTCTGTAGTCACGTCAGAACTCAGCGGGAGGGGCCAGGCGGGGGCACAGAGGATGGGCCGAGACCCACCCTTGTACCCATGCAGCCTTGCGGCCCTTAGTTCCTTTCAAGGTGCATGAATTCATGCCCTGGGCCTCTAGTCTATAATAATAAAAGCATAATATGCTAATTAGATCAGACTTCCTTCTGGATGACCTTCCGGATAAAGCCGCGGGGACGAAGGCTGAGGCAGAGGTGGCAGAGGCCCCCGGCCACCATGACGGGTGGGGGCTGAGGCAGCCGCTGCCGCGGTGGGGGTTTAGCCCCTTACATGAATTTCGTGCATCGGGCCTCTAGTATGTTTACATTACTCTTGAATACTTTGGACTGGAATTTCTGGGTCAAGTGGAACTCTACAGTCAACCTTGTGAGGAACTGACAACTTATTTTTCAAAGTGCATTATCATTCTCACCAGCAATATGTGACCAGTCCATTTTCCCCCATGCAGACAGAAAGGCCTATTACTGTCTTTTTTATTATTGCCATCCTAATGGGTGTGAATTGGTATCTCACTGTGGTTTTGATTTACATTTCACTAGTGACTAATGGTGTTGAGCATCTTTTCATGAACTATTGGCCATTTGTATATCATCCTTTGAGAAATGTCTATTCAAATCCTTTGCACATATTGTTGTTGAGTTTAAAAAATCCTTTATATAAAACTAGAGGCCCAGTGCACAAAATTTGTGCATGGGTAGGGTCTCTAGCAGCTGCCAGCTGCCGGCCTCCCTTCCCCCAGCTGCCTGCTGCTACCACCGGTTAGGGCCTCCTTTCGCACTTGCCTTGGCCTGGCGCCACCCACTCACCTGCTCCACCATCCCGCCGTGGTCCCACTCTTGTCGGGGCCCATCAGGGCCGGCAGCGCCTCCACTGCTGCCTGCTGCCAGTGCCACATTACCAACACCAACCATGTTCTGTGCTGCCCCCTGGTGGTCAGTGCACATCTAACTCCCAGTTGGTTGAACTCCCACCCATGGGGACAATTTGCATATTAGCCTTTTATTATATAGGATGGATGAAAGTCTCATCAGATACATAATTTTCAAATATTGACATTCACTCTGTGAGCTGTCCTTTTACTTTCTTGGTGGTGTTTTTGAAGCACAAAAATTTAAATGCTGATGAAGGCCAATTTATCTTTAGTCACTTGTGTTTTTGGTGTTTTATTTAATAAAACACTGCTTAATCCAAGGTCACAAGGATTTACTCTTATGTCTTCTAAGAATTTTATAGTTTAGCCTTACATTGAAGTCTTCAATCCATTTTAAATCAATTCTTGTGATTTATTTTATTATTTTATTTTTTAATATTTTTTATTGATTTTTTGCAGAGAGGAAGAGAGAGGGATAGAGAGTTAGAAACATCGATGAGAGAGAAACATCGATCAGCTGCCTCCTGCACACCTCCTACTGGGGATGTGCCCGCAACCAATGTACATGCCCTTGACCGGAATCGAACCTGGGACCCTTGAGTCCGCAGTCCGACGCTCTATCCACTGAGCCAAACCGGTTTTGGCCAATTCTTGTGATTTAAAATGGTGTGAGGTAGGGGTCCAACTTTATTATTTTACCTGTGTCTGTCCAGGTGCTCAGCATCATTTGTCGAAAAGACTGCCCTTTCCCCATTGAATTGTTTGGCATCATTCTTAAAAAACTCACCATAGGAAGAACCAAGATGGCGGCATAGGTAAACACCTGAACTGCTGCCTCGCACAACAATTTCAAAACTACAACTAAAAGACAAAACGGACATCATCCAGAACCACAGGAAGGCTGGCTGAGTGGAAATTCTACAACTAGAAGGAAAGAGAAAAGCACACTGAGACTCACAGGAGCTGCGGAAGGCAGAGGTATGGAGGCACGCTCGGAGAGGGCTGGCAACTGAGTACGCTGGCTTTCTCAATTGGGAGGGAGACAAAAGCTCCTGACTGCTCTGAACTCCAGTTCCGGGTGAGACTCTGAGGACCCAGACTCATACAGGGAGAAACTGGACTGTCTGGCAGCAGGCGAAACTTGAGGGCAGCTTTCTCTCAGAGGTGCTTGCAGTCATTACCAAGGGACACTGAGACCCAGGGCCTCTTAGGACAGGGCTGACGGGAAGCCATTGTGGTTTGCTCCGCCCTGAGATCCCGCCCCATGAAGCCATTGCTGCTTGCTCCGCCCTGAGACTCTGCCCCATCCAAGCTGAGTGCAGAGGCTTTTGCATATGAATGGCCTGGTCCTTTGAACTCTAAACTTACCTAACAAACTGCACCTGAGTCAGTGAGACCCAGAACATCCAAAAGAAGGCCCCAGGCCCCGCAGCAGTTTGCATTGCTTCACAGCTGGGCCTCATCTGGGCACCTCCAAAACGCAAACAAAGAAGAAGAATCTGCAGATATCTCCATAGCTCCTGCTGGGTGGCTGCAGAGGCTAAATTAACCCCTCCTTGGTGATCCAAGAGCCAGTGTACCCAGGGGTCAGAGTGGGACCATCCAGATTACAACTCCTTAGATCCATAAGGGACACACTCAGGGGGGCAGACTCAGTGAGCACCAAAGCCCCACTTGTAAGTCTTGTCTCATAAGGGTATCTCCAGCACAGAAGTTCTCCCATCGTAGACACAGCTGATCCTCATAGCCAATTGGTTTGGAGGTCAATTCCTCCCAGTGATACCAACAACAATCAAGGCTTAACTACAACAAGACTGTGCACACAGCCCACAAAGGGGTGCACCAAGAGTATCCACCTCAGGTAACTGGGGAGGCAGAGCCACTGGACCCTATAGGACACCTAGCACACAAAGCCACTCTATCAACTCAGGGAAGCAGCCAAAATGCGGAGACAAAGAAATGTGTCACAAATGAAAGAAATGGAGGAAAGCAAATGACTGGATATAGAGTTCAAAACCACGGTTATAAGATTTTTCAAGAATTTTCTAGAAACCGCCGATAAATTTAGTGAGACCCTCGAGGATATGAAAAAGGGCCAACTAGAAATCAAGCATACACTGACTGAAATAAAAAAATAATATACAGAGATCCAGCAGACTAGAGGAACGCAAGAATCAAGTCAAAGATTTGAAATACAAAGAAGCAAAAAACTCCCAACCGGAAAAGAAAAAAAAATATTCAAAAATATGAAGATAGTGTAAGGAGCCTCTGGGACAACTTCAAGCGTACCAATATCTGAATTATGGGGGTGCCAGAAGAAGAGAGAGAGCAAGATACTGAAAACCTATTTGAAGAAATCATGACCGAAAACTTCCCTCACCTGGTGAAAGAAATAGACTTACAAGTCCAGGAAGCACACAGAACCCCAAATGAAAGGAATCCAAAGAGGACCACACCAAGACACATCATAATTAAAATGCCAAGAGCAAAATACAAAGAGAGAATATTAAAAGCAGCAAGAGAAAAACAGTTACCTACAAGGGAGCACCCATACGATTGTCAGCTGATTTTTCAACAGAAACTGTGCAGGCCAGAAGGGAGTGGCAAGAAATATTCAAAGTGATGAATAGCAAGAACCTACAACCAAGATTACTCTACCCAGCAAAGCTATCATTTAGAATTGAAGGTCAGATAAAGAGCTTCACAGATAAGAAAAAGCTAAAGGAGTTCACCACCGCCAAACCAGTATTATATGAAATGCTGAAAGGTATTCTTCAAGAAGAGGAAGAAGAAGAAAAGGGCAAAGATAAAAATTATGAACAGCAAATACATATCTATCAACAAGTGAATCTAAAAATCAAGTGGATAAAAAATCTGATGAACAGAATAAACTGGTGAATATAATAGAACCAGGGACATAGAAATGGAGTAGACTGACAATTCTCGGGGGGAAAGGGGTGTGGGGTGTGTGGGAAAAGACTGGACAAAAATTGTACACCTATGGATGAGGACAGTGGAGGGGGGTAAGGGCAGAGGGTGGGGTGGGAACAGGGTGGAGGGGAGCTATGGGGGAGAAGAGGAACAATTGTAATAATCTGAACAATAAAGATTTATTAAAAAAAAAAAACTCACCATAAATTCAAGGGTGTTTTTTTCCCCCTGTACCCTCAATTCTACTCCAACGATCTGTGTCTATCCTTACTGCCAGTCCCACACTTTTCATGAGTGCAGCTTTGGGATAGGTTTTGAGAGCAGGCACTTTATTCTTCTATACCAAGTCTGTTTGGCTATTATGTGTTCCTTGCATTTCGGCATGAATGTTAGGATCAGCTTGTCAACTTCTGTAAAGAAGCCAGCAGGAATTTTGAAAGGTATGAATTTGAACCTGTAGATTGACGGGGGCTATGGTGTTAGTCAGGGTTCACCAGAAAAACAGAATAGGAATGTACATATATATATATAGAAAGAGATTTGTGATTTTTAAAAAATTGGCTCACATGATTATAGAGGCTGTTGAGTTTGAAATCTGCAGTCGGGGCCAGCAGGCTTGAGAATAGGAGAGCCCATCTTGTAGCTCTAGTTTGAAGACCAAAGAGAGCTGATGGACAGTTCCAGCCCAAAGTCGCCGGCTGCAGCGCCACGAGGGCCGACGGTGCAGCTGAAGTCTGCAGGCTGCCTTTGCTCAGCCACCCCTCCAGGGCAGGCCCTGTGTTGGAGGGCATGGCTGTGAAGCAAAGTCTCACTTCCCTCCGGATCTGAAACACCCAGGACAGTGGAGAATTCCCGTTTCTGCTCAGGCCCGAGGCCCCTTCTTCTGAACTGATACACCTACCTGCACCACTGCTTGGGGCAGCAGGGGCCACACACCTGTGTGCAGGCAGGGAGGTGGAGCCCAGAGGCGTCTGCGCCCAGGAGTGTCTCTGGACATCCACATGCACGACATAGCCGACCGTGTCCCCAGGGACCCTGTTTATCACTGAGAACCTGCGGTGTCTGCACCCTGACGCAGAGCCTTAGACCCCACCTCCCCTTCTCAAAGCTCCATGGGCTTTGCCTGGCACGCTGCCTGTGGTTGTTACTATGCCAGGAGGGGGCAGGTGCCAGGAACCTGCTATCAAGCAGGCCCTTGAAATCACAATGCTCTCCCCAGATGCTCTCACAATGCTGGCCCCTGGCACCGGCGGGGGGGTCCTTTCCTCGGGTCTCCGGGCTGGAACTGAAGGTGAGAGCCCTGCGGAAACCAGGTGGTTGTCATCCTGGCTGCAGACAAGGCCCGCGTGGGAGCGTGCCCGCAGGTACTGCTGCCAGGACCTCACTCCCCCTGTCCCTGAGACAACTGTTTTGTGGTGCTGAGTGAATATCAAGAGGTTTAAGTCCTCTCCTCCCGATCCCCCGTCATTGCAAAGGCTGTCCTGGGTGAGGTGCACCAAAGCTGGGTCCCCTGTCTGGAGACAGGACAGGCCCTACAGTGTTATTCACACTCCACACCCCGAAGTGGGCAAAACCCCTGCCCACTCCCTGGGAGCAGCCCCCATGAGTCATGTGCTCCTAAGTGCTGCACCCAGCTCTGCTTCCAGGACCCTAAACAAAACACTGGGGGGAAATCCGGTGTCTCTCTCTCTCTCTCTCTCTCTCTCTCTCTCTCTCTCTGTGTCTGTCTGTGTGTGTGTGTGTAGGGCAGTGGTCGGCAAACTCATTAGTCAACAGAGCCAAATATCAACAGTACAACGATTGAAATTTCTTTTGAGAGCCAAATTTTTTAAACTTAAACTTCTTCTAACGCCACTTCTTCAAAATAGACTCGCCCAGGTCGTGATATTTTGTGGAAGAGCCACACTCAAGGGGCCAAAGAGCCGCATGTGGCTCGCGAGCCGCAGTTTGCCAACCACGGGTGTAGAGGAACTAAACGTGTTAAGATGGAGCTGTGGGAATGTGGTGCAGTGAGGGCCGGGGTGGTCACCCCAGGGACCACGTGCCGAAGTTCAGGGTCAAATGAGAATAGGAGGGCTGGCAGCCACGGGAAGAAGGGTTGGGATGGACTGGGGTTCTGAGAGCAGATGGGCTTGAGCCACAATTGTTCCGAATTTGTTGTTGTCATCTCAAGGAATTTGCCCGTGACTGGAACAGGGAATGGAAAGTGGGTAGACCTCGGGGCAGGATTAACATCAACAACAAAGTGTGAAGAGAGGGATAAAAAAAGAAATGGCCAAAAGTAGGTCCCTGGGTAGAAAGGAGTGTAAGTGGAGAACTTAACCACGCGGGAGCGGGACACAGAACTGTCCGGGCAGCTCTGCGGGTCCTTCCGATGCCGGCCCTCTTCACAAGCGTTTGTGTAATTTGGAGGTTGTGCGCATCTTCACGTTTCTACCTGAATTCTGATTTATTTTATGTTTTTATTCATTCAATGATTTAACAAGTATGTACTGAGTCCCTAAGTGCCTCACATGGTTCTGGACCCCCAGGCGCAGCTTTGGAAAAGGCAGATGCAATCCCTGCCCATGCAACAAGATTAGTTCTCTTTTTGCCTCACATACACAATTTGTATGGTTTTTCCCTTTGAGAGGGAGGGAAAACCAGCAATAAAGAAACAGAGTGACAGTGGGTGGCGCAAATGACTGCAACTAAAAACTTTTGGAAGGCGGGACGGAGACTTATTCTTGTGAACCGTGGTACACTACCTGTCACTGTCGGCCGGGTAAAAAGTGAAGGATGAAAGTTAATGCAAATTTTAATGTATTTGCAAAGAAGTCAAATGGAAGAGACTCATTTACACTGAGAAGGGTGCCACCACTTTTGGAAGAGTTTGGCCTTATCCACTGAAGAGGGAGGTGCAACTCTGGCAACTCCGGCTCTGCCTCTCCACTACCAGAGAAAGCTTTGCACGTGCCCCGGGAGATCCTGTTCATGGAAGCCAAACTAAAGCAACCTGACTGTACATGGACAGAAGAATGAATAAACGAGTCGTGGTCGAGCCATCACAGTGGACTCCTTCATGGTGGTAAAAACGTGCAAACCAGCACTCTACGCTCCAATAGGCAAGAAAGTGCAAACAAGGTTAATAGAGCAGCAGAGGGAGCCCGTGCAAAACTCTCCACTGTATCTCGGCAAACACACACCCTTGTAATTAACCTACAAACAAAGGCAATTGACTGAGAATCTCACATTCCAAAGGGTGGTTCCGGGATGTGGCTGGGGACGGGCAGCGGCCTGCAGACGGCACCACGGGGCGGTTCTGGAGCGGAATAGCTACCGCGGGAGAGACTCTGAGATTAGTTCTCTTTTTGCCTCACATACACAATTCATATGTCTTTTCATGTTGGCAACTGCAGTTCATTTTTTAAGATGGGAAAAAACACACTCACCCAAACACAGAAACCTTGGCTCCCACGATAATTTACGAAAATCTGGGCCACAGCGCTCCATCCTCCTCCAGACGAACATCCTGCTGAAAACGGATTTGAGAAAAACTGCCCCGTTCAAAAATAGGTAAGAAAGTGCCGGAGAGAGTACAAAAACGCTACAAAAAGAAGAATGGAAAAGGACGGGAAAGGAAAGCAAGGCTTACTGAGAACACTCACCAGAAAACCATTGCCTTAGAGCAGAGACAACTATGACCCAAATTGTTGCAACAAATTACAACTCAGCGAGGGTGAGATCTCACCGCGCCCAGAACAGAAGGGGGACAGCAGGACACCTTGAACTGGAGCTGGCAATGGGGACAGGACGTGGGGAGAGGAAGGGACTGTGAGAGAAGAGGGTTGCAGCTTAGCTCACAGAGGAGAAAGCGGTTTTCTGAGGGGGAAAGGCCAGGGGAGGAGGCTGCTGTTTCCTGAAATAAAACCCTTTAGAAGTTAGTAGTTCAATCCATGTGAATGAACGAATTGAATTTTAAAAATAGATACCATGGGGGGATGAGGACAAATATGTGACACCTTAATCAATAAAGAAATTAAAAAAAAAATAGATACCAATAGAAGGGAGCCTCTTTCCTGGCCACCACCCAGTGCTGAGCCACTGAGGGTGCTCCTGCAAGTCTCAGGCCTCTGCTCACACAGCACCAGGCTGGGAGAGCCACCTTCCCCCCAATACTCCTCCCCACCCCCACCCCAGGCCCTTCCAACGTCTTCCGTGGACAGAGCCCTTCCTACCTGCCCCGATGTGTCTTCCTCAGATGGTCCTAGCGCTGGCCACCAGGAAAGAGCCAGGAGCCTCCCTCAGCCTCACCTGCTTCCCAATTTAAACTGCTGGGACCCCCAGAGGTGGGGCACAGACCTTCACCCCCCAACTTTGCAGGGGCCTGAACCCTCACCCCTGCTGAAGGAGATCTCCTGCCCCCATGGCTGCTCAGCTTCACATGCCCAGCTCAAATCGGGACCCAGGTAACAGAGACTTGGCCGACAGCAGATGCCCTCTCACCGCAACAAGACTTGATGGAGATGTCTTGCACCCATGATCCGGGGAACTGGGGTCTAGGATATCTAAATCCAGCCTAGCACCAGGAATGCTCAGGGCCTACTCAAGAAGGCAAATAATCCTCTCCACTAATAATTACAGGGTAAAACAAGATAGTTGTTAGAGTATTAAATTTGACAGTAAAATAATAGTCAAGTTTTCAGACTAATTTAAATTGGCCAATAAAAATAAGCAAATACTCTAGAAAAATCAATTGTACGGGACAAAAAAGCTGTTACTAAAGTGTTAACTAAAATTTTTATTGGTAGTTCATCTCATGGTAAAATTGCATAACATATAATGAACCTAAAGCAGTCACATTTTAGTGCAAAAAAGTAAAATTTAAAAGCTATCAAGATTACAGCATAAAATTTCCAAAAGCCTCCCAATATCTAAACCAAAAAAGGGGGGATAGTAGAAGAATATCATGTAAGGAAAATTATCCTGCAAATAAATTACATCTAGAAAATTTTTACTTTAGAAAATAACTTTCATTTGTAATGCTAACAGCAAGTCACCCAGGTAAAACATACATGGTGTCAAAACAAGCCAAAGGAAAATCATTTGGGCAAAAAATGAAAAAGGATTGCAAGTCAAATTTATAGAAAATATTCCTTTATTAACTTTTGGTCGAGAATATGTTTGTATATTTTCAGAAAACAACTCCGAGACATGTGGATTCCTGCAACAGAGAGGAATTGACAGGAGTGCTCCAGCCATGAAGTCAGAAGAGAAACAGTCCAGAGATGGAAGACGCCGACGATGCCTTGCCATACTAGCAGTCAGCAGATATGCGTCATTGCAGATTGCCCAGGACCGAACCAGAGAGGGTCGGACCTGCAATAGCACCATTTGTCCACCATCCAGAACTGAAATATCATTGCTGTTATGAACACATTAACAACTGTTGGACAAAGAAACCGGGACTCAAAAGAACTGTTGGCCCAGAAAGAAACTCACTATAGACTGATTCATTTGCCTCTCAGCATAACCATTATTGCTTGTCTCATTTTCAGTTCCTATAAGTGTATTCCTAGTGTCACACAAGCTCACTCATCTAGAGGAAAAGATGAACAACATAGACTGAAAAACAAGAACAGCATTGATCAGACTGTCAGACCTCAGAGGGAAAGTAGGGGAGGGTGGGGACAAGGGAGATAGATCAACCAAAGGACTTGTGTGCTTGCATATGAGCCTAACCAGTGATCACGGACAACGTGGGGGGGGGAGGGGGGGAGGGCTTGCGTGTGGGGGGGATTGGGAAGGGAACAGGGGGAGGGGGTTGATGACAAATATGTGATACCTTAATCAATAAAGTAATTTAAAAAATAAAAAATAAAAAAAATAAACTGCTGGGACCCCGATTTCCTGTGATCCCAGTTTCTGCAAGGTCCAGAGACCTCACCTTTCATTTTATGATTTCCCAAGGCTTGGCCACTCACCTGGGGGCTCCATTTCTCTGCTTCTGCACATCTGGGCTGTCAGCCTTTGGTTGTGTTACTCTCTGAACTTCTTTACTCAGTTCTTTCCTTTTGGTGCAAAGTTGGGACGTGTAATTGACTTCACTCTTGACAGACAGTAGAGAGAAGCAGGAGCTGGAAGGGGGAAGGACAGTAACTGGATTAGTCCCCCTCAGAGTGGGAGTTGGGCTGGGACAGGTTTGAGAGGCAATTCCCAGAATGAAGTAACCAAGGGAGGGGCAGTGATGTCATAAGGGTCCCATTGTGACACCCACTCACACCTCAGGAGGGAGCGAGGGTTGGCCAGGAGGGCTCAGAAGGGAATACAAGGCCCGTTGCCCAGCCATCTACTAGAAATCCTGCTCTGGGTAGAACTCACCAGGTCAGCTAACAGCTCCAGGATGCAGCAGAAACATGTTCCCCAAATTACCACTAGATGGCAGCACGTGCGCACAGTATTCAAAGCTCCTTCACCAAGAGAGAACGTTGCCCTTAAACTGTCTTCCAGTAACGCCCCAGCATCATGGAAAATCCTACACTTAAAGGTTCATGATGAAGCATGTTTTTATGAGAATGTTTTGCAAACACATCTTGAAGTAGATACATAGACTCAAAAGATGACAACAACCGTGTTGTTAGAATTCTTCCTTTTGGTATAGAATGTGTATCTTGCACCTGAAACCAGAAATCAATTATTCTTTTTTTAAAAAAATTTAATATATTTTAAAAATATATTTTAATTGATTTCAGAGAGGTATAGAAACATCAATGATGAGAGAGAATCATTGATCAGCTGCTTCCTGCATGGTCCCCACTGGGGATGGAGCTGGCAACCTGGGCATGTGCCCTGACCAGGAATTGAACCATGACCTCCTGGTTCATTGGTGGATGCTCAACCACTGAGCAACACTGGCCGAGCAATCAATGATTCTTAATAAAAGGACTTGTTCAGCACAAGTTTCCTGTTTGGGCTCATGGCTTGAGACTGGCTATGCTGGACACTGTCTCTGAATCTTCTAACTACTGCTGTATACATTTTGCAAATTTAGCCCGATGCTGGGCACATGTATTATGCATTAAACTTTACTGCAGCTGCTGGAGTAGCAATTATTCTTATTTTAAAGGCAGGTAAAGTTAAGATTTAGAGCCGTAAGGAACCTTGGTAATGGCTCAGAGCTAGTAATCTCCAGAGCACTCTACCGGGCCTCCCAACACTCCTCCAGTACACGATGGCTCCTCCAGGTGGCGCTCATGTGTCAGTTTTTACTGCTTTGGGGTGGTGGAAGTCTAGGACCATACTCTGACTCAAGGTCTTCTTTCCCTTCCATCAATAATATTTTGTAAATAATAGGATCATATTCCATCCAATAATAATTGAGAATACTTCTTAGCTAGGCATAGTGAGAATAGTAACTAGCAACTTATCAAGAAAAACTTAAGATTCTGTACATAGACACTTGATGAATTTTTTTCACTTCAATAATCGTAGGACTAAAATTACATTGGTACCCAAAATGCCATGGGTTGGCAAACGACTCTGGAAGTGGCAGGTCACAGGTAAGCATATAGAGCTGATTTTGTATGGCCCACTTCCAGCCACATAGCTAGTCTGGTGTTGGGCAGGGGAGAGGTGACAGGTGACATGGCTGGACATGGATGGCTCCATCTTTATTTTATTATTTTTTTAATTTTGGAAAGTTGGCTTTTCCTAATTCTTACTTATGACCATGATGGGAGGGATTAAGATGCTCTATAAGTACTTAAGTAATAGAATGGTGAATGGATGAAAAACAGGTAGATAGGGGAAGAGGGAGACAGGCTAAGTCTATGGGGGGGGAGGGGCTCCTGCCTCCCCTCTGTCACTCCAGGCTGAGCAGTTCAGACTCACCCACCTGACTTAGGTACCGACTTGGTGGGGAAAGGAAAACAAGCTTTAGTTTAGTATAAGGTAAATAGGAAGCCAGAATCAATTGTCTCTCTAAATCATTATTATTGAAAATGCCAAATCCACGTAATGTAACTATGGTTTACAATATGCATTTTTACTTGAAAGTTACTAAATGACTAGATCTTAAATGTTCTCACAATACAAAAGAAAAATAAGTATGTGACGTGATGGAGATGTTAGCTAACACTATGGTGATAATCATATTGCAATGTGTAAGTGTATCAAAATCAACATGTTGTGCACCTTAAACTTACATAATGTTATGTGGCAATTATATCTCAATTTTAAAAAGGAAAATATGCCAAATCCTATCAGAGAATATTTGGATTTTCACTTAAAGTAACATCTCTAATCTTTGATGTATATACTTTTGATCTGTGTGGTTTACATAAGTTATATAGAGTTAATATAAAGCCTTCAAATTAACCCTGTAGGTTGGGCATTATCTTTCTTTTACAAACCAGGAAAATTAGGTCTCATGTAAATTTCCCAAGTGATATATGTAGGGAATAATCGAAGTAAAGGTCTTTTGTGCCTTTTTAAGAACAGGAAAATACCATGTAGGACAGTGGTTCTCAACCTTTCTAATGCCGCGACCCTTTAATACAGTTCCTCATGTTGTGGCGACCCTCAACCATAAAATTATTTTTGTTGCTACTTCAAAACTGTAATTTTGCTACTGTTATGAATCGTAATGTAAATATCTGTGTTTTCCGATGGTCTTAGGCTCTACAGCAGCGGCTCTCAACACTCAACATTGACTGCCTCCTGCACGTCCTCCTGTTGACAAGACACAGCGTTGAGTGTTGAGTGGGAAGTGATCAGGCAAAAAGTCAGGCTTTGGTGGGTGACTGTGACCACAAAGGTGGTGGGAGAAATAGTCCTGGGAAAGAGAATGTCCGGGAAAGCAGCAGTGATGGCAAGGAAGACACCCAGGTGCCTATATATATATTTTTTAAAAATGCTGAAAACACCCACACCTTGAGAGTGTGGCAGGGAAAGAGGTTTTCTTCCGACCTGCACAGCCCTACATGGCAGCCGACAGCCACATGTGACTACCGAGCACTTGAACTGTGACTGGCGTGGCTGAGGAAGTGAATTTTTAATTGAATTTAATTCCAATTAAGTTAAAAACTGAAGCAGTAGGAACTATTTTTCTGTTACACACAAGTGTATTGTTTTGGTAGGACTACATTTCACTTTAACCACTGAAAATCCAAATCTAGATATGTTCTAAGTGTAAAATACACTCTAGATTTCAAAGATAGTATAAAAAGATGTAAAATATCTCGATAGTATTTTTCTACTTTTTTGTGTGTTGAAATACGTTGGGTTGCACCAACATGCTTTTGCATGCTGGATCTATTGTGTTAGGTGAAATATTTTATTAAAATTAATTTTACTGCTTCTTTCTATTTGTTTTAACGTGACTACTAGAAAACGAAGAATTACAGTGTGGCTCACATTACATTTCTTCGGGCAGTGCTGGGTTAGGGACAGATGATGAAGGGAACACACAGAGAAGCGGTGGGGGACATAGAGCACTCAGCTGACAACTGGCAAGGGTTCCAGGGGCTCGGAGGGTAGGCAGGGTTAGAGAGGCAGGGGCACAGCCAGTGGGGACAAGTGCCTTGGGGCTAAGGGGTCCCCAGGGAACCCTGGGATTCTTGTGGTACCTGGAAGAAGCAGAGACAAAAGTCATAGAGTCCTACCTTTCTCAAGGCAAAACTGATGACAAGGCTGTGGCTTTTTGGAGGTAAGGAGATGATCCAGTTCTAATCAGGGACCCCAATTCATACTTTGCCAAGGGAGGAGGCAGGAAAAGCAAACATGTATTTTTTAATTAATATGCTTTTATTTATTTCAGAGAGAGAGAGGAAGGGAGAGGTAGAGAGGGATGGAGACATCAATGATGAGAATCATTGATTGGCTGCCTCCTGCACGTCCCCTGCTGGGGATCAAGCCCACAACCTGGGTATGTGCCCAGAATGGAACCATGACCTCCTGGTTCATGGGTCAATGCTCAACCACTGAGCACACTGGCCAGCAGCAAAAATATTTTGAGGGAAGCATCCAACAAGATTTGGATGGATTGGATGTGGGGTGTGGGAGTAACAAGGGGACTCAAGGGTGATTCCCAAGATTGGGTCTGAGGATCTGGAAGCATGGAGTTGCCTTTTATTGAAAAGGGAAGACTAGAATGCTGGGTGGTACGGGGAGGAAGATACCATGAGTTCACATGGGGACGGATATGTTAGGTTTGAGGATCCTGCTAAACTTCCAAGTAGAGACCTTGATGAGGAAATTTGCCAGAAGCCAATTTCAGCATGTCAGCAGGGCTGAATCATCTGGGAATGGCTAAAGGCATTTCCCCAAACCTGAAAAGGATACATAAATTGATTACTTGCTGCCAGACAGCTGAGGGCATCTTAATCTACATGTTATTGCCTCCTACTGGCCAAACACCTGAACAGCTGAAGGCAGTTTCTCCAAAACCTGATAATCTGACAATGGATTGTGTATACAAACCCTACCCTTTGATGTGTATATCTCTACCTTGTCTTAGGACAAATTGTGTTAATAAAAAGCAAGGGGTGCTGAGACAAGGAGAAGTTAGTTCCTTTAGCTAAGTCTTCTCTGACTCCCCACGATGCCTTTCAAAATTATGTTTTGTCTTTGGACTCTTATTTAATTTACGCACAGTGCCTTCTCCAGGTTCCTGAACCCTTCTAAATACCGGATCAAGACCACTGGCATTAGAGATTGGCTACAGGGGTCTGCAGTTCACAGAGAGGAGAGTGGAGGTATAAATCTGAGGGTATGTGGCATCTAGATTGTATTTAAAGCTATGGGGCATAAATTCTAAGATCAAAGAATTCTGGCTCAATTTAGTCATTTCCCTACAGCTTAGTGAATAACCATGGTTTAGATAACTCCCAATTCTTTTCTTAGGGTGCAGTTTTCCTTTTGCATAGATAACATCTCATTGACATTTAGCTCAATCTAATATGACCCTGACCTCATACTGGGAGAAAGAGAGTACAGAGATTCAGGAGCCAGATTGGTGTTTCTCCAAACTATGGCTACTCACTATGAGCTTGCCTTTGCTCGCCCTGCTCACTAGTTGCTCCTGCCTCACTGCAAACATTTTTCTATATACCTGGAATTTTGTTAGAAAAATTAAAATGTTAGATAAGAGTCTTTTAAGCTGAACCAGCCATATCACCTCAACTGGAAAAAGTGATTCCCTCCCCATTAGGCCAACTGGTGAAGAAACATAGAGCTTTTTTACATGGAAATTAGCCAACAGCATACACTGAAAAAAAAAAAAAATAAAGAGAGAGAGAGAGAGAGAGAGAGAGAGAGAGAGAGAGAGAGAAGGAAATGACATCAGATGGGTCTGCCCGCCTTTCTGCAGTTCCTTGGTTAGTGAAAACAAAACACAAACAAAGTCTTGATTATCACATGTAACCCTGGGTTGGCTGTGCATTTCTTTTCCCTGGGAACCTCCATCTCCCACTCAGCCTGCATCTGGGTGCACCCCTGGGAACCGCCACTCATGGATGTAGTGGGGAGTCATTTAAAAATGGTGTCCAGGTTAGAGAAAGGATCAAGGACCACGCACTTGCCGAAACCGGTTTGGCTCAGATAGAGCGTCGGCCTGCGGACTGAAAGGTCCCAGTTCGATTCCGGTCAAGGGCACGCACTTGAGCTGGGAGCTCCTAGTTCCAATGAGCTGACTTGCTGATAAGGAAACTGAAGCCCAGGAGGGGAACTGACTTGCTCAAGCTTAAAAACTGGTGGTGACAGATAAATGGTGATGGAAAAAATAAAATGAAATAAAAGAAAGTAAATAAATAAATAAATACAGTGGTGACAGAATGGAAACCAGAGCCCAGAATGCTTTCCCACCATCTCTTTGAGCTTTTGGTTACAGAAAATTGTAAACACACACAAGTGGACAAAATAGTATAATGAACCCACATTTCGTCATCACTCAGTGACAATTTTCACCATTTTGCCCGTGTTGTTTTACCTCTTTCTCCTTCTATTTGTGCTGGATTATTTTAAAACCATCCAAGACCCCATGTCATGCCTCTTGTAACCACTTCATCATGCTTCTCTTACTGATTGGAATATTTTTAAAAGAAAGAAAAACACATGCCTTTCAACATGCAATAAAGTTAACAATAATTCACTTATTATCATCTAATACTGTCCCTAATTATCTAAAAGTTGTCATTATAATTGTGTTCTTTGAATCAGGTTAAAAGGGTCCACATGGCCCTAGCCGGTTTGGCTCAGTGGATAGAGCACCGGCCTGTGGACTGAAGGGTCCAGGGTTTGATTCCGGTCAAGGGCACATGCCCGGGTTGCGGGCTCGATCCCCAGTGGGGGGCGTGCAGGAGGCAGCTGATCAATGATTCTCCATGTTCTGGGTTTGGCTTTTTACTTCCTAAGATGTTGTCTATTTCCCACAGTGCTCTTGTTCCCTGCACTTCCTGTACATGGGCAGTCAGGTCCAGGTTTGCTCAGGTTCAGTGTTTTAGGCAGAAAGAGATGAAAGGAGGAATGTGGACTTGCTCTGGCTGTTCACCTGGGGCAGGGGTCCTCAAACTTTTTAAACAGGGGGTCAGTTCACTGTCCCTCAGACCATTGGAGGGCCGGACTATAGTTTTTTTAAAAAAAAAAACTATGAACAAATTCCTATGCACACTGCTAAGTCGGCTGCTAAGCAGGACAGGCAGCGGCGGCAAAAACACCCGGCGGGCCGGATAAATGTCCTCGGCGGGCCGGATAAATGTCCTCGGCGGGCCGCATGTGGCTCGCGGGCCGTAGTTTGAGGACCCCTGACCTGGGGCATATCATGGCTCCTAAACACCTGGTGAGCTAAGACTGCTCTGCCGGTCAGGTGGTATTGGCCTGACCCCTCCATATAAAGCTCCCATCAACTCTCACACTGTGGATCTAGCCTCATACAATGTCCATTGCCTGAACTTATTGTTTCATCATAGCTTGCAAGATAGTGATTTTTTAGATTCTTATTGATTTGAGAGAGAGAGAAAGGGAGAGGGAGAGAAGAAGAGAGAAGCATCGATATGATTGAGAAACATCTATTGGTTGCCTCCTGTATGTGCCCGGACCAGATATCGAACTCCCAACCTTTTGGTGTACAGGACGATGCTCCAATGACCAATTGAGCCAACCGGCCAGGGCAAGATGGTGATTTTTAAAATTCTATCATTCCTTTTGCTTCTCTTAGCTGCAGTTCTTCTATAAAGGAAAACGTTTCCTTATAAAGAAAAGGGTATGGCCTGGCCAGTGTGGCATGGTGGTTGAGCGTCGACCTATGAACCAGGAGGTCATGGTTCAATTCCCGGCAACGCCCTGCCCTAGACCTGTTAACATCTGTTTTCTGCCAGTAGGGGGCCATGTGAGGCTTTCCGCTGCTTCTCCTGACACTACCCATTCCTTCGGGGTTACCTGGCCTTTCCTGGAGCTAAGCGTTGTGCTCAGTAGGAGCCGATCCTAGGCACCTAATGAGACATCTTGAAAGTTCTACTGAGTTTCTTTATTTTTATTTTTATTGATTTCAGAGAAGAAGGGAGAGAGGGAGAGAGAGAGAGAGAGAGAGAGAGAGAGAGAGAGAGAGAGAGAGAGAGAGAGAGAGAAACATCAATGATGAGAATCATGGATCGGCTGCTTCCTGCATGCCCCCTCTGGGGATCGAGCCTGCAACCTGGGCATGTGCCCTGACTGGGAATCGAACTGTGACCTCCTGGTTCATA